>NC_091821.1:480242934-480553767 GCF_038994185.2 Dermacentor albipictus
CAAAAACATTGCTGTACTGTTCACTTGGCGTTTTGACTCGAAGCATTTATGTTAACAGCACTTTACGTATTCTCGTTCCCATCATTGTGTCTATCTACGCCTTGGTAGCCACTTTCACTGAAGCAATAAAGCTTTCATTCATGTTTTAGGAATTCCCCGAAGACCCTACGCCCTTTGTCTGGAGCAACGCTTACGCTTCAAGAGAAAGTATAAATCTTCGTTTCACCTTAGCCGAAGTACACTCTGCGTTTCCGGCGGGTGTTCTTTTTCGACGATGCGCACTGGCGTTCTGAATGTTTGCCGCCGCCCATTTCATCTTCCCCTTCGTGCCTCGTCACACGTGCACGTCCACTGCAACTCCCCCATCGGGTATAGTAACGTACCCCGACACCTGCTGTGTGAAGTTTTGTGCTCCACGCAGGCGACAGAAAGTGGTGCCGTGAGCACTTCCATTTCGAAAGCCACATCAGGCAATAAGCACCACATGGAACGTATAGGTGCTTTGTGCAACGCAAAAAAAAGAATGCTTTGGAGAAGATGGCATTATTTGTTGCGAAACAGTTGTGCTCGTTAGGGCAGAAAACTTTTTGAATTGTGGTGATCTTTTTTTTTTTTTCAAAGGCCTGTGTAAAAGCCTTTCCACAGTGCTGAAAAACGGCGACGAATGTTCTTGAAGGCCAACAGCAACGAAATCTCACTTGGGCTAAGTCGCCCATGAATGCTTAACAACTTATAATGCAATCTTGGCGAAGCCAGAGGACTCGTTTTTGTCTACGTTTCTTATGAGCAGAAATTAAATAACGCCTAAGCAGACGACGTGTGCACCCGGAGGTGAGCGGCAGCGATGCAGATATGGAGATAGATTCGGAACCGTATACAACTGCCGATCTATCAGTTCGGATGCTCGAACACGTAGTCGAACACGAGCAATGGTTGTGCAGTAAAAGACGCTGCGCGAAGGAAGGCCAAACACACATTTACTGTCCCAGATTTGAGAGTAGAAGCGTGCACCGCGCCGCAATAGGCAAGCGCGACGCGGACCAGCCAACGAGCGCAAAGCATGTAAACTACATTTGGCGATCGAAATTGCACAAACTACATTTCGTGAGCACAGTCACTAACCCGCTCGAGATCTGCTCGAAAAATGCTTTCTTTGCTTGATTATAAGTATTAGAAGCCGCAATGGCGCATGAAAAGCAAAGCTAAGTTTAATTGAGAGGCTATACTCTGAAGCGATCATTCCCGGTAGTGCATCTTCCATTCATTTCGCTCGTATCGGACGCACCGAAGGAGACGAACGAAGGCCTTTCTGACCCAGAAGCATTGTCCGCAAGGACCGCATGCTACATTTGTCACGAAGGAGAAGGCGACGCGTCGGCCATGGTGTAGATGCGGCGGCAAGCCATGCAGGACTGCGATGCTGCCAGAGCGAAAGGGGTGAAACTTTCCTACGGCTGGAATCCGCCCTGTCAGGCCGTGACTTAGTGCGCGCTTTGCCGCAGAGCACCCTAATAGAGCAGCGAAACTGTACCTTTCATAATGTAACGGAAATTAGAGTAGTGGTGGCGTCATGAACTAAAGTATACAGCGGAGAGATGGCGCTGTCAAAAATCGAAACTACTATTATTAACATAACGTAGTGAGTAGTGTGGCCACTGCAGAAGCGGCTGGTGGAGCTGGTCTTGCTGCCGGCTTGCTAGTTTAGGGCGTTTTCTTACCGCTGTGCCGGCTGTATACGTGTGTACTTTACTCAACATGACTAGATGTATGTTAATGATTTCGTAATGATAAAAAGTACTTCAAACACGCAAGATTAATGGTTTATTGTCAATGCTGAATGAAGCTTTATATGGCCACAATTTTTGTGGCAAAGATGTAGTGTGAGCAAGATAAGCTCGGACTGCTATGTGCCATTCATTTCATGCATATTAGCGAGAGGCACGTAACATATGGGAAAATACGTTCTGCAAAATTTTCGAGCACATATTGTCTGCTGTTGATGTTCTTCCAGCACATTTAATGTTTAGGTGAGGCATCAAATGTATTGAGAGAAGTCGCGCGCACACAGGAAAGCAAGGAACGTTACGTAGACAACAGTGCTTACAAGGGGTTCTGCAAATATTGTGCAAATAAACGAAGACACTAAATATAGTTATACGCATGTACAATTAATGGTCACAGATCCGCGGAAAATGCAAAATACGGTTCCATGGTGAACGAGAAATCTCGATTTATGTTTTCAGAAAAGGCAAGTAGATTGGAACGAGATGAACGCGTCAATTAAGTAAGAAAGGTTAGCAAGGCAAGCCTCACACTGAAGCCAACGTTTCAACAAGCAACCATATTTGTGAGGGCCGTGACGAAACGTTTCCAAGCTCAGACTTCCCTTGCTCGTCCACTGTTGATTGGCTGTATATTAAGCCAAACTTACTAGTCTTCGATTATATTTCAAAAGCTTTTTGGAAACACAATGTGCTCAGGATTGTCATGTGCCGTAAGAAGACGTAGAAATTGTTCTTGTGATTTGTCATGCTTGTGAAATGTGCAGTGGGCCGGTGTGAGCTAGTATAGCTAATGATTTCATGCTAACTGTTCACGAAGCATGTAAGAGTGATTGCCAGAGATTTAGTCAATCAAGTGTCATTTCCTCAAATCTGCATTGAGCGTATTTGATTGTTTCAAAATTCATTGCATTTGCATGTAACAAATTAGTGCTGTGAGGGAGAATATGATACTTGGTGGCAATGCCAGCCAAGCTGATTTGCGAAAAGCAAATGACCCAGTTTGTGCATTAGGAGACAGGAGTTTGCTACATTATTTCTATTCCGGTCATCATGGCTATAATGACAAGAAAATAAACCAGTTGAAGCTTCACATGTTACTTCTTCGTCGGACCAAGACCGGCCTTAAAAGCAAGTAAGCTTGTATGTCAAATTTTAGCATTCCCGCTCGGCGTGACACAAAACTGTGGACTGCAATTTACTGATAGGGCTCACACACCTCTAAGGTGGTAAACTTGCAAACATTTAATCGCTAGACACATAATTCAAGAGGACCTGCTGTCATTAGGGTGACCGTTGCGCTTCGTATGGCTTGGCGTGGGGAGCTTGCAGACCAATAATCTCACTTTTGTTCTTCTTCCTGAAAAAATAAACAGAGAAGCTATGACAAACGTACAAGGAACAATTGTAAAAAAGTTAGTACAATAAATGAACAAATCACGGTTCGAGGTGAAGTGTTCAGAAAGATACTTCATGAGGATTCTGGCCCTTGATGTTACTTCCATTGGTAACACACTCACTGTTGATTTGTACGTCCAGACGTCAAGAAACAGTAGTCCAAAGGGGTGAACAAAAATGAGTAGCATCTTGGACGCTGCAGTCGAAAGAAAAGAGAGCCTCAATTACTATGGTGAAAGTGTGGATCAGTGTGAGAAACAGTACACAAAACACTCCATGATAAAGAAGCACACACACACAACCCTGTTTTGCGTGCGCATTTCTTTCAAGGGTGTCCTTGTGTGAGCTTTGCTTAGTCAAGCCTCGATTAGATTACAGTTGTTTCTGCAAGATAGTGGTATTAAACAGCCATTTTGTTATTTATGAAATGTACCAAATCTAACTGTATTGCTGGAAGGGCATTTGCCACTAATATAGAGTGAATTTATCGCGTTGTCTGATTTATGCAGAATCAGTCAAAACTATTCATTATTTTTAAGACGAAAGCCTTAGACCTAAATGTCTATCGATCATGTTGTGAGGTACAGAAAATATCACGTGACCCAACGAAGGCCAGATGCGAACCAAAACATGTCCAGCGATACGTAAGATATGGCAATGACAAGCAAAGTTAACAAATGATTGACTAGTGATTGGATTAAAGTAGATCTGGATGAATTAATGAGGGATATGATGCATTATGGTGGATTAAGGTGGATGAAGGAGAAGTAACGTGGATTAATGTGGATTAAATTGATTTTCAGCAGGCTTGACAAGGCTTTCGACTTCGAGTCTGCTAGGCGATACCCAAGGACACTTGGGAATTTTAAGTCAAAAGCCTTCGATCCCTGTTTCATGGTCGCGTTCTGATGTACAGAAAAACGGAGAGCGCCGGGAAAGGGAAACAGCAGCGCCGGTGGAGTGTTCTCAGAAAGGGCGACGGAGGAGAAGGGCAATGTCAGCGGGGGCGCCCGTAGAGCATTCTTGATAGGGTGCCTCGACGTCCTCCTCGTCCGTCGGGGTGAGGACGACATAGAGGCACTCTAGTTCTGGCAACGCCGGCAGCACGCTCGCAACGCGTTCACACGCCTTGCATACATCGCCGCGTGGGCTGAGAGCTTTATTCGTCATCCACATGGGCGACAACGCACCAGGTCCTAATCACGGGCTGAAAAGACATAGAAAGTACGCTACGGCAGTAGAGGCCACATCAGCAAGAAATGCCGCTCGTCGTAACCGCCGTCGGGATGAAGCGGCAATGGAAGAAGCTGCGGCATCGGCCCGACGAGTGCAACATGCGGTCCTAATGCGTCGCAGGCCTTCTGGAAATTCACAGTAGGTGGAGAGAAAGGCCGCTGCCGCACGTGCGAGACTTTAGTGCTGGTTGTGCCGACGGGGGCGAGCAGGAGGCTCCTTCTGATGGCACGCGAGTGGAACGAGCTTCGGAAGGTGCTGTTCAGGGTGCTGGTCAAGTCGTGACGGGCCTGGCCGCTGTGGAGATGATACCAGGGAGACACAGCAGAGCGACGGCCAAGTACAAGAAAGGCTTTGTGGACCGCCCCCTCGGTGCAGTGTGTGATGTGTGTGACCGCATTTGGTTCGAGGTGGACTTGAAAAAAGCGAAACCGGAGTGGTGCTCTCTACTATCCGCAATTTCCGGATCAGAATGCTACAAAGACTGGAAAGAACTGGTGCACCTGGCTTCGGCTCAGTACGCTACGAAAGTAGGTCATCCTGGAAAAACAGCATCGAAAAAGGGCGATTCTGCGGTATCAGCAATATCCTCAAAACGACACTCTGAACTTCAAGGGAGAACCTGTGATGCTCTTCTATCCGTTTCAAAGGGTGGTTTATATTCTGGATTGCAATGCATTTGTCGACAACTTTGACGAGAACATTGCAGAAATCATGCAGTGCAAAAACCATACTACGAACATCACCGAGGCTTAGTTACAGGCTGCCTGCGAACAATTGACTGTAGGAGAGCGTTCTCAATGCGCCGAGGCATTACAAACTACGAATGAAAACGCCTGAGTGAAAGCACATACTGAAAAAATGGAGGGAGTTAGTCTAGTGGACATGGCAGATAATGCAGACATCACGCACGATACTGCGCAGGGACAATGAAGCGCCCTTTTTCATTTATTTTCATTCATTTATTTATACTGTCAGCGCTTTTAGGGCTATTACAGAATTCGAGAATAAAAACAAGAAAAAGAAACATCGAATGCGACCGAGTTACATGGTTTGACTCCCAAAGCTTGTCTTACAATTGAAAAGACGTATGAAATGCAACATACATAGGAAAGTAATAAAGGAATTATTCACAATTTGGCACCGCGTCGTCATAGACACAATAAGAGACATGCATGCAAAAAAGTTAATGCATATATATCGCGTAATTCACTACGTGGTATTACAAAAAATTTTGCTTTTAACACCTTCAAAAAAGGCAGTTAAGGACATTGAGGTTATAAGATAATCGGGTAACAAATTCCATTGTCTTATCGTGGAGGAGGAATGTACATACTATGACGATGCCTCGTTGACGCGTTCATAAGAAGCTCAAAATAACCATCTGGTTTAATATCTACTTGACTGAGTAACTTCGAACAGGAATTTTGATCTAATGTATTTAGTTCTGAGCTCAAGTTGTGCTAAATCAGCTAATTGACATAACTCCGTTGGAGAATGGATGGGGTGATATTTATTAAATATAAACCTGGCAGCTAGCCTCTGTATTCGGTCAAGTTTAGAGCAGTTACTTATGGTGTGTGGGTCCCAAACAATTTTAGCATCAATAATTGGTCTAACTAGAGTTTTGTAAGCAAGACATTTAATTTCAGGGGGTGCCCGATTGAGGTTCCGCCTCAAAGACCACAGGGCTTTAAGCGATTTATTGCACACATTTTCTGTGTGTGTATTCCAGCGTAAACCTCATGTAAAGGTTAGACCCAAATATTCGTGTTTTTCAACGTTCTGAAATTTGTTGACATCAATGTAGTATGAGTAACTATGAGTGTGCTATTTGCGTGAGTTAGACATGAAGACCGATTTTTGCGGGTTTATGACCATTTGCCAATCGTCGCCCCATTTTTTAATTTTTTGTAGATGTGCGTTAAGTTCTTCTTGGTCTTGTCTCGATTGAATTTTCTTATACATGACACAGTTGTCGGCAAACAGGCGCAACGGTAAAGTGATGTCAGTAGGCATATCATTATTAAATACAAGAAATAAGAGTGCTCCTAGTACCGTACCCTGAGGTACACCAGACTCGACAAGTTACGGCACAGACTGGCAGTTTCCAACTTGAACATACTGTTATCTGCAATGAAGGTAAGACGTGAACCATTTCGTGATTTTTAAATAAGGCGTCTGTTATTACGCGACAGCGTTAAGGAGCTCGTGTCGCAGAAAAGCCGGTGTCGTCGGCGTCATCGGCCGTGAGCGAAAAATTCCGGAAGGCAATTCATAAATACAAACAACTTCCAATATGGGCTGGGTGGGAATCAAACTAGGGTCTCCGGAGGGTGAGACGTGGACGCTACCACTGAGCCATATGAGTTCGATGATTCAAAACGGGACAAAAGCGCCTCTAGTAAATATGGTGTTGCCTTAGAAACGTGTCGTAGAAAGTTATACTGCGGTGTGTATAGGTAATTAGGAGCATGTAAATTACAGAAGTCGCAGTTAAACGAGTAGGGAAGTACGTTTCCGCTACATTTCTTCTGAGCTTGGCGCACACGGAGAGCGAGCTTGCAGCAAACACAGAAGACCCCTTCTCCTCGCAATGTACGGCGCTGCGCCGACAGGTGGCGCGCCACTCGCCCGCTTGTCCCCTTCGTCTGATTTGAGTGCATTGGGGGCGTGCGGGGACTGGTGCAAGGATGCTCCAATACCCTTGCGTTTAATAAGTTTTCTCGCTCTCTCCCGTTCCAACTTCAGCGTGCCTCAGTCGAACCCTCGTGTTTAGGCGATGCGGCTCCTCTTTCCGCTCACAGCGCGACTACAAGATGTAGTGTCCGATGCTGGACGCCTCTGACGTGACCGCTGCGCCATAGTGCGTCTGGTGGGAAAGCGTCCCCTGCGATGTGTGCCATGCTGCTGGCGAGAAGTCATGTGTCTGCGTGGCACTCCTGGAACAAATAATTAGAAAGAAGTTGTGCTCTGGACTTAGAAGTGTTGTATATGAAAACTATGTCTGTGTGACTCAAGAGCATGCCGAGCGAATGAGTGGGTGGCGCGAACGGGATGCGATAACGCTATCGCGTTCCACTCTTGAAGACGAAGCTTAAGTGTCCTCCAAGTTTTGTGCACTAAATTAGGATGATAAACTTTATCAAACGCCTTCACAAAGCATAGGTACACTATGTTGGTTTGGCCACATCAGTTAATAGTTTGGGAGAGGTTATGCGCAATTTCTATAAGTTGAGTTGTCGTAGAAAGTTTTCTTCTGAACCCATGTTGACGGCCGTGTAGTACCTTATGGTAATCCAGAGGTTCAATTAAATGTTAAACACACACTATGAAAACTGTACGACTGCCTAACTTAGTTTTCATCCAACCTGCTTCATTCTCACTCTCAACTGAAAGACCGATGTCTCGCCGTTCGATGTCCCGCCGTTCAGGCCAGGACCGACATTCTTGAAAAAGATGCGCATGACTAACGCTGGGCCGTTCAAAATAATAACTGAGGTCATTCATTGACTTACTACTCTGGATTGTCTACCGCTACAGACCTTCACTGGATTGCCTGGGTGCGGAAAGACATTCATGTTTGCCTGATCATGAATCTGTATAATCGGTACTGCTACACCGCAGATTGTGATCGGACAGCGAATCCTTATGTGGGCTGTGCGACAACCAGTAAAGCTGCCGTTGCTCTGGGAGGGGTAACAGTACACTCTGCCTTCAAACCGACGACCTCGTCGAAAGACCGCGACAGAGGCTTGAGCAACAGCGAGTTGAACAGCTTCCGGATCGCGTTTCAGAACATCCACCGCATGATCATTGATGAGGTCAGCATGATGCCTGCTGACATACTTCTCGTTGATCAGAACCTCCGAAGCATCTCAATGTGAGTTGATGAGCCATTCAGAGGATATCACATCATTCTCTGTGGAGATTTGACGCAACTTTCTCTGGTGCGACCGCTGCGTGATATAAAAGATCAAAGTTCAATACACGCGATGGAGCCCTACACCATGCCTGCAGCGTCACTACCCCCACTGCAGAGACGGCTGAAGAAGTGGCCATCGCCCTGGCCACTTTAGATCCCACCTGTCACACCATAGTGTGTGACTCTCGCTCAGCCGTTACTAACTTCAGCAAAGGGTGTATTTCTCCCCAAGCTCTTCGCATCCTCTGCCAGGCACCACACTCTAAAGACAGCTTAATCTCCCTAACATGGATCCCGGCCCATGCGGGCCCTGTCCACCCACACCTCCCCAATCTCAACGAGGTCACCCACTCCATTGCGCGAGGCCTAGTCAACCGGGCCGGAGTCACTGGAGATGAGTTGGACACCAGGGACAGTCTGACAACTTATAACGATCTCGTTAAGGCCTTTTACCTGAGTCGCCGAATCTTCCCCCCGCCTCACCCAAAGTTCAGCCGGGCGCAGGCTACCACCCTGCGTCTACTACAAACAAACACGTACCCTTCACCCGCCCGCCTCCACCTTATATTTCCGGACGTCTACACTACCCCCAACTGCCGGTGCTGTGGAATTCACCCGGCTACGCTTCCGCATATGCTATGGGAGTGCCCAGCACAGTACGCACAGACTAACACCACGACTCTCTCGTCGAGGTTGCATGAGGCTCTGCGGAGCTCCGCCCTCGACGACCGAACCTGGGCGACCCAGCACGCCCGCGAGGCGGCGGCGAGGCAAGCCCTCGACGTCCCTTCGTGGGAGGCGTAGGCCCGGCCATCATAAAGTGCTGGTTCTACAATAAAAGTTTATTCCTCCTCCCTCAATACTGGCGTGTTTGGAATGAACATTACACCGTGGCATGCTCTGTCGTACTACCCACTCACACAAGTGGTCACGCAGAGTGATCTGACATTCTCAACGGCACTGACAAAGTCATCATCATCATCATCATCATCATCATTATCAGCCTGGTTACGCCCACTGCAGGGCAAAGGCCTCTCCCATATTTCTCCAACAACCCCGGTCATGTACTAATTGTGGCCACGCCGTCCCTGCAAACTTCTTAATCTCATCCGCCCGCCTAACTTTCTGCCGCCCCCTACTACGCTTCCCTTCCCTTGGGATCCAGTCCGTAACCCTTAATGACCATCGGTTATCTTCCCTCCTCATTACATGTCCTGCCCATGCCCATTTCTTTTTCTTGATTTCAACTAAGATGTCATTAACTCGCGTTTGTTCCCTCACCCAATCTGCTCTTTTCTTATCCCTTAACGTTACACCTATCATTCTTTCCATAGCTCGTTGCGTCGTCCTCAATTTGAGTAGAACTCTTTTCGTAAGCCTCCAGGTTTCTGCCCCGTAGGTGAGTACTGGTAAGACACAGCTATTATATACTTTTCTCTTGAGGGATAATGGCAACCTGCTGTTCATGATCTGAGAATGCCTGCCAAACGCACCCCCGCCCATTCTTATTCTCCTAATTATTTCCGTCTCATGATACGGATCCGCCGTCACTAGCTGCCCCAAGTAGGTGTATTCCCTTACTACTTCCAGTGCCTCGCTGCCTATTGTAAATTGCTGTTCTCTTCCGAGACTGTTAAACATTACTTTAGTTTTCTGCAGATTAATTTTTAGACCAACTCTTCTGCTTTGCCTCTCCAGGTCAGTGAGCATGCATTGCAATTGGTCCCCTGAGTTACTAAGCAAGGCAATATCATCAGCGAATCGCAAGTTACTAAGGTACTCTCCATTAACTTTTATCCCCTATTCTTCCCAATCCAGGTCTCTGAATACCTCCTGTAAACATGCTGTGAATAGCATTGGAGAGATCGTATCTCCCTGCCTGACGCCTTTCTTTATTGGGATTTTGTTGCTTGCTTTATGGAGGACTACGGTGGCTGTGGCCCGCTATAGATATCTTTCAGTATTTTTACATACGGCTCGTCTACACCCTGTTTCCGTAATGCCTCCATGACTGCTGAGGTTTCGACAGAATCAAACGCTTTCTCGTAATCAATGAAAGCTATATATAAGGGTTGGTTATATTCGGCACATTTCTCTATTACCTGATTGACAGTGTGAATATGATCTATTGTTGAGTAGCCTTTACGGAATCCTGCCTGGTCCTTTGCTTGACAGAAGTCTAAGGTGTTCCTGATTCTATCTGCGATTACCTTAGTAAATAGTTTGTAGGCAACGGACAGTAAGCTGATCGGTCTATAATTTTTCAAGTCTTTGGCGTCTCCTTTCTTATGAATTAGGATTATGCTAGCGTTTTTCCAAGATTCCGGCACGCTCGAGGTCATGAGGCATTGCGTATACAGGGTGGCCAGTTTCTCTAGAACAATCTGTCCACCATCCTTCAACAAATATGCTGTTACCTGATCCTCCCCAGCTGCCTTCCCGCTTTGCATATCTCCCAAGGCTTTCTTTACTTCTTCCGGCGTTACCGTAGGGACTTCGAATTCCTCTAGACTATTTTCCCTTCCATTATCGTCCTGGGTGCCACTGGTACTGTATAAATCTCTATAGAACTCCTCAGCCACTTGAACTATCTCATCCATATTAGTAATGATATTGCCGGCTTTGTCTCTTAACGCATACATCTGATTCTTGCCGATTCCTAGTTTCTTCTTCACTGTTTTTAGGCTTCCTCCGTTCCTGAGAGCATGTTCAATTCTATCCATATTATACTTCCTTATGTCAGCTGTCTTACGCTTGTTGATTAACTTTGAAAGTTCTGCCAGTTCTATTCTAGCTGTAGGGTTAGAGGCTTTCATACATTGGCGTTTCTTGATCAGATCTTTCGTCTCCTGCGATAGTTTGCTGGTATCCTGCCTAATGGAGTTACCACCGACTTCCATTGCACACTCCTTAATGATGCCCACAAGATTGTCGTTCATTGTTTCAACACTAAGGTCCTCTTCCTGAGTTAAAGCTGAATACCTGTTCTGTAGCTTGATCTGGAATTCTTCTATTTTCCGTCTTACCGCCAACTCATTAATCGGCTTCATATGTACTAGTTTCTTCCGTTCCCTCCTCAGGTCTAGGCTAATTCGAGTTCTTACCATCCTGTGGTCACTGCAGCGCACTTTGCCGAGCACGTCCACATCTTGTATGATGCCAGGGTTAGCGCAGAGTATGAGGTCTATTTCATTTCTAGTCTCGCCGTTCGGGCTCCTCCACGTCCACTTTCGGCTATCCCGCTTGCGGAAGAAGGTATTCATTATCCTCATGTTATTCTGTTCCGCAAACTCTACTAATAACTCTCCCCTGCTATTCCTTGCGCCTATGCCATATTCCCCCAGTGCTTTGTCTCCAGCCTGCTTCTTGCCTACCTTGGCATTAAAGTCGCCCATTAGTATAGTGTATTTAGTTTTCACTCTACCCATCGCCGATTCCACGTCTTCATAGAAGCTTTCGACTTCCTAATCATCATCACTGGATGTAGGGGCGTAGACCTGTACAATCTTCATTTTGTACCTCTTTTTAAGTTTCACAACAAGACTTGCCACCCTCTCGTTAATGCTATAGAATTCCTGTATGTTACCAGCTATATTCTTATTAATCAGGAATCTGACTCCTAGTTCTCTTCTCTCAGCTAAGCCCCTGTAGCACAGGACGTGCCCGCTTTTTAGCACTGTATATGCTTCTTTTGGCCTCCTAACTTCACTGAGCCCTATTATATCCCATTTAGTGCCCTCTAATTCCTCCAATAGCACTGCTAGACTCGCCTCACTAGATAACGTTCTAGCGTTAAACGTTGCCAGGTTCATATTCCATTGGCGGCCTGTCCGAATAGTATTGATTAATACTTTATCTCATGCATTCAGAGCTTATTTTTCATCTTGGAATATATAGTTATTTTCCTTTTCTGTGCTATTTATTCGTTAACCAATTTCTTTTATTTATTGAATCATATTACCACCCGATTCATGGCCTATCCCCCATAGTGGGTTTGTGCCATTAACTGAGGCTTCATCATCATCATCATCATAATCTTTGTCTTTTTTATATGAATCTGCAGCACCGTCTGGGAGTCCGTCAGAACCATGCCGCACTCCCAGTGCGGTGTCGTCGTGAGGGCTAACCCTACCGCTATTGCCTCTGCCTCCGCAGCGCTCGCTCTGGAAACCGACGACGCATTTATTCTGGCCGCGTGATTGTCGACTACGCTGTTGATGAATGCTGTGCTTCTTGTGGTGCTGGCCGCGTCTACGTACAAGGCTTCCTCATGCTTCCTCGCGAGCGCCGTCGCTTAGGCATGTAGCCGTCCCATGTGGAACTTCTGGTGCATCAGGAAGAATCGGAGTAACGGAAATTGTGTCTCTCATATATGTTAGCGCATCGGTAGCGCCTGCTAGGGGAACAGACAAGAACTTCTCCGCTAGGCATCGTGGTGGCACTAGTAGCACCAGCGCACTAATGTCCCTCGATAATTTCAAAGTATCGACAGGATTTGATCCAGCCGACTACGCCAGTGATAGGCTGATCGGTGACATGTGACCTTGCTCCGCCCCTTTTCCGCCATGAAAGTTCCTGCGCGCCGGGCGAAGTGAGCGCGTTTAGCCTGTTGTGCTATCCATATCGCTGCGATAATTTCTTTCCGGGAGGTCCGAAATGCCTTGTTGCTGTGCGGTTGGGTGCCGAAACCGGACGAAGGATGGCAAGAAGTTATTTCGCATCCCGCGCTGCAACTAGAACCTAACCAGAAGAAAAGTATGGTTGCACAGAATTTAACGGAAAGACTTTGAACCGTCGATAACTGCACGACTATACGAGGCAAGTAACGTAGAGCGATACGAAGGTGCGATAGAAAGTATACACGTGCGTGTGTCGAGCTGTGATAGTATCTCGCTCGCGTGCATGAATGTTGACGGCCGAAGTTTGTGGTGAATATTTATTTTACTTCGTTATGAGCCCGCTGAATAGCTCAGTATGACCTAGGATGCGAGGGACCGAAATGCCTTGTTGTTGTGCGGGTGGGTGCTGTAGGAGTTGAGGACGGACTTCGGGATGAAAGCAAACTTGGGAGGGTTTATTTTACATTATATACAGAGAGATGAGAGTCAAGTAACAGTCGTACAGTCATTACGGGCCGGCAGCAACTCGGACGCTGCGGCCCGCGGCAAGAACTTCGAGAGAGGTGAATCAGGGAATGCTCTGGAATCTGTGGAATGCTTCTTTTAAACCCTTTGAGGACTTGAAGTCGCGTCATGTTCGGCCAATGGGAGAGTCCGCTCAGATGACGCCATTTTCGGCCAATGGTAGGCGCCCGTGCGGCGGTGTCACACCCGGCGGCTCCCTGCAGTCTTACCTTGCTGACTTGCAATGCGCTCTTCAAAGGCGGACAAGGGGGACGCTTGGGCTCCATTGTCCGAGGGCCCACCTGTTCCCGGGTGTACGGCTCCGCTGGCTTGCGAATGCCTTCTTCAAAGGCGACTGGTACGACGCTGCCAGGCCTTCCCGGTACACCACAGCCGTCTGGCTTCGGGACTCTCGTTACCTGGAACAGTGCCGAGCTATCCCCTCGCTTTCTGGAAGAGCCATGCATTGAATAGCTCCACCGGCGGCGTACGAAGTGGGGGCCTTCAACTTGTTTGCTCGAGCGCTCCTCTGGAATGTGCTTTCCGCGTTTCTGCGCTTCTCAATTAGTTGTGCTGCGATTCGATGTGGTCTGGGGAACTCGAAGTAGGCGCAGGAAACAGCCCCATATCTAGCAGCTCGTACTCGCCCCGGTTGTTCTGAATGGCCGGTGAACTCAATTCGCTGGCCATGAGGAACGCTGAAAGAACCTGCAGGGTATTGGTGTCGAGCCTCGTTCGACGAACTTCGAAATCCTGGGCCCTGGAGAACATACGTCAAACAAACAAAATAGCACAGCGCTGCGCCACGTGTAAGCGCAGGCTCTTCACCCCTGACTCGCCAGGCTATTACTGAGTCAAAATGAACCCTGATCTTTTATTTCCCCAATTTTCACAAAGCAGTTTCAACCACCTTTCCAAACAGCTATCCATTTCTCCCGGAATGCCGACAAGACCAGAGTACCATTGTTGTAGCAAAGCAAAGGGTCGTTGACGTTGCAAACAACAAATGAAAACAGCCGAACATATAACTTAACTGGCCTAACTACACAAACAGCGTGTTTCCAATATATCGCAGTCGCGTACTTATCGCACGTATTGGTGCCACTGAACAATCTGGTCAACCTCACAAGTACGTAATCACAAGCGCACTAGCCTTGTGGTCACTAAACAGAACGCGTACTTGCGTTGTAGGCAAACTTTTCATTACGCTTACCCACGTTTCTTCCCTGAAAGTCCTACAGGACACGTGACTTAAACGAACAATTAAACATGCGACACTTACACACTCCGCAGAACCCTTAAAATAATGCGTCTTCTAGTAACTAGTTCCAGGCACGCTCACTAAAGAAGTCAGAATACGGCTGCCCTCAACACACACGAGCAACCCAGTCATAAATCTGCTTCCTTCCGTCCACACAGGACACGTGCTACGGGAACTAAAAACGCTTCTTAGTGCAAATCAGGCACTCACTGAAAACCTACGCGGTTAACCTGAGAAAAAAAAACGCTTATAAAAAAGAAGGTTAACTAAAACACACGCGCGTTACGATAGGCCTCTAAACAATAACCTTGACACTCAGGTTACTTACACACACAAAAAAAAGAAAGCCTATCTACTTATTAATGATCACCTCGCGATACTACATGTTTACAAAAAAACGCGTCTTTCAAATCTCGAGCTTCTCGAACGAAAACACAAACAAAGCTCAAACCTTACACATTGAGAGACATCCTAGTCTCAAATCGCGAAATCTTTCCGATGCTCAAAATAAAAACAGAAAACTTCATTTCTACGGAAGCGCTCTTGGCCTCCCTTTCCAAATGCTTACGTCTGACTCATACTTTCAATTTTTTTCAATTCAATTCAATTCAGTTTATTTTTCATTGATAATAATTTGTACAAAGGAACTGTTGGGCCTGTAGCCAAAGGCTAGTGTAGGCCCATAGTCATATTTGTAGTAGCAGCTACAATGTCATGCGCTTATCTAGTTTTTTAATGATACAACCTAATACAGTTAGGTGGATACATACAATCAAAAACATTACAAAAGAAAAACAGTGCATATCAATCAATGGTAATAAAACAGAACTGTCAGGAGAATACATGCACATACACAATGAAAACACCGAGATAGCATATTATACGTAGAAGTGACACATTTGCAAGGGTCTGTGTTGAAGTGTTTAGGCTTTCTGAAAAGATTCAGCACAGTATGAAACAGGTGGAGAACCAGACTGACAAAAAATCACGTACTTTTTGATAGGTATAGCTTTTTAACAGTAGACACGAAATTGTTGGCCATTTTTACCTCAAGAGGTACTGTATTCCAAATTTTAGCACCATGAAACTCAAGTAGTCGTTGGCCATACGTGTTACGAGCGATTGGTAGGTTAAAATTTATATTTGTTGCACCCCTTGTATTGCGATTAGGTGTAACAAACAGGCTTGGTGATAATGAGTGATTCCCATGTAAGATATTGTTAATCAAAATTGCAACTTTCATTTCGCATGCCGGAGATAAAGGTAATATACCGAGACGACAGAACAGCATGTCAGTATTATCATGTGGGCTTGTGTATGTCATAATGCGCAAGGCCCTTTTCTGTAACCGAAAAACGGGATCTATGTATGTTTTATATGTGCTTGACCATGATTCAGAACAATATGTGATGTGACAGTGAAATATGGAAAAGTAAACAACTTTAAGTACGCTAAGGTCAAGATATTCCCTGCATTTTATTAATAAATAGCAAGCCGAAGCTAATTTCGCGCATATACTAGATATATGTGGTCTCCAATTCAAGTTGCAGTCCAATAATACCCCTAAATATTTTATGTGATCGAGCTGTTCTATTGTTCCACCTAGAAGGTGAATTTGCATGCCAATTGTGTCACCCCTGGAATAACGGGAGTTGAATACTATGTATTTTGTCTTATCTCTGTTAAGTGTTAATTTATTACAAGCAAACCAAGTTGATATGTTGGATAACTCGCTGTTTACAGTGTTCTGCAATATTACAGGAGATTTACCTGAAAATAATAGCGTGGTATCGTCAGCGTACATGATACATTTTGATGACTTTAGTATTGTTGGGAGGTCGTTTACATACAGCGAGAACAGTATGGGCCCCAAAACTGATCCTTGCGGAACTCCTGTCACTATAGTAGTATACTGGGAAACAAAGGAGCCAAATTTTACATATTGTTTTCGACCATTTAGGTAGCTTGAAAAGAGGTCCATTGTCATTTCGCTAAAACCATAAGTTCGTAATTTTTTTAGAAGTATGGAATGACAGACCGTGTCAAATGCTTTCTTTAAATCTAAAAATAATCCTACGGCAATCTCGTTTTTGTGTAGGGCTGTGTTTATACTCTGGGTTAATTCTAACACTGCTGAAGACGTTGATCGATTGGCTCTAAATCCATGTTGGCAATCTGTTAGAAGCTTGTTTTCGTTTAGGTAGTGCTTCAGTTGAGCCGCAATTACCTTTTCAAATACAGTATTTATTATGCTAAGCACAGAGATAGGCCGATAGCTTCCAGGGTCATTGACGTCACCATTTTTATATATAGGAGAAACTCTTGCTATCTTTAATATATCAGGGTATGTGCCTCGACTTATACAGTTATTAATTATTTTAGTGAGTACTGGCACAAGAATATCCATATTGTCTTTCAATGCTTTTACAGTAATGCCATCGTGGCCAGTAGCTTTGTAGCAAGGCATGCCCGATATAATTGAGGTTATGGTATGCTCGTCCACTTGAACCAAGGAAAAACATGCATGGATGATGGGGCAATCGACATTGCTTTCAGTAACTGGAATACGCTCCGCTAGTTTTGGGCCAATGCTAGTAAAATACGCATTAAAAGTGTCGGCGCACTTGGCATCGACATGTTCAGGAGCGATTGGTTTTTTATTTGGTTTATCAATTACTGCTTTTATAATTTCCCACATTTTTTTGGTATTCCCTTGTGCTTGTTTTATTAGGAATGCGTTGTATTCTTTTTTCCGCCTCCGGATAACAGCTACTACGTGGTTACGAGATATTCGATAATTTTGCAAATAATAGGTGTTATCTCTATGTTTTTTCCATTTTTGGTACCACCAGTCCTTTTCTTTTATTGCTGTAAGTATGGTGTTATTCATCCATGGGCACAAAGGTTCCTCGTATTTGTTTTGTTTATATGTGGTACTCTGAGATATCATGTGGGCTAATGCATTTGTAAAGTTTGCGCATTCGATATGAGAGTCACTGCTAAATTCATCATGAAATTCCTTTTCTTTAATTTTTTGTCGCAGTATTTTGTAATTAATCCTGCGATTTGCCAAGGTAGTCTTTTTTGCAATGGTATTATTTGCGCTGTGTAATAACGCAAAAATAGGGCAGTGGTCCGTGAGACTCGTATCGTATACCCCAGAACGTATGTTATCACTGTTACACAATACATGGTCTATAGTTGTGGATGCACTTGGTGACAATCTAGTAGGTTCTTGGATTGTATTTTTGAAGTTGTATGAATCCAGTAGGTGCGTGTATTCACAATTCGTGTCTTTGCTGATATCAATGTTAAAGTCGCCAACAATAGTGATGGTACCATAGCTCTTACTGCTTAGGGTGGAAAGGATAGATTCCAACGATTGATAAAAAACGGGCAGACTCGAGTTTGGTGGCCGGTATATTGTACCAACAACTATGCGTGAATCTAAAAGAACAAAGAGAGATTCAACCGTATTGTTACTTATTTCAGTATTGGTGATTATCCTAAAGGGTACTGTCTGCGTGATTAGTAGAGCCACTCCACCCCCACGAGATACTGTATTCCTGGGATTGCTTACAAGACTGTATCCCGGAATGGAGATGTGCTCACCTTCTTTTAACCAAGTTTCCGTTAAGCCAATTACATCAAAGGTAAAATTATGCTGTGCTAAAAAGGAACACAATGTATCTTTGTTTCTTCGAAAACTTCGAATGTTACAGTGAAGTATCGATATACCCTGGGTTTTGTGGAATTCCCGTTCAACATCACGGATTGAGAACGCCATGATTGGTGTGGCAAGCAAGACTTAGTACTAGAGGCTCTAAACTACCTTTTTCAGGTCGTCTTCAGAAATGATGTGCAAGACACGAGAATTCTCGGTTTTCCGCATTAGAATTTTGGCCTGCGATACCCATACATACTTCCAATTTTTCTCTCTTCTCGCTTGGCGAGCTTTTGCGAGAAGAATCTTATTCTCTTGGCAGAGGTGTTCATTAATGAATATGGGCTCATTCTTTTGGAAGCCAAGGGCTGATGTAGACAATCTCTCTTTCTTGGCATTCTTTATCATTTTGTCTCGGACTGCAATGGATGTAAACCTTACCAAAATATTCTGTTGAGCCTTGTTTTTGGTCGGAACTCGATGCACTACATCGATATCTTCGGTACGAAGTTCCATCTTCAAGCAAGTCGCTATGTTTTGCATCATGTCTGGCAGCGATTCGTCTGCCGACACTGGAACATTTCTTATTTCCAAGTTGTTTCGACGACTGTACTGCTTGAGCTCGATTATTTCCTGTCGCATTTCCCTCACTTCCCCCTGCAACTGGTGCACATCGCCAATAATACTAGCCTGCTGGTTTTTCACTTCTCTAGGTTTCTCTAGGTTTTTCACTTCTCACTTCTCGTACTCGAGGTGGCCGCGGTTTGAAACCTACTCTGGCTACCGAGGGACCACAAAAGGGCTCACTCACTATCAGCTCCCCCAAGACGTTACGGTCTCCTGCCAATTTGCGTCCTGGCGCCCCGCTTTCTTCACAAACTCGATTGACTGCGTCGCTACTCCCCACCTGGTCTCGTCCTGCCACCTTGCGCTTCTTCGTACTGCACGCTGAGCTTTGAAAAGAACTACGGAAAGACGAGGAGTTTAACTGCCCCGTGCCCTTTGTTCGCGTCCGTGCAGAACATGCTTCGCGGTACCCCTTTGACCGGTGGCTCGAACGTTTTGGATGCGTCAACATCGTCCGTGACGACCGCACCTTTTTTCTCGAGCCCTGCCCTTTTGGGTTTCTCGCCATCTTTGGCGGCGCTACATTAGTTACCGTCTTTCGGTCTTTACCGCGCTTCTTTTTACGGCGCTTTCCCTTTGCACTCGCTTTCATGTCGCCTTGTCGTGCCTCGTGCTGGCCGGTACACATTTCGTCGGCCCGTATCGGTCTCTTACCCGCACAGTTTGAGTGATTTACATTTAAATCAACACTCTCTCTGCCTCGACTGGCAGACAGCTCAACCGACTCTGGCACAATGCAGCAGGCTTTACTCGAGTTATGCAACTCGCACTCTTGCGAACTGCCCTCTACTGCATTGCCCAGCTCACGCTGTGCATCGGCACACAGCCCGTCGGTATCGATCGCTGTCTCACGCGCACAGTCCGAATGATTAACAATGGAATCATCCCTATCTAGGCTATCTAGACTGGCGGAGAGCCGCACCGATCCCTGAACAATGCAGTTGTTCTCTCGTGGACTACGGAGCTCGCCATCCCGAGAACTACTCTCAACTGCATCGTCACCCGCCGTGGTTGCTCAGTGGCTATGGTGTTGGGCTGCTGAGCACGAGGTCGCGGGATCGAATCCCGGCCACGGCGGCCGTATTTCGATGGGGGCGAAATGCGAAAACACCCGTGTGCTTAGATTTAGGTGCACTTTAAAGAACCCCACGTGGTCAAAATTTCCGGAGTCCTCCACTACGGCGTGCCTCATAATCGGAAAGTGGTTTTGGCACGTAAAACCCCAAATATTATTAACTGCATCGTCCAGTTCGCACTTAACTTCTGCACGCAGATATGGTTCTACCTGGGTGCTCGCGTCTGTCGGATCAGCAGTACCCTTTTCTTCGCTAGCAACCTCGCTAACATTACAAGCGACGCACACGCGCGGTAACTGTGCCAATTTGTTCGCAGCTGGCTTAGCTGTCTCTACAGTCATCTGTTGGCACAGCACCTCGCCGCTCTCCTTGCGGCCTTTAACGGCCTCTGTTGCCACTAAGGCATCGTTAGCAGCTAGCCTTTCCCCTTCACCTAAGAATCTGCAGTCAATCTCACAGGCACTACTCTTCTCGTCGGCTTTTGGCGAAAATCCGCTCGATCCTGCCTCATTGTTTCGCTCTGTACTATCTACAGAATTCTCAGACAGCCGTTGTCTCTGTGCCATTAAGTGATCACAATACTGTATCTCTTTGATCAGTGCTGCCTTCTCTCTCTCATACGTTTACTCACGCTCACGCTTACGTTCCTGATACTGACGTTCGCGTTCATTCTCACGTTCGTGACGCTCACACCTAAGAGTAAGTTCTTGAAGCTCATGCTTCCGTTCATTCTCGCGTTCTTGACGCTTACGCTCACTCTCACGTTCACGACGTTCACGCACACGTTCACGACGCTCACGCTCCCGTGTCTCCTGTATCACCTCCCAAGCAAGCTCAATGCTTTTGTCATCATTGCCACTATCGTTAATCGCCTTTATGATAGCTGGCATTTTCATCCGTTCGCCCGCCTCAACTCCCAAATCGCCGCACACCAACAACAAGTCTAACCTCGTCAACCCTCTAAGATCCATGGCAGCTGCCCCGACAGGTGGTTAGAACTGTTTTCCTTAATTAATTTGTGCAAATACACAATGCATCAAACTCCCGATTCCCAGAACTACTAAAATGAACACACAACACTTGAGTCTGGCGAATCAAAAGGAAAAAAAAAACCACGTGCTCACTTACAATTGCAGCACTCTGCCATCCGGTTCATTTGTCCGCTGTTCCCGGTTCCACCGGACTCCCTGGGTCGAAGGCTCGCTCTTCTTCGCTATTCCCAGTTTCTTCGGACCTCTTTCGACGAAGGCTCTCTCTTCTTCGCCCTTCCCGGTTCCTTAGGATCTCTGTCGACGAAGGTTGATCCGTAGCGCTGCCACCAGCTGTTGCATTCGGAGGCGATCCCACCGCTGCCACCAGTTGTAGGAGTTGAGGACGGACTTCGGGATGAAAACAAACTTGGGAGGGTTTATTTTACATTATATACAGAGAGATGAGAGTCAAGTAACAGTCGTACAGTCATTAGGGGCCGGCAGCAACTCGGACGTTGCGGTCCGCGGCAAGAAGTTCGAGAGAGGTGAATCAGGGAATGCTCTGGAATCTCTGGAATGCTTCTTTTAAACCCTTCGAGGACTGAAAGTCGCGTCATGTTCGGCCAATGGGAGAGTCCGCTCAGATGACGCCATTTTCGGCCAATGGTAGGCGCCCGTGCGGCGGTGTCACACCCGGCGGCTCCCTGCGGTCTTGCCTTGCTGACTTGCAATGCGCTCTTCAAAGGTGGACAAGGGGGACGCTTGGGCTCCATTGTCCGAGGGCCCACCTACTCCCGGTGGTACGGCTCCGCTGGCTTGCAAATGCCTTCTTCAAAGGCGACCGGTGCGACGCTGCCAGGCCTTCCCGGTAGATCACAGCCGTCTGGCTTCGGGACTCTCGTTACCTGGAACAGTGCCGAGCTATGCCCTCGCTTTCTGGAAGAGCCAAGCATAGAATAGCTCCACCGGCGGTGTACGAAGTGAAGGCCTTCAACTTCTTTGCTCGAGCGCTCCTCTGGAATGTGCTTTCCGCGTTTCTGCGCTTCTCAATTAGTTGTGCTGCGATTCGATATGGTCTGGGGAACTCGAAGTAGGCGCAGGAAACAGCCCCATATCTAACAGTGCCGAGATCAGACGCAGTACGGCAAGAAGTTATTTTGCATCCCGCGCGGCAAACAAAACCTAACCAGAAGATAAATGTGGTCGCATAGAATTGGACGGAAAGACTGAACCGTCGGTAACTGCACGACTATGTGAGGCAAGTAACGTAGAGCGATACGAAGGTGCGAGAGAAACTATACACGTGTGTGTGCAGAGCTACGATAGCATTTCATTTGCGCGCACGAATGTTGACGGCCGATGTTTGTGAAGAGTATTGATTTTAGTCCATTATGAGCCCGTTGACTTAGCATGTGCAGTATGACCTAGCATGCAAGTAAATAGTGTGGCAGAAGCGCATTAAATCGCTGACAAATATCCGCATTGCGCTAAGTGTGCAATTTCAGCGAATTTGAGAAGCGAATTCTACTTTTGTACTTTCCCGTGTTTGTGCGCGCGTTATTAACTGCGCTTCACATTATGTCCAAAAAGTCACCCAACTCTGCATATCCTAATCGTATTTGGTGCATTGCATATGTGAATAAATATATTTCTAAGTGTCTGCATTACTCTGCTTTTGAAAAGAAATTCTGCATAGCCACTGTTATTGGCCATCAAATAATAAAGTGTAATACAATATATCAAAAAGACATTACATATAGCTGCGAGCTCGTTCCTTCCAAGTTTCCCTTACACTCGAAGATTTTTCAATAATCTGCGAAGCCATTAATTTTACTGATGAAAAACACACAACTTCAAATTAACATAAGAACACCGCCAGAACCAATACACGCATTGGCAGCAAAACACAGTGAAGTAATAGCTAGGCCAATCCGCGTGCGTTTCGTATAAGGGCCCTCTAATTCTTACGGGGCTTTAGCGGTGCACGGAGGCGAAAAGGCATAAACACAACAATGCGCGTCGTGATTGAAGTTTACGAGGCGACGTCGCACGGTTCACGAGAACAGTCAACCGCATTCACACACGCGCACACACTACGCTCGATGTTGGTGTGCCGCGAGATTAGATCGCGCTGGCAGCCCGAACACGATCGAGGAGACACGCTGACATGATCCATACCGCCTCTTCATCATGTCACGACAGTTGCACTGGCTCGTAGCATTGAACCACAAGACACAGCAGTCGTCGTGTAATCGCTACCCGACAGACACACTCAGCGTCAAGAAGTCTGTTGGCGCACTTGTTTCCACACACACACACACATACACAAGATGTTTAGTTGCGTGAGGGTTGCAGTGGCGCACTTGTTTCCACACACACACACACACACACACACACACACACACACACACACACACACACACACACACACACACACACACACACACACACACACACACACACACACACACACACACACACACACACACACACACACACACACACACACACACACACACACACACACACACACACATACACAAGATGTTTAGTTGCCGTGAGGGTTGCACGTTTTAGCGACGTTATGTCGAAAATTTTTCGGTCCAAACGACTGTTAGCCTTCTTTTTTTATACGAATTCTTCGTTGAAAGTAACCGCTATGTGTACGCAGCACACTTACAAGCAAAATAATTAACAGAGCAAACGGGATTATGCGCAAGCAATCACCAAGGCTCGCGCGGTGATTGAGTGCGAACGAACGAAATGTAAACATGCGGAATCGAGGCGATCAAGCCCTCATTCCGCTCTCTTGAGCGTTTTCCTTTCAGCGCTCATTTGAAATTACAGGACTATATTTAGCAGTTCGGGCCTTTCTTTTGTTTTTCACCACAGTCAGGAACCAGCAGCGTTTTATTTCCGCGCGTGTGCAGATATTTTTTCACCTCACGAATGCCACGGTGCCGCGGTTTAGCTTGGGCGCCGTCTGCTACAGGAACTTCCTAGATGGCGCGCGCGGCCGATGTCGCTACCTTGAAAATTATAGAGGTACCTTACAGCGCACGAGGCGGATAACGGTTAAATGTCTCAACTTTGCAAAATTCGCATTTTTGTGCAAATACAAGGCATTACAGTTCTCGCCTGGCGGGACTGGCGTACTCACCAAAGAAAGCTTAAGTACTCATATAGTTTGCATGCCTTACGCAGTATTTGCGCATTATTACGCAACGAAAGACACTGCGGATGCTGAAGACGTCGGGGACGGCGTCGGTAGCAGACGACAAAGCGTGGACGGACACAACCTATGTGTTCGCCTGCCTGATTGGCCAAGGATCGTGTAGCTTCTGATACAGAATAGTACAGCGGCTTGTGCCTTTTTATGCAGCGGCTGTGGTACATTGTAGAGCACAGTTCATGCCTTGGCTACGACAACGTCTTTCGTAAAAGTAATAATCTGACCGGATCATTGGCGCAGCCGCAATACTTCTGAGCCTCTCCTAAAATATTTGATATCCCCACTAGCAATTTAGAACATCTCGTGCAAACGAGATGTTCTAAAGATGTTCGAGAATGTTCGAGATGTTCGAGAATATTTGATATCCCCACTAGCAATTTAGAACATCTCGTGCAAACATAATCTCTGGTTAACCTCCCTGTCTTTCCTTTGCCTTTCTCTCTCTCTCTCTCGTGCAAACAATGCACTAATCACAGACGCAAATGAAGTAGAACATAGATTGTAAGCGCGATATACCTGTGTAACGCTTCGGATTAAAAAGGAGAGAGAGAGAGAGAAGTGGTTCTTGTGGGGAAGGCGAAAAGGCTAGCGCTATTTTCTGCAACCCATGCGGGAGCACGGCTCAGCGCCAGCAGGGTGGAGAGCTAGCGCAGATGCCACATCTTACTCCTTCACGTGTCCGGGTTCATACCATTCTTTTTTTGTTTGTTGTTGTTAGCAGTACCGACGCGGTAACGCTGGCAAGGCTTATGTCCTACTGATGTGCACGGCGCAGTAGGTGTCACTAGCACTCGAATGGGCATTCCGCGCTTGCGCGAACTATCGCCTATCTCGCCACTTCTCGTTGTTGCAACAATCTGAACGTCAGAAAGGCCGGTTTTCGCGTGGTATTCCAAGGAACCTATCTGATTGCGCATACTTTCAGCCTATGGTAGGAGCCAGAACACGCATACAACATGTGTTGGACGCTCTTTGTATATATAGAGTTCACTGTATTGGTGCTTCGATGATTTCTTTGTCAGCTACTAACCTTCTCTATTTTTTTTTTATCTGTCTTCTCCTTTTCTCATACACCACTGAGGAGCACCCGGCCAAATATATGATCTTCCGATCGACCTCTTTCACGTAAATGGCAGATCACACAGAGTTGTATCTGACGCGTTAACCGAATAGCCTAACATACATGCAATACGCCCGAGTTTACACGTTGCGCCTGTGCAAACATTTGTTGTGCTCGTTCGAAAACCTCATACGAACTACTGCGACTTAAGACGGAATGAAGCGGCAGTACAGATAAATGGAAATCATAGCATTCATTATCATAGTTATCAGTATTTATTGTATCCTGAAAGGTTCCTTGCGAGTTATTACATAAACGAAGATTGGGCGCAACGCCGCATCTGATGCAGAAAACGAGGATGTAATTACAATGACAGGGTAAAGAACACAGGCTTTAGAATAATTTGTACACTGCAAACGGCTCCGAAGCCAGGCGTGGTGTTTTGTGCCAGTGAAATGGGCATGACGAAGATGAGATGCAGTGCAATGTGACGTTCCCGCTTCAACCGCACATCTTTTTTGCATCATAGAGTATTTTATTGCGCACCGACCCGCGTAGCTCAAGATCTCAATTTACTACTAATCCAGTTTCTGGTTAGGAGCGCTCGCTGACCATTTCACTATCGCATCTCCCGCCCTTTTTCATTCCTACTATTTCATTATAGAGTCAATTGCGAATGAGTGCGCCCAGTGCCAGAGAGCAATCCCAGTGAACACGTCTGAATGACCCGTATACACCCCAGCTTGGACTCGTCGCAACCCCGGCAACCATAAAACGACGTCCCAAATGAGGGTTAGCAGGAAGCAGGCTCGACGTACTGCGACTCGGAATGGGGACCGCATCGGAACGTAATTATTTCCTCTTTTTTTGAAGTCTATCTGTGGGCTTCACAACCGCAGCAACGATGACGGCGGGCACTTCTATGCCCAACTCCCCCGTTTCGAGGCGTATCGAAAACATCGAAAATGCCTGCCTCCATCCACTGTGCTACGGTGGCGTTTATGATATCGTCACCGCTAATTCGATCCCCGCCGACGACAAAGGCGAAACAAAAGCGCAGCTCTTCCCCTCGGAGAGTGGTTTCAGCGTAGCCCGCAGTCTAGGCCTTACCGTAAACGTCAGGCAAACGCGGCTTCATTGTCGCTTTCGGCTCGTGAGCCCCTCCCCGGATATACGTATATAAACACGCGCGCCCTCGCACTCACAGCGCTGCACAAATGCACAATGATGGCGGATTATCCTCCCCCCTACTAGGGGGGAGGATAATCCTATGCGTGCTCGAGTCCATTGTCCTGTCCGTCCCGTCACTCGAGCTCTCCAATGCAGCCCTCGCTTAGACCTATTCGCATTCCCCCTTCCCCCCACTTCACGTTAATCTGTGCGTATCAAAAATTATAGCACAGGCGTGAACGCAGGAGAGAATTGAGCAATGCATCGTGAAACGCATCGGAACGTGTGATTCTTGTTTTCTGCTTTTTTCATTTTTAGTCTATTCGTACCATCGTTTATTTGAGTTTCTTGCCTGTTTCTGTTTTCTCACATGAAACGAAAGTGTCATGAGGGAAGTTTAAGACGGCTCGCATACGCGGACGTAAAACAATAAAGCGAGCAAATATTACGAGAATGAAGACACTATAATATAACGTGCAGTTCCTCCGCTTATGCATAGAGGATGAAAGAAAGCCACAGTACAAAAAAAGGAAAACTGCCAGGAATGAAATAAAGCATTCTTAACAGGAAGTAAGCGACGTTGAGGGTGAGGGGGATTCAAAGCAAAAGGCGACGATTGGTTGAGCGCTCGGTGAGCACCGTAGTACAATTCTGGAGAGAACAAGCGAAAGGGAGGGGGGCGCGCAGCCTTGGGGGAAGGCGGCAGGGCGGGATGACACTGCGTAAGCAGGGCGGGAGGGAAAAAAAAAACGGGAAAATGAGCAGCCGCCGCCGGCAGGGCGTGCGTGCGCGGTTGCGGGTACACGGGTCGGTGAAACGGGTGCACGTGCACGATCGACGCAGCTTTCGCTGTTCAGCTCGCGTAGAAGCAGGGCGCCCGTAACACGCGCGCACAAACACGGACACGGCTGCTGTCTCGACGCGTCTGCGGCCTCGCGTGTGCGCCGGGTAGCAGCAGAAGCGGGCAGCGTGTCACGCCATTAGGGAATCATTTACCGTGTCGTCACCACGTGCAACCACTTATGGGCGGGTGAAGGGCAAGCGCGACTGCTGTGGAGCCTGGACAGGGACTCCCTCCGCGCTTTCCTTCTCTCCCAGCGCTCTCCACATCGGACACTGCGTCGCTCCAGTGCTTTATTGAGCGCCTGGCGAGACCATGACACCTATGTTACTTTGAACAGTCCCTCTGCGCCCATACAGCTCTCTAAAAGGGTACCACTGCCTCACATGCTAATGACCAATTAATTAATAATCGGTAATTTATTTTTCTTGGACTGATTTCTTGTACAAGGTTTACCGAATGCAAGGAGCCTCCCAAGAGATGCTATGGGACCGTCCTCCCCTAAACGTAACGCGAAGATTATTTCTTATTAATAAAGGCAGAATAATAAAGGCATAAGAATAAAGGCAATATAATGCTAATAATGGGAGAAATCTCTACCTTGCGGGTTTCCGCAGAACTATTACGTCAAACCTCTTGCCTTTGCTTCAAGTTGTTGATAAGTTCGACTACACCCTGCCATCTACTAGCCACCTGGTTAGCTCAGATGGTAAGGCGGCTACCCCGGAAAGGCGGTGGTCCCGGGTTCGATTCCCGGACCAGGACGAATTTTTCTTCAACTGCGAGGCTTCTTTCGAGGCACCCGTATGGGTTTCCTTTGTACCAATGGCTACGATAAGGTCGATGTCTGACTTTCCCTTTATTAATTACTCCTCTCCACCGTGCGGCTTTCCGCAGAACCATTACGTCAAAATCGCTTCTTATTCCACGAGCGAGAGCATAGAATTTCCACACATGTTGGCGAAGGGGCGTCTTAATGTATGGAGGCTTCCCCCTCGTATTAGGGCGTTCACGTATTTACCTGCGCAGTCACTTGGCAAACACGAAGTCACAAGAGCAGCCTATATCAACGGAGCCAGTTTGACAGTATTCATGTTTAGCTGGACGTAAGGAGTTCCTTCGTCATCCCTATTGTGTCTTCTTCGATTATTGAGCCTTGTGCTGTGAAAATGCGGAAGCGATTTATATCACCGGTTCCGCGCCTTCAATGTTCCGATGTAGGTGGACGGCCGCGAAGCGACGTTGTTCTCCAATTAAATAAGTTCTTTTTGAAACCACATCGAGCATCGTGCTTTCATCCTACTTTCAGAAAATAAGAGAAGAACGGTTGCACCTTTCATCACTGTACGATTTAAATACGACATCTTAAGAATTAGAATAAATAAAATAGAACAGCTAACTAATACTGAACGTAGATAATTCTCCTAAAATTATTTATTAATATATGGGGTTTTCCGTACCAAAACCACGATGTGATTATGAGGCACGATGTGATTATGAGGATTATGAGGATGTGATTATGAGGTGTTGTTCTATTTCGCCCCAACCAACATGCGGCCGCCGTGGACGGGATGGAATCCCGCTGCCTCTTGCTTAGCAGTCCAACATCATAGCCACTAAGCAACCATGGCGGGTAGATAATTATGTGATGAAAGTGAATCACTAGAGTCACAATTCGTCCTGGGGAAGTTTGGGTGGAAATGAAGGGCAGATAATTTTACCTACGTTTGCCTATTTTCGCCCATTTGTTACCTACTAAAATCATTTTAAACCCAAGAAGTTATCTGTCTGCGGAGCATCTATGCATACAATGTTAACTAATTCTTTATGCATTGTGGTATTGCCCATGGAAAAACGCCCTGAGCTCGTCATGTTTAGAGCATTGTCTGCAGTAAACCTTGGCCCAGCACATACCCGAGAAGAACAGCCGATTCCAGGCGTGACTCGTTGAAAGCACGATTGCGTAACATGAGTCACTGCGTTCACACCTGCTGGATAGAAAATATTCTGTCCATCGCGTTACGCTTCGACCAAGCCGCAAATTTCAAATCCCACACCTACAGAGCGCGTATTCGGGAAGATCTGTAAAGATGGAATCAACAGACAGAAGAGATCGCAAAGAGAAAATATGATACGGTAAAGCAAAGAACGAGCTTCATCAGCTCGCCGTGGGTTCCCGTAACAAACAATAGTCTCTGTTTGCCTGGATAAGTAATTACATTCGTTTTAAGAATTCGTATAACATGATTCAATATTTAATTGAGTGCTTCAGGTTGTGCATTTGAATAACAATAATTGAAGGAGTGGTAAGATATCTACGATACTAGCACGGTAGGACAGTGGACGAAAACTAAATGTTAAAACTGTTATGTTCTGGGCACTTATTTCGTAGCGATTCCTTCCACTCGATTCTATGCCACTCTTGCCATCTGCCGTTCATGGCTGAGAAATCCCGTCGATAAAGCGGGGAGACCATCGCTCTGAGAACTGACGAAGCCTGAAATAAATGGCATCGTAGAAAGCATCGCTACAAAATCGTGGCCTAAGCCTTGGGAGCGGTATTTAGGAGGAGGTGGTTGACTACGGCGCTGTCGGAACTGGTGGATACCAAAGTAACATTTATTCCCAAATTTATGAAGCAGACTGGAAGCATTTGCGCGTCTTATGGCGAAAGCCAATTGCGTGAATGAACTTAGGAGGATGACATCTGAAAATTTGGCATATGACGATATGTAATATTTAAAGCTTTACGGAAAATTTCTGCTCTAATGCTTCTATGTTACTTTGTCCTAAAATGTCACAGATTTCAATTTTGTTAAGTATTTATGATAACACATCGTTCATATTCTTTCTTTACTGCATTGTTATTGAAAACCAGCCTTATTTATTTTCCTTGTATTTATTGTTCTCAAGTGCTTTTCATCGCGCCTACACCTTCGCTTTACACTGCCCCTTTGGCCAAATATATTCTTAAAATATACAATAAGTAAATAAATAAATAAATAAATAAATAAATAAATAACTAAATAAATAAATAAATAAATAAAGTTCCACGGGATGTGCTCTACTAAGACATTACAATGTCTAAGATGAATGAAATGAAGCGATAATTAAATGACAATATGAGTCCCATGCAAGAAGGAAATATTAACCATGAGTGACAAATGACATGAACAGCCTGATATTTATTTATTTATTTATTCAAATACCCTAAAGGCCCTCTTGGAGAGGGCATTACATAGGGGGGGGGGCACACGAAACACACTAATAAGAATACGAAAAAAATATTAAGAATAAACAATTCAGCAAACATAGCAATAACGCCACAAAATACTCATACACCAATACAAAAAGAGAAAAAAGTGCAATACGATGTCAAACAAGATTCCAAGGTATTAAATTAGCCCTGAAAAAAAAAATAGCTAACACCAAAGATGCACAGAGACATTAAATTCTGAAATGAGTCCACAGCATTTGATGAAATTGATCGGTGTTAACTTCAGTGGCAATAGGGACCTTTAGCGCGTCCGGTATCCGGGAAAGCGCGGGCGGTTTTCCGGTTTAGCGGGGGCGTAAAGGTGAGCGGCCCGATCGGTGGCGCCAGCTGGTGGCGCAAAGCTCAACCACACAACCACAGAGCTAATTACTGTATTCTGCTTAGCTGCTGGGGTAAATATTCGACAGTGGCGTAATCGTGTTCACAATTACGCCGCTGCCAAAAATTTGCACGAGTGGCGAAGCAGGATATGGTGAGTTACTGCAGTTTTAGCTATGCGTTTGTCTGGTTGAGCTCTACAACACCAGGCGGCTTCACCGCTCACGTTTACGCCCCGACCATCCGGTAACCCGCCCAAACCGCTCCCGTTTACCGGATTAGCGTACAAGCTAAACGTCTCTAATATCAGATGGTAGGTTATTCCAGTCAGCTATGGTCTTGGGGATGAACGACTGTGCGCAATGAGCTGAGTGGCAAGCTGGGCGTTTGACTTTGCAAGGGTTATCACGGCGAGGAAAAATGACAGGGGGTGACTGAAAGAAGTCGTCGCGCAAACGATCATGATGATAAAGTTTGTGAAAGAGAGATAGGCGGGCGTGTTTCCGTCGTAGTGATAGCGGAGGCAGTTCGGCACGAATTTTTAAAGATGTAACACTGGAGTACGGAGAAAAATCTGAAAAAATGAAGCGAGCAGCACGGCTTTGCAGGGATTCAATGTTACGTATAATGTAGTCTTGGCTCGGATCCCAGATGGCACATGCATATTCAATTTTAGGCCTGATTAACGTGGTGTACGCGAGTTTCTTTAGGTGTGAAGGCGATTGCTTTAGTCCGTGTTTCATGATTCCGAAAGTACGGTTAGCAGATGCAAGAGTAAGGTTGATGTGATGATGCCATGTTAGATCCGATTGCAAGTTGATTCCTAAGTATTTGTACGTGGTAGTAAGTTCGACAACATTGAATAACGTAAACCTCATACAGTTTGTGGCAGTCTTGATGAACAGGTGCCATTCGTAGATGTATTTCAGACACAGGTTGCTCATACCAGGGTGCTGCTGAAACATAGTTTAAGTAATGCAGTAAAAATTTCATGCGAAGTATGTAAGAATATTGTAGCGTATAAGAGTTTTTCGACTTAATTTGTTGTGAAAACACAGACATTCATGCGACAACAATTTATTTTTGAGATTTTACGTAGTGGCGTACTCCCTGACTAAGCGCAATACAATCACGAAAGTCCACCAACTAGCCCCATTCATTGCTTTACTAGGCGTACTTGCTCTTGAAAAACAGCTCACGAGGCTAAATTTCTTCAAAGAACGTCGGCCAGAGCAAGTTCTCGCCATGAAGGTGGCGGTTTCTCTCACGCCAGCTGGCATGCTCAGACAGGGAGTTTATGTGCACATTCCTTTCCGTACTAACATTCCCACTGTGAAAACGAACACGGCCCTTATGTTCATTCTTAATCGTTGAGAACGGTTTGCTCCACGTCATATCTTCTCTTCAAACGACATAGTCGCAGTCGCAGACACCAGGCCCATTCTCTGGTTCAACTTTGAGGCCACGCCTGCGCACACACAAAAAAGGACAGTTTTAAATATCTGCGTCAAATGATTTCGAGAAACTGCAATGAATACATACGACGACACCACATAAGAGTTGCGGAGTGGCAACTCTGGAGTTGAGGGAATTCCTGAATCGTTTCACCTTATTAAATACCCCGTATTGAATAGGAATGGAATGATGGCACAAGTCGAACAGGTGAAACGGGAATCGAAAAGGCCCCTAGTTCTGGAACGATGAATGTTCGTTTTGAGCGAAGCAACCAAACAGCCAAATTGCCATTCAGACTAAACTAGAGTTTGCCTATCTATTGCATTTCTCCTACTGGTTCTATCAGTATCTACGTATTAGTGGCTATGCCTCTGCCGCTTCATTCAGCGCATTCTACAATTCTGTAGACATGAAACCTTCTTACGTGGCAATATAGAAGTGCCTTTAAGGACAGCAACTTCTAGTTTTCAAGCGTAACGACTCGCTTTAGCAACAGCACACAGGACCTTCCGACAAAAGGATGGAGGACAAATACGACGTTGCTAATGGTTGTAACCTGCGCGAGTCCACGATAATTTAGAATGCGCATCACGTTTTTAGCACACTGTTGAGTATTGACAAGCGGTAACAGCAATTAAGAGAGGTGTCCTTGAAAACTTGGCACCCGTTCATGTGCCAGTACACGTAAAAAAAAAAAATCGCCCTGCAAGGCGTATCAATGCGTTCCGCTTTTATGTTAGTCGTCAAAGTTAACATATAATCTAGCTCAACGCATGCCATGTACAACAGTGCAAAATTACTTTCTGCTTTGCCTTAGGCGATTCAGTTTCGAATGAATTACAGGTTTGATGAAAATGGTTGATTTTATTTAAAACGCAAGCCTTGCTTGTATCGCAGTGTGCGATGTGTTTACGAAACGCCGAACAAATGTGCAGCTAAACTGAAGCTAACTCTACCGGTTATAATATGGCAGGTATACAATATAGTATACGAAAAATCGGTGCACCATGATCATCAGAAAGTATTGTCAAGTATGCCTTAATTCTGAACTGAAGAAAAGAGCCACGTAAAAACGAAAAAGCGTTATTTCACCTATGGAGGCCGCTATTACTACAAACAATTGTTGAACTGGTGGTTGTGACCCTTTGCACTGTCCCTTCACTTTTTTCGATGTAAAGAGGGAGGCACGTCGGAAAAGGGTCTGCAATTCAGGCTGTCACCACTAATTGATTGGTTCTCGACTTGTTTTTACAGCATAAAATTGTAGTCATTTTGGAATCATATTCGTGACTTCGAATCCGCGTAGCGATTATATCGGTTGACGCTATTTGAAAAGTAAGGCGATAAAATTTACGTAAGTCTGTTTTATGCGTTTCTTTGTCTAGTTCTATCTTGACAGTAAATCTTGTATATGTTTTTTTAAAATAAGTTGTCTTTTATTGATAGAAGTGCATTCCCAAGGCATATGCGCCGCCATCTAAATGTTTGCGCAATGCTTCTTTTGAAAGCTGATGGCCCTTTTCGTAGCCCCATTGGAAAATATATTTTTTTGCGGAGACGAAACATTCACGAAAACGCGTCTTTTAAAAACGTTATGCAGCTCCAACGCACACGTTGGAATCTGCTTGAAGCGACGCTGCTGTAAAGCGGTTCATAAAAACGCTATAAATTTGTCCATTTCATCTTTTGCGTCCTTGGTGTCAAGAAAACTGGCGAGCGCACGTATGCATTCACGTTCCCTGTAGCTACGCAATATCACACACGTGGCAATCATCTGAATGAGCTAGTTGGGCATGGTACCATAAAAGTGTACGTCTGATAGCGACCTTATTGTTGGAGCATCGGGCTGCTGTGTATTGAACCTATATTCCACAGCCCGATATTCGATCCCACCACGAGGCATGTAATTGAGAAGCGCATGGGTAATTCAGTTTTCTTTTTTATGGGCTATATTCTGCAAGAGAGCAGCGCCCAGCCGCGTTGAGGAAGATCCAGGATGGTTTGCAAATAAGGCTTAGATTTAAAGCAGAAGATAATAGAGATCAGAGGCAATAACGCGCTGCAGAGAAAACAGGGTCGAACACGTTCCTCACGCGATAAAAAAAAAATGTTCGTGAGATTATTTATAACATTTGTTACGACATAGAAAAGTCGCTTTTATTAGGAGACACGCATGCTCGTGTAGTAAACAAATATAGACAAGGCGTTTCATTACTGGAGTTTAAGGAATCGAATGGATTAGCTCAGCCACTCCAGGACTGGGAATGGTCCAACTGCCACCATTTCCAGAAGGTAAAAGGAGTGAAATTAACGGACATTCCCACTCTTTGGAATGGATTGGGAATGGAATGGAAGGTCCCACTCCGGGAAACTATGCACCATACGCCCATGTACCTGTTCTGAGCAGTATCATCCCATGTGTTGTCAGTGGTATAAGCAGTCCCGCAAAACGGCACGGCTTTGTTCTTGATGTTACATACAGCGGGTGTTAGCTACTACATGTACTTGGTTTCTACAACAGCTTGTAGTTTGATACTCGCAGGTATTGTTTTCTTTTTTGTCGTTTTCTTTTATTCACTATTCCACGAGAACGTGATGTATTTTTTTATTTCATAGGGATTACCTTTTGGCAAACATTGCTAACAGAAAGGAATGTATAGGTAAAACATTTCCAATACTCTGAGTGCAACGAAACACCGTTTATTGACAGGCTTTGCTTCAAGATATAGAGAATGCATACGCACGATTATTTGCGTGTTCACATTGAGAATTCTAGCATGACGTACACAAAATAGTAAGTATGCATCGAAGAACCAAGTGGCTAGAAATCACTAAAGGTTTGCGTGCAGTTAGTGAATCTCATTCCGATTCCCACCTCATATTTAAACATTTTTGTATTACCCTTAAATAACGTTAAAATAATTATGGTTAAAAATGAGAACATAACACACGAATTGGATGTCTATGATGTTTCTGTACGAGCACGAGCAGTTTGCTTGTGCTAATGTGGCATAACGAAAACTAAATATAACATCGCAAACCAATATGTCCGTGTTTTGAACGCAATATTGAGTGAGATTTTGAGCTTGAGTATACCCGAATGCTATATATCTATATGCACAAATGTACTCTTGAGGGCGGCAGGCACATATTTATTGATGTACTTCTACTCCCTTCGCGCGTAGCCTGTAGGGTACTGAACAACACGTCTGTTAGGGTGTGTTCGTTTTTCTTCGCACTCTTTAACTGTACACTCACCTACGCATCCTGCAACGCTGTTCTTCGAACCGAGACGCTGTTATTTCTGAGTACTTCACCCAGGCGGGGCTCCAGAGTCTCTCGGCCACTGCGGACGCCCTAGGCCTAAAAGAAGAAAGTCGAAAGTGTGGTCAACATTTTGCTTTGTTTTTGAGTACCCACACACAAACACACGCACGCACACCGATAATAGAGAGAACTTTACAAACACTGAAACACATTTGCTTTGATTTCTGTTTGTAGCAGCAACCTTGCGAAGGAGTCATCACTTCTGACGTCGATGCAGTGTGTTGTGTTTTAGAGGGCCTGGTAACATATTTAATCAGGGCAGATGAACTATCTTACATGTTAGAGAGTACATTATTGAAGTTGGTAGTTAACTTATAACTCCGGTGCGCGCAGCTGTAAGTCCAAAACTTCACGTGCTTCCCTGCAACTTTCCCGAAACTCCCAACGCTTACTATAGCGGTTGCAATTAAACAGACGGTCCAGGTGCGTTCGCTCTGCCGCCACCCGCGGATTATCCTTGAATCGTTCTGGTCCCTGCCACCTGGTCGCTGCCACCTGGTCCCTGGTCCCTGGAAAGTAAGGGCGCCGCCCGGTGCCCTTACCTTCCAGATTGTGGCGGCGCTATCTGAACGGGAAGAGCTCTATGCTTGTCCGATATAATGGTATCCATCATTAGCGACGCGACGGAGGTTCACGACACATCATATCGAGACCACGCGGACGCAAGAGCTCGCCCCTATGCTGAGTGAAACACGCTGGGATATTTTTTGAACGATTTGACATTAAAAAAAAACGGGCCATATAAGGCACGCCGTAGTAGGGGACTACGGATAAATATTTACCACCTGGGTTTCTTTAACGTGCGCTCAATGCGCGGTAGGCGAGCGTTTTTGCCTCCTGCCCCTGCCCTGATGCGGCCGCCACTCGCTGTGATAGCTCGGTAGCTGTAGGGTCCCGCCGCTGAGAACGAGGTCACGGGTTGGATACCGGCCGTGCCGGCTGCATTCTTGTGGGAGCGGAATGCAACAACACTCGTCTACCGTGCACTGTGCGCACGCTAAAGAAACCCAAGTGGTGAAAAGTGTTGCGGAATCTCACACTACGGCGCGCTTTTTATAGGCAACTGTGAAGTTTCCTCATGATGAGATCGCGGTTTTCTCACGCTAACACCGCAGATTTACTAATTTAATTATGGTGGCCCGCGTTGCCGGGAGTGTAACCCACCTCCTCGTGCTCAGCGGGTTTACGATTGATAAGCGTGGCAGCATCACGCAGGTTTTGTGCACTAAGAACGACGAAAGGGTGAAGGTCTAAGCAGCACGGGGGCCTGACAGCAGCTGCAGCATCACGCTTATAACAACTCTGGTAGAAAATGTTCTCTGAAGAAACGTTTTTTTTAATGCGCTTTGCGCGCATTAAAAGTCGCGAAAATCTTCAGGAGTGTCGAACAATGAACAAGAAAAATCCATCCATCCATCCATCCATCCATCGATCCATCCATCCATCCATCCATCCATCCATCCATCCATCCATCCATCCATCCATCCATCCATCCACCCACCCACCCATCCATCCATCCATCCATCCATCCATCCATCCATCCATCCATCCATCCATCCATCCATCCATCCATCCATCCATCCATCCATCCATCTAAACCGATGGATCTCTACACAGACAGACAGACAGACAGACAGACAGACAGACAGACAGACAGACAGACAGACAGACAGACAGACAGACAGACAGACAGACAGACAGACAGACAGACAGACAGACAGACAGACAGACAGACAGACAGACAGACAGACAGACAGACAGACAGACAGACAGACAGACAGACAGACAGACAGACAGACAGACAGACAGACAGACAGACAGACAGACAGACAGACAGACAGACAGACAGACAGACAGACAGACAGACAGACAGACAGACAGACAGACAGACAGACAGACAGACAGACAGACAGACAGACAGACAGACAGACAGACAGACAGACAGACAGACAGACAGACAGACAGACAGACAGACAGACAGACAGACAGACAGACAGACAGACAGACAGACAGACAGACAGACAGACAGACAGACAGACAGACAGACAGACAGACAGACAGACAGACAGACAGACAGACAGACAGACAGACAGACAGACAGACAGACAGACAGACAGACAGACAGACAGACAGACAGACAGACAGACAGACAGACAGACAGACAGACAGACAGACAGACAGACAGACAGACAGACAGACAGACAGACAGACAGACAGACAGACAGACAGACAGACAGACAGACAGACAGACAGACAGACAGACAGACAGACAGACAGACAGACAGACAGACAGACAGACAGACAGACAGACAGACAGACAGACAGACAGACAGACAGACAGACAGACAGACAGACAGACAGACAGACAGACAGACAGACAGACAGACAGACAGACAGACAGACAGACAGACAGACAGACAGACAGACAGACAGACAGACAGACAGATAGATAGATAGATAGATAGATAGATAGATAGATAGATAGATAGATAGATAGATAGATAGATAGATAGATAGATAGATAGATAGATGTAGGTAGGCAGGCTGGAAACGGCTGAAGTAGGCACAGAATTCTATGCGCATTAAGAGACAGGGTTAAATGTAGATGAAATTTGCTGGATGAATCCTCCATTACATTCTTTCTATAGAACCTTACTTATACTACAGAATAAGTCAGGAACAGTGCAACACAGGACGAGCGATTAAGAGCGCAGGACAGCGCTCTGTCCTGTGCTCTTTACTCGCTCGTCCTGTGTTTCGCTGTTCCAGTTTTTAATCCGAAGATGAACCAACCAGCCCCTTTGAACACACTGCTTATTTATACTAGGCGATCCCATATACCTTACGGTATTTCCTAGTAACAACACGTTATTATGTCAGTCTTAACTTACCAGGTGCGGCTAATCAGATTCGTGGCATCGACATACTCTCCCCAAATGCAGGCTTCACCACCCTGAACAAGAGACTTCTGCTTGGGCGACCCTGCATATATAGAACAAGGTTGTTACATCGTTGGACATTTAATTATTTATTCGATATCTTCGTACTTCCAACCCTTTCCGGAGAGTGCATGAAATTCTCAATATTTACTCCAGGGTTGGCGGCAAACAAGAAAAAAGACGCACAGCATGGGTTTAGATTATGGCATGTACAGCAAACTTTTGATCATTTTTATTATTTATTCAGTCGCATACTGACGTGTCATCACCGAAGATGTAATTACCGCTGCGATAACTTGCTTCGTGTATTATATTTGAAGCGCCCCCTTTGCGTCGCCTTAAGCACTGATCTAAGAGAAGGTGAAGTTCGAAGGATAAATCCTGCACTACGTAAAACGTTCAAAAGGGGAATAACTGCTTGAAAACGAAGGCAATAGCTCGATAGCTTAACGTCAAACAGCCGGGGAAGCTCTGCTGATTATGCATAATGCGACGTGAAATTCGCACATTGTTTACCATGTGCAGGTTTTGAAGTGCACTGCTAAGCCGTACCTCAGCCAATATGTTTAATGCGTTTAGGAACATGTGACAGCCTACTATCGCAGTATTTGTTTATTTTGCTAAGAGATTTATTAGCAACGGGCGCGAACGGGTAGCTGTCACAAGCGTTCGGCGAAAGACAGCAACCACGAGCTCATGCCGATAGCGATGGTGCTGTGGCGCAGGCGGCTACTCTTCTTCGTTACAATTTATTTATTTTTATTTATGCGATGAGCATCTTAGGGTACTTTTCGCTCTTTCCAGGGGCAGCCTTTCAACGTCTATAACGGTTTCCCGCCAACCTCAGCTGCTGGGTAGTCCATGGTCGAACGTGTAGCGTCTCGTGGTGCTGTGCTGAGCGAACATGGTACGAAACGAAAATCGGAACAACTTGGGCCACTGGATATGCCGCACAGGGTATGCGCCACTGTGGAATGAAGTTGTTTGGTGGCGACTTGGCAGTTGGTAACAATGTAAGACTAGGTATGGGCCGAACAGAAATAAACTTCATGCCTTACCAGAGGAACCTTGAATATATAATTAGCATTGTCAGTTCTATCTCTTCAAAGAAGAAAGTGGAAATATGAGAATGCATAATGCAATCACTAAGTTTCATCTTGAGGTTTCTACTGTACTTGGATGCCTCGTGTATATATATATATATATATATAATGGACGAGAAGAAAGTGTTAAGCGAGGGGCCGGATATTTATTTCTTATATTAATGGCAGCCAACAAACAAAGACACCCAGCAAAACACAGGGGAAATTACTTGTACTTATTCAGCCGTCTTCTTATTGAGACAGTGTGGATTAACACGTCTTCCCACACCGGATAGTGGCTGGGAAGACGACTCCGCGGTAGCTCATTTGGTAGAGCATCGCACGCGTAATACGAAGATATGGAATGGTGCCCCACCTGCGGCAAGTTGTTTTAGAGCGCAGCTCTTTGGCGTCCGTTCCTGGGTTTCGCGTCGTCGTCGGCGTTGTCGTCGGCCTCGTAACCAGCTCCGCCCCCCTTTCATCCCCCCAGCGCTAGCAGCGACCGACTGATACCGCTGGATGCCGCTGACGCCGCTAGAGAGTCAAGATAACGTGACTGCATAGAACACCGTCGCCGCCATGCAGAAAGAGGAGGAAAGGGTCCCCCCCCCCCCTGTTCTTGTGTGGCGGATAGGGTGCTCTTCAGTTGCCGACGCGCCGGTTATTTCACGTAGGCCCCGGCACGTCGACGAATACGTGACCACCTTCCCACGGCTAGACCTGGTTCTTAGCGCTGCGGAAGCGAGGGTATCATATTGTTTGTGTCGGCATCGGCGGCGTTGTCCCTGAAACCAACTCCGCAGCTGGGGTTGACTCACTATCGGCGTCAGCGGCATCAGTCAGTCGCTGCTATCTCTTTCCTCCTCCCTTTATCGTGTTGTCCGCTTGCTGCGCGCGCTTCTGCCCCCATCGTTTGCCGCTGGGTGTACACGCCGCCCCCCTCCCCCCTCTTCCTGCGAGTCTCCGGTTGTCAAAGCGCCGGCTCGAACTTAATTCCTTTCTTCGCTCCTCCTCCAATGCAACCCCTGTGCGGTGGCAACCAGAGAGCCAGATCGGTGGCGGCGGATCTGTATATGTGCACCGCCCGAGCCGAAATTGCCGCTGCCGTTCGCGCTGTGTGGTGGCAATCAGAGAGCCAGATCGGTGGCGGCGGATCTGTATATGTGCACCGCCCGAGCCGAAATCGCCGCTGCCGTTCGCAATTTCCTAACACTTATGCGGGAGAACATCCCGTTCCTCTCGCTCGTAACGCGTCCCACGGCTGTGACAACCTCGCGAGGCACTTGTATAGATCTCGTCTTTGAGAATCAAGCATTGGTGTACCAAGTCGAACATATATCAGTCTATTTCTCCGACCACAAAGCTTCCTTCATGACTGTCAAGAACTGTTAGTGGAGTCTTTGTTAAAGGAATACGTGTGAAAAATAAAAAAAAAATTCTGTGATAGCGCACACATGTGTTGCTCGATTTCTGTGCCTCAATCTATCGAAAAGGTGAAACAGCTTATTTGCTGCGCTCAAATTTCGCATTAGGAAGTAACGTAATCGTCGGTAATTTGTTTTCATCCACTTTCAATTCCATTAATTTATAATTTCTTTATTTCAATAAGTACGAGTAATTTTCCCTGTGTTGTGCTTGGTGCCTTTCTTGGCTTCTTACGATATATATATATATATATATATATATATATATATATATGAGAGCATGAGAGCGGCCATCCAGTTCTACTACGGCAACATCGCCGCCTCGCTTCAAGAGATCAAGCTGGCGTTCCAGTGGCTGGGCAGGAACATCCCGAAGGACTACCGCAAGAACGCCTCCTACTATGCTCTGCGCGTTGTCCAATGGTTCGTATGTAACGCGCCATGGCCAGCGCAACGTTTTAAAGCATTAGCATTGTACAGATCACTCGACAAACCAAACATCCGATGCGTCGAGGCGCTATCAGACGGGACTACCTTGCTCATTCGTCCTTTGCGCTAGTAAACTTCATTTAACCGTCGTCATGGGCTTACCCCGCGGGGCAGGGCAATGTTGCGGGTGGACCCAAAGCATATGCACGAAACCCCTTTCCGGGGTTTATGCACCGGCTCGCTCGTTTTCTGGCCATGTGGGCCCATCGCAGGGGCAGTGTTAATAGCAAAGAGGGCTGATCTCGGTGATGGTGCAGTGCAAACTGGGGGCGAATCCGGAGACACTGTAATCTGCGGTCGCGTGGGTCACGTGGGTGCTATGCTGAAAAACGTGGTGCAGAATATGAAGTTTCGTGTGCGTTATCACGACGGCAAGTTGCTAAAAGCTTCCGCCATGGGTGAAAGTCGTGAGTTCCTTGGGCGTCCTTCTACATAAAATAACATCGCACGCATCATGCGTCTGTTTGCATCACCATTTAAGTGAAACAGCTCTACGAAATCTTCACTTAACGTTGATTCTAACAATAGGGCCCTTTCATACACACAGGCGCTAGTAGATAAAGAACACAATAGGCTAAATGTAAAAATCTATAGCTATACGCCTTCGCCGTCAACGTAGACGTGTTATCCTAGCACACCGGGACCTCATTCAGTAATGTGCCACGTGAAAAAAGAAAGAAAATAAAACTGCCTTTCTTGTCGTAGCACTAAAAGCCGCACAGCTTAGCGGAAGGTTTCTGACGGTGGTACAAGTGCATCGGGTCGTCTACGCATAAAACGAGGTATTTTCTCAAAAAACGCACGTGCAGCTTGAGCAATAATTATGGTTACGAACGAGGCGAGCGATTTAGTGTTTCCATTGACAATTTAGTCCAACCGTCTCTCAGGTATGGCGCGCTCATCGAGAGATGTATATATATACAACAGCATAGGCGGTAATAAACTACTAATAAATAAATAAAATAATATGAACGGTGCATGATATTCAACAACTTCATTAATGCTGAAAAAAAATTTCTTATATTTGGCCTATAGTGATCTTGATCTTGTGTGTCACTACATGCGTGCCATTGGGAGTGTCTACAATCTACCAAAAGTGGCACAAAATGTGCAGAATCCTTCGATGTAGCTAGATATGTGCCTCACTTCTTTGTGTATACATAAACACATCCAATCGCCACTCTGCCCATAATCATCGTATATGCCTCGCGACGTCACTTCGCCGACGTATACGCCTGATTTTACATCTGCATTTCGGCATAGTTTGTGAATGGTGTGCTGCATATACACATAAACATTGCATGAGAATAATTTTGCAGCCTCTGCGACACAGCACCATAACGCTAATTGTTCGGAGTACGATAAACCGAGTCTTCATATTATCGTCGCTACCGATCGTTCTCGCCTTGGTGCTGTCGTCACATAAAATATCGCGTCACACACACAATTGCTCGCTATCTGACCTGTCTGGTAACGCCTTGCAGATCCTTAAATGATGATGAATCGCCACCTACCTCCAAAATGATTTCGGTAACATTCAACGGCGCAGTGCGTGGGATCTGCGTTATTTTTTTCACTAAGCAAAGATTTTCACCGCTTTGTTTAAATGATGCCCCTGAACTACTCAATTAGGTATTTTTGATTCTGCATCTGCTTGAGCCATTTCCATAATGTCCTTTCAGTCTGTTTAACATCCACTTAATACGGGCCCCCGTTCCTTTTCTGCGCGTCTGCATAGCACTGTCAAAGTGCGCCTTCGGGTGCTGTTCTCAAGTCCGCAGCAAGTGCGTCCCGCTCGGTTTTCACATCTCGCTGCAAAAGTCTCTACCGTTGGCTGTATAGCTTGCCGTGTGCCCCACATCCTTCCACTCACGGTCGTTCGGGCGCTTATACTGGCTGGTGAGTGGTTCGCCGTGCGCATTGTCTTACTGGCCATCTGTGGCTTTTGTTCACGGACAGCTGCCGCGTGGACGAGGTCGAAGAGGAGGAGTTCTGCCTGAACCGAGCGGCACGCGTGTTCCTGAACTGGCGCGACCCCCGCGTGGGCCTGAACGTGTCCAGCCACTTCTGGGAGCTGGTCACCTGCCGTGGCGTGCCGCTCTACAAGGTATGAATGCGAAGTATTCTCTTGCGAGTCAACCCAGTTTTTGTCATGCGTACGTTACCTGGCCTCGTTCGCGAAGCACCTTGTAGACAGCAACAAAGAAAAAAAGAAAGGAAGAAGGAAAGGAAGAAAGAACCACGGTTTAGATACTCATGTACAGAATCAGTTTGGAGAGTCATCATCAGTCAGTGTTTGGAGTGTGACATTTGTAACTTGTCATTGCCGAGTGTTAACGAATCCCTTGGGTGTCGATGAAGACCGAATGCTGAATACGTTTGGCGTTCACCTTGGCCGGGGCAGAAGATGGCGAATGGCACATATTTTCTTCCGCTCCATTCATGAAGAAGCTGAATATGCTCACTGACATGATGAAGAACGGAAAGTTCAAAGGTCGTGAACGATGTGCTGCGCACGGGAAAGTGTCTTCAAAGGTGATTGAACCAGAAAACGGTTTTGCTTCTTTGCTGAAGTATCGCGAACACATCATATGAAGCAATTGTAAAGGGAGCACTCGTATTGCGTTTTCGTTGAGCAGAAGATGCCGGCCATCTCCCTGGTGATCGAGACCAGCCACTACATTCACATCGCGTACAAGAAGCAGAAGAAACTGGAGGACACGGCCATCAAGGAGTAAGGTCGCAAATAGGGCTGCTTGCTTGATATGTCTTGTGTATATAGAAAGCACTGCGTATACCTCCCCAACTTTGGCAGTTGGAGAGGTATACGAAAATCAGTGACGATTTAGGCACGCATATTGTTCCATTGAATCAGGAAGATATAAGTACTAAATCAGTCGAGCAATAGCTAGACCTCGTTGGAAAAGGTAGAATCACTCTAGCAACGATACTAGCCCTCAACCAGAGAGCTAGGGGTACTGTTAGTGGCCATGCTTTCATTCTTGTTTCGCATTAGCAGGCGCTAGACCTCGTGCGGCTCGCACTGCAAAAGCCCACGGTGAACAGCCACGGCGTCGGACGGACGCCGTGGCCCAGACTCCAAAAAAAAAACCGACCTGGCCCACTACCACACTCGGATTAAAGTGGATTGAGATGGCTTAAAGTGGATTCAGGTGACCTAAAGTGAATGAAGAGTGATTGAGGTGGATTAATTTGGTTAACGTTTGTACAAATTAGAGCAAAGTGGATTAAGGGGGAGTTTTAATTTAACGTGGTAGCTTAGACAAGTCCTCATGCTTTCGCATTCAGATAACGTAAGGATACATAAGTGACTGTCAACTTATTGCAACTGCATCTACTCGCTGGAGGTCGAGAAGCACCTCCGATTGAGTGACTTGGTGGCCGTGCTAAACACGCCCATCAAGATCGTCGAAGTGCGGTTCTTGCGCAGCGAAATTGCCTCGGCCATGGACGTGGCAGAGTGCATGTGCACTGGACAGCGTGAACTGCATACTCGTGCACCAAGCTTGCGAGTATATTATGCCGCCTGAATACGCACTTATAGCTTTGTTCATGGTGTACTAAATTGGGCTTGGAAGTTCCGCTTGTATACAGGGTGGTCCTTTATAAAAGGGAACACGCGATCGGGTGGCCCGTGCTCTGCGGAGGCTGCTTAGAGCGCCAGCGAGTGACAGCAAGGAGAAGTACGCCTGCTTGTGGCGTCATCTGTTGGTGGTCAGAACAACCACGCATGGCCGATAGGCAAGCGCCTGCTAGAATTACCTGGACCTCCCCACTCCTCGCATGACTGCTGCGCAAGGAGCGGGGCCTGCAGAGCAACGCCTGCTGCTAGCAAACCGCGTTGAATACGCAAGCGCACTGGAAACATGGAGGCGCCGACATACGCCCGGTAGTTATTAGGTGCTCCTGGCGTACTTATATTAATACATAAGCGTTCTGGGGCTTCTTCCCTCGGAACTTTGTCCGGCCGTCTGTTTTTCTGTCTGAAACGCTTGGCACGATGCACGTGTCAGGCCTAAGGAGATGTATATGAAAATGCCTTATGACTACGTATGACTAACGAGGCCCTAAAGAGGCGTATATGAGAATGCCTTGTGACTACGTATGGCTAACGAGGCCCTAAAGAGGTTATATGAGAATGCCTTATGACTACGTATGACTAACGAGGCCCTAAAAAGGCGTATATGAGAATGCCTTATGACTACGCATGACTAACGAGGCCCTAAAGAGGCGTATATGAGAATGCCTTATGACTACGTATGGCTAACGAGGCCCTAAAGAGGTTATATGAGAATGCCTTATGACTACGTATGACTAACGAGGCCCTAAAGAGGCGTATATGAGAATGCCTTATGACTACGCATGACTAACGAGGCCCTAAAGAGGCGTATATGAGAATGCCTTATGACTACGTATGGCTAACGAGGCCCTAAAGACGTTATATGAGAATGCCTTATGACTACGTATGACTAACGAGGCCCTAAAGAGGTGTATATGAGAATGCCTTATGACTACGCATGACTAACGAGGCCCTAAAGAGGTGTATGTGAGAATGCCTTATGACTACGCATGACTAACGAGGCCCGATAGAGGTGTATATGAGAATGCCTTATGACTACGTATGACTAACGAGGCCCTAAAGAGGTGTATATGAGAATTCTTTATGACTACGTATGACTAACGAGGACCTAAAGAGGTGTATATAAGAATGCCTTATGACTACGTATAACTAACGAGGCCCTAAAGAGGCGTATATGAGAATGCCTTATGACTACGTATAGCTAACGAGGCCCTAAAGAGGTGTATATAAGAATGCCTTATGACTACGTATGACTAACGAGGCCCTAAAGAGGTGTATATGAGAATACCTTATGACTACGTATGACTAATGAGATTTATATTGACTCTATATAGCAAGTACTGAGAGGTATACGTGTACGTAAGGTTAATAAAAACTAGTAAGATTAGTTAGGATAAAAACGGTTAGCGTAACAACGATTAATTGAGGGCAGTTAGGAATAATTAGGTTAATTAAAATCAATTTAAGTGAGACTATTAGACAAATCAAAAGTTACTAAGGTTAAATAAACGGAGCCTAATCAAGAATTATGAATGCCTTGATATTAGTTAGACCTAATTCATTAAACTTAATTATTAATTACAGATAAAACCACCTTTGTGATAACTTTACCTAAGGTTAATAAATAAGCAAATGTCGTCCTTATCGAAATAGCTAAGTCTGAATAATAAATAGCAAAATAATTACGTTTATTTACCAAAAGCGGTGGCGTAGAGGTGGAGCATCCACCTCACATGCAAGCGCACCGTGGTTCGAATCCCGGTGCCGCGCAATTTTCCACCAGATTAAAGAAAAATGCGCGTGTTGATAAAATTGCATAAACAGGCCTGGATTGAGGCCTGATCCCGGTGGCCAGAACCGGCAATGCACTCCCTCACCAGAGCAGGATTGGCAACCCTGGTGCAGTACTTGGCCATAGCCTCCTATATGAATACAACAATCAAACCCCGGCCCTCAGTCCCAAGCAGCTGCAAAGCAACTGACCACGGTGGCGGTGAGACCTGTGACGCAGCAGCGGCTGCTAAGACTATCTGGGTCCGGACAGGCCGTCATGGGAATCTGAACCTGGCAACGCCTAACAATAGAACATTGTTTATTTATTTCATTTATTTATTTAGACACACTGCAGCCCCTTTATTAGCCCCGAGAATTAGGAGTGGCGCCCTCTCGCGAGTGACGTCACGGCCAGGACGCCGCTCGCTCCGGCTCGCTCGGCTGCCGCGCGCGCTCGTTCCCTTCGTGTATGCTTGGGGTATGGGTGGCTCGAGCCGTACGTATTGAAGAATACGTCGGCTTCTTTCAGCTGCCATACCTTAACCACAGTTTCCTCTTCAAAGGCGTGTGAGTCGAGAAACTTTGCGGCTCGGATATCGCAAGCTAAGTAGCGTTAAAGGGGTCTACTAGGTTTTGCAATGCATATATGCGCCGCGTCTATCGGTAAATTTTGACTAAAAAAAGAATATCTGCAAATTCAACGCGCGAAGTTGTGTATGATGCTTCGCTAAACACTTAACATTCCTTTAGTATTTAGCTATGAGAGGCATTGCATTTTACGTGGAAGAAAAATTTGGTAATTGGCGTCAACATGTTATCCGATGTTAGAAAGACACTGCCCAGCGAAGCTGTCATCACGATTCCTATTACTCTGCTGTGTTGTTCTATTCAAATATGGCCATTCATTGTTGCGTAAAAAAATAGTTAGGCGCGCATTTCTTATGAAAAAGTTTGCTGCTACTTTCATCCCCCTTTGAAACAGGCCTCCAAAAAACGAAAACGGCTGCTAACACGACGGCGCGTCATGTAGAGTATTTACATAGTTAATTCACAAACACCATAGTAGCAATCACCTGAGAGAAAAGTTTCGTTGTTAAGATCGAGAGCCACTCAATTGAAAGTGATGAAATGTTTCATAGTCGCCCTCAGTAGCCTTTATCGACAATATGGCACACCCCTGATCACGTAACGGTAGCACTCGACTGCCCGTATGGCGAGGCACGCTATGTTCGCGAAACCCATCAGTTCACTACAACTTCGAATTAAAACCACAAAGCATTTTTTACAGCGCCAACTGGAATGGCTAAAGTATTCTCGAGCTACTACACCGCAGCTTAGATTGCCTACAAACAAAAAATTTCAAGCACCTTCTGTCTCACGATGTCTCGATCCAGCGTTATTTAATTATACAAACGGATAACAATTCGCTTCGTCGGTACATAAATTAAGGCTAAATTAAGTTTGCTCCAATCCAGCCGCAAACATTCATAAAGAAAGCACCACAAGCCTTGCATATACTTTCACTTGATTTCTGACCCTCCACCGGGGGAATTTCGATATCTTGAATATGTCCCATACTACTAGTCATTGACGCTTCGACGTCTTTCTGGCTGCAGCTATGCGGTCCAGCAGGCATGCTCCACTAAAAAAATTGGGCCGAGCAGCGTGTGTCAGTTCGCCAAACAGATTCGTCATGTATATCCCTCAAGCAACAAGCACCAGTGAATTTCTCAAGTGAGTTTGATTTGATATGATTTATTAATTTCCATTTACACACACACATGTGCAGAGAAGTGGTAAATGGAGGTGAATGAGGGAAAAAAGCCGCACAGACGCGGCTTGAGGTAACCTCACCCCCTTAGGTACAATATGGCTGCATGGGGTAACACATCAAACGCCATATAAATTACATTTATATAGTGGCCATAAAACATTGCAGTTATACAATATATGAAAGAACAGTAAAATATTTCCACAATTACAATGCAAAACACACTGCGGCATTGAAATAAATAAATGATATACACTAGGTAACAGACAAAAAAAAAGAGGAACATAACATACATTATTGATCATTAACAAACGCTCTCTAAAGAGGTGAGTTGAACGTGTAGCACGGAAAAGGGAATATATATTAGTACATTCCTAATTGTACTCTGTAAATAGCTGTACGCCTTCATTAACTTTACTTCAAGTTTCCGCCGCTTAAAAAAAATTAAACACGTGAAGAACCGCCTAATGTTGACAAGCAGGTAAGGAAGCAAGTGAGGCGTGTAGAATCTAAGCTCCAGTATTAGTTAAGTCCCCGTGCTACTGGCGAGCGTTTCTGTGAGGAAATGCAAGAATTCGATATTATACCATGAACTACTCGTCGTGAGCAAACCTGTTCTAGCGGAATAAAATCAACGTGACTGCTGTAGAAGTCGTATATAGCCAACTTTGTGACATAATTGTTGCAGCGCGGCAGGTATGGTATCATAACTGGATTCCTATAGGCTATGCTTTTGCGATTGTCTATGCGCGTATGAAAAACCCGCAATGGGCTGGTCTGCGTCGCTTCGGCTGGCACTGTAGCGTTGCCTTCGAGAGCTGCATTGTTGTCTAAGAAATTAGCTCATTGAATATATGTTCGCAAAGGAAGACGTCGTAAAAATATATTTGAGACGACCACCATAAGTATACAAGCAGAGAGAACGAGGGTGAACAAACGAAAACACCGCAGAAAGCGCCCGGACAACGCCCGAACTGTAGCAGACGACAGGCGCGAGTCCGTGCCCTGACGTCACGCGAGCGGCGCTGCGAGCGCCGCTCGTGTTCGTTCTCGGGGCTAATGGGGCTATTCCTGGAGTGGGTTAGACAAAAGAAGTTATAGTGAGGTGAGTCATCTAGTCAAGTGAGTCATCTAGTGAGGCGAGCCTAACAGTGCCATTGGAGGAATTAGCGGGCAGTAAATGGGATATAATAGGGTTCAGTGAGGTTAGGAGGACAAAAGAAGCATATACAGTGCTAAAAAGCGGGCACGTCCTGTGCTACCGGGACTTAGCGGAGAGACGAGAACTAGGAGTCGGACTCCTGATTATTAAGGATATAGCTGGTAACATACAGGAACTCTATGGCATTAACAAGAGGGTGGCAGGTCCTGTTGTGAAACTTAATAAGAGGTGCAAATTGAAGGTCGTACAGGCCTACGCCCCTAACATCCAGTCATGATGACCACGAAGTCGAAAGGTTCTATGAAGACGTGGAATCGGCGATGGGTAAAGTCAAAACAAGATACACTTTACTGATGGGCGACCTCAATGCCAGGGTAGGCAAGAAGCAGGCTGGAGGCAAGTAAGGGGGGGGGGATATGGCATAGGTTCTAGGAATAGCAGGGGATAGTTATTAGTAGAGTTTCCAGAACGGAATAATATGCGTATAATGAATACCTTCTTCCGCAAGCGGGATAGCCGAAAGTGGACCTGGAGGAGCCCGAATGGCGAGACTAGAAATGAAATAGACCTCATACTCTGCGCTAACCTAGGCATCATACAAGATGTGGACGTGCCCGGCAAGGCGCGCTGCAGTGACCACAGGATGGTAAGAACTCGAATAAGCCTAGACTTGAGGGAACGGAAGAAACTGGTATATAAAAAGCCGATCAATGAGTTAGCGGTAAGAGGGAAAATAGAATAATTCCGGATCAAGCAACAGAACAGATATTCGGCTTTAACTCAGAAAGATGACCTTTGTGTTGAAGCAATGAACGACAATCTTATGGGCATCATTAAGGAGTGTGCAATAGAAGTCGGTGGTAACTTCGTTAGACAGGATACTGGTAAGCTGTCGCAGGAGTCGAAAGATCTGACTATAAAATGCCAATGTATGAAAGCCTCTAACCTTACAGCTAGAATAGAACTGGCAGAACTTTCCAAGTTAATCAAGAAGCGTAAGACAGCTGACATAAAAAAGAATAATATCTATATAATTGAACATGCTCTCAGGAACGGAGGAAGCCTAAAAGCAGTGAAGAAGAAACTAGGAATAGGCAAGAATCAGATGTATGCGTTAAGAAACAAAGCCGGCAATATAATTACTAATATGGATGAGATAGTTCGGGTGACTGAGGAGTTCTATAGATATTTATACAGTACCAGAGGCACCCATGACGATAATGGAAGAGAGAATAGTCTAGAGGAATTTGACATCCCACAAGTAACGCCGGAAGAAGTAAAGAAAGCCGGGGGAGCTGTGCAAAAGCGGAATGCAGCTGGGGAGGATCAGGTAACAGCAGATTTGTTGAAGGATGGTGGGAACATTGTTCTAGGAAGAATGGCCACCCTGTATACGCAACGCCTCATAACCTAGAGCGCACCGGAATCTTGGAAGAACGCTAACATAATCCTAATCCATAAGAAAGGGGACGCCAAAGACTTGAAAAATTATAGACCCATCAGCTTACTGTGAGTTGCCTACAAAGTATTTTAAGGTAATCGCAAATAGCATCAGGAACACCTTAGACTTCTGTCAACAAAAGGACCAGGCAGGATTTCGTAAAGGCTACTTAACAATAGACCGCATTCACACTATCAATCAGGTGATAGAGAAATATGCGGAATGTAACCAACCCTTATATATAGCTTTTATTGATTACGAGAAAGCGTTTGATTCTGGCGAAACCTCAGCAGTCATGGAGCCATTATGGAATCAGGGTGTAGACGAGCCGTATGTAAAAAAAAAAACTGAAATATATCTATAGCGGCTCCACAGCCACCGTAGTCCTCCATGAAGAAAGCAACAGAATCCCAATAAAGGAAGGCGTCAGGCAGGGAGATACGATCTCACCAATGCTATTCACAGTGTGTTTACAGGAGGTATTCAGAGACCTAGATTGGGAAGAATTGGGGATAAGAGTTAATTGGGAATACCTTAGTAAGTTGAGATTAGCTGATGATATTGCCTTGCTTATTAACTCAGGGGACCAATTGCAATGCATGCTCACTGACCTGGAGAGGCAAAGCAGAAGGGTGGGTCTAAAAATTAATCTGCAGAAAACTAATGTTTAACAGTCTCGGAAGAGAACAGCAGTTTACGATAGGTAGAGAGGCAGTAGAAGTGGTAAGGGAATGCATCTACTTAGGGCAGGTCGTGACCGCGGATCCGGATCATGAGACTGAATCAGAAGAATAAGAATGGGCTGGGATGTGTTTGGCAGGCATTCTTAGATCATGAACAGCAGGTTGCCATTATCCCTCAGGAGAAGAGTGTATAACTGCTGTGTTTTACCAGTACTCACGTACGGGGCAGAAACCTGGAGGATTATGAAAATGGTTCTACTTAAATTGAGGACGACGCAACGAGCTATGGAAAGAATAATGATGGGTGTAACGTTAAGTGACAAGAAAAGAGCAGACTGGGTGAGGGCACAAACGCGAGGTGATGACATCTTAGTTGAAATCAAGAAAAAGAAATGGGCATGGGCAGGGTATGCAACGAGGAGGGAAGATTACTGATGGTCATTAAGGGTTACGGACTGGATTCCAGGGAAGGGATGCGTAGCAGGGGGCGGCAGAAAGTTAGGTGGGTGGATGAGTTTAAGAAGTTTGCACGGACAACACGGCCACAATTAGCACATGATCGGGGTAGTTGGAGAAGTACGGGAGAAGCCTTTGCCCTGCAGTGGGCGTAACCAGGCTGATGATATATATATGCCCAGACTTGCCTGTGAAGTTATGCGGATCGCAGGAGTAGTAGTTTTCCCAGTCGCGACCATAGCCGATGTAGTCCAAGTACCAGCAGGTGGATAAGAGCGCATTAAACCCGGCTGCCGTCACGGCACTCATTTCCTCCTGGTAGGGTTCTTTCCATACATGTACCACTGTGTCAGGCGCAATCTGCAAAAGACACTACACTGTCAAATCTTCTTGAGGCTTATGAGTCGACCAGTCGATTGCGAGCCTACAAGATTAAAGCACCCACCCACTGTCTGTAGTGATTTGTTGCGACTTCATCGCTGTGTTTCATGGTTGCTTTTATCTAAGTCGCGTTCATGCGCGTGCTATTCAGATATTTAGTTCAATGAATTAGTTTGAGTATCGGCGTTATTCTCGAAGCCCAATGGGATGCTTTCACTTACCGCAACGTTGTTGTCGAATATTTCCTGCCACACCATGTAGCTCTTCCGTACCTCTTGCACAAGTTTCAGCAACCTGAAAACGTAATTCACGAAACAGGACATGACGAAAACCTGCGTGCATTTCCATGCTTCTTTCGAGCTGACACACTTGACTGAAGCTTTGTAAGCAATGTCCATATTTATCTAGGCACCTCGTTAGCGTAACTTCATATCAGTGACTGTCTGCAGAAAGCATCCCATCTCTATAAGAAGGCTGTCTTATGAGATTTTGAAAAGTCATGTACAGCATTTTTCTCAATTTACATAAACAAATTTGCAAGGTTTCTTTAGGCCAGCAGTTGATCTGTGATGTCAATGTTTAACTCAAAATTAAAAACACCAGGCTTAACGGTTCGAATAAACGACCTTCAAGCTTGACAATTATCTGATGACTCCCTTCACCTAACTTATGCCTTGCTTTATTGTAGAAATGCAAGGTTTCAGGCCACGAAACTATGTCAAATATTCCTCCACTCGAACGTCAATAAAAGTTCGTGATTTGCAGTTACTTTAAAGCTGTGGTAAGTAAACCATGTGAGCGAAATTCGGTAAGAAGATAAAATGTCATTGTCATTGAATCGAATTTCTCTTCTCCCCAGTAATAAGTGTGAACCACTATTGTCGCTTAATTTCGAAATTCAACATACACGTCGATCATTAACAAATATGCTCTAATTTAATTATATATCACTTCTGCGAATTTCGTAGACAGGAGTTGTATAGTGAAACAGTAACTCTTATTGCGGGTGGTTCAAAAGAATGTTTAGGGTGTTGTAATTTTAAACACCGAACGTACACTTACGATTTGTTGCTCTCTGGCATAGTTTACTACTGGTTCTTGTTATGATTTTCACAACACTTTCAGCAATCATAACCACAATATGTGAGACTAAGAACACGCAAGCAACTTGTCATGCACGTGTTTGTTTGATGTTAGCGTGCTGTAGTAAGACAATCCTATAGCCACAGGGACGCTGAAGCACTATAAGAGCAAAACAAGGTCGAACGAGCTCACCTTTGTATATAAAACTCTTCGAGCTTCTTGTAGTCACCGGAAATACCAATCATGGCCATGAAATTTTTGACATTGGGGTTGGATTTCCTGGAAGCATAAATTTATATAGCAGGGCACTTCAAGAGATGCAATCGAATGAGGTTGCGGAAATATCTCGTAATATACCTTAGCGGCTGAAACCGGACACTTCACGGTAATCTAGAATATCTCGAGCTGAGAAAAAATATTTTCTGAGACGATGTTTGATTGATCGGTTTTGACATTTGGGGCACATTGACACGTAAACAAAGTCTAGACTACAAAGAAAGCCGCTGTTCTATTGCAGAACATGGAATTAGGTGTCAATACCATTGTGTGCATCCTAAAGCATTTACTACAATCAAGTAAATTACCCTCACAATAAAAGAGTGGCGGAAAAAAAATTGGAGGACGCTTAAGCTTCGCCTTCAAGAGTGGAACGCGGCACCATTCCCGTAGACCCGCCAAGGGGTATAAGACAATGCGCTCCGGCGCAGCGATCACTTACGAGGTGCCCCGCATCGGACTTTGTGCCCACCTATCACGCGGTGAGCGTCGAGCAACGCAGCGTTCGGCGCGGCAACGAAACGTGCGCCTGAGCAAACAAAACGAACCAAAGAACTCGGTGTCTCGGAGGGGGTAACGATCTACGCCAGCCAAACGTCGTGATCGGCACGGGCAGAAAGATAGATAGATAGTAATCTAAAGAAAGGAACAGCGCTTGATTCTGCAACCTGTGTGGGAGCACGGCGAAGCGTCGTGAGGGGAGAGTGAGTCGGAGCCGCGACGCGCCTGGCACCGGTCCCAATGCGCGCGTGGCGCGCCTCCTGTCGGGGCAGCGCCGTACATTAGCCGCGTTTACATGAATGCGACAGTGTCGCATCGCATCGCATTTATAGCGCATCACATTCATGTAAACAGCAGTAATGCGCTAGGAAGGCGCATCGCATTAGTGCGCCAGGCGAGGGTAGATTTACGGGCGCGAGTCGACTCTCGCGGAGCATGTAAACGCAGGATCGTCGCATTAGGAATGATGGGAAGGAATTGGCCACCAACATGGCGGCGGTCCCGGCTGCCCGCTTCGAATTGAATTTGGCGTTGCTTTTGTAAAACGCACTTCGTTCGCAGCAAATGATTGTGCAAACGGCTTTCGCTTAGTCTCAGGCCGCTTCGACGACTGGGTATTATGGATAACCTTGTGTTGTTTTCTAGATCGCTACCCGTTTCGAACGAGGCGAAGCCTAATGAAAGAAACATTCGAGGTGTCAGCGCTACCTATCGCTAGAGTCTGAAAATAGCCGCAACGACGACTAATGGCCTCCGAGATCCGATCTCGCTGGCCAGCTAAAGCTGCAAAAGAACGTGCGCTGCTTCGCGTCCGCTACACTATAGCGTATAGCGTACGCTTTAAGTTGCGTACGCTAAACTAAAACTGTCTATTTCTTGACACTCAACCACCAACGTGCACTCGGCCCACTACCGGAAACCAGTTACACCGAAGTCGGTTGCACTTCACTTATACGACACCACAAGGCGCTACGTTTATGCGCGAGTTAAGGAGCTACATGTAAACGGCGTCGCATCGCCTTTCCCAAATGTGCTTGGAAATGTGATGCGCCACTGTCGCATTCATGTAAACGGGGCTATAGAGGGGAGGCGGTCTTCTGTGTTTGCCGCAAGATGGCTCTGCGTGTGCGGTAAGCGCAGAAGAAATGTAGCGGAAACGTACTTCGCTACTCGTGTAACTGCGACTCCTGTAAGTTACATGCTCAGAATTACCGACTTACACCGCAGTATAACTTTCTACGGCTCGTTTCTAAGACAACACCGCATTCACTAGAGGCGCTTTTGTACCGCTTTGAAGCATCGAACTCGTGGCTGAGTGGTAACGTCTCAGTCTCACACTCCTGAGACCCTGGTTCGATTCCCCCCCAGCCCATCTTGGAAGTTGCTTTTTATTTATGAAGTGCCTGCCATGATTTATCGCTCACGGCCAACGCCGCGGACGCCGACACCGACGACACCGGCTTTTCTGCGACACGAGCTCCTTAACGCTATCGCGTTAAAAGAAATTTGCACTAATGTAGTGGTAAAACATAGCAGAAGTCTGTCAATCAAATGTCAGTCATCATTATTTTGTTGAATGCACAGGAATGTTTTTTCTTTGAATAATAGAGAATTAGTCAACCTAGAGAATGAGGCGAGGACACCTTGTGCAATCAAAGTATAACAGCACGCCGTCTTGAACAAGGACACAACCGAAGCACAAACAAGGACAAGCATGGACAGAGCAGAGCTCGTTCTTGTTCCTTCGTCGGTGTTGATATCTTCCCAAGAAGTCGCGTTGTTATAGCTTGAGTCACGCAGAACCAAGGAGTTCATTATTAGGCCTTGTGGAGGGCAAGAATATTGGGCGTAATAAAATAGAAGTTAAACGTGTATCTCTGTGGTCGTCCTATACAATAATTTTGTCAATATAGCCTAGCGCTGCACTACAAGATATCGTATAAAATCGACATTTATTTTGATCTTCGCACCTTCAGCCATTGACGACTAAAGCTATGTAGTTTACGTCAGTCTGTATTATACACGGGAAAGAGACGGCACTGGGCTGTCTATTTCGATTGTGCATGCTGCGGTTTTACTCCAACGAGAAGAAATCAGCTACTGAACTGGGATAATCAAAGGGTGGGAGCTATATACGGAGCCCTTCTAATTTAGTTCTGAGTGCTTCAAAACCGATTCGTTCGAAATGTTCCCGCTTTTCGCGATGAGGTTTAACCCTCAGGAGAAATAAATTATATAAATTATGAGCCTGTCCTCCCGTAACTGAGCAGTAACGAAAGTTGGATGCCATAGTGTATCAATTTCTGATTAAGCCTAAATTCCTGGAGTTCAAAATGATTAGGAAAACGAGAACAAGGTGAAAGCAGGAGCCAACGTTTCGACAAGCGGACTTGTCTTACTGCCGCTGTCTTACGGACCGGTTTCTGCTGCTCCTTCTATCATCTCTTTCAGAGACACAATAGACCACCAGCAAAACAGGTAATACAGGGCTGCTGTGCATGCCGTTGAGACGCCGGCTGACACACGGGTGTTGACACGTGATTGACAGACGCCCGTGTCCCTGGCCTTGTGTACAAGACTCCTTTATCCTGAATTCGACACCCTCACCGCAAACATAACTTCGCTCGTTGCCACACCCACCAGCCTTACGCCCTCTTCCCTTTAGAAGAACCCCACCTATATATACTGTGGCGAGGAAAGCATATGTCGCCTTGAAGTAGGCAAGTCCACTTGTCGAAACCTTGGCTCCTGCTTTCACCTTGTTCTCGTCTTGGTCATCGTCTATAATTTCGAACTCTCGCCTTCCCCGTGTTTTCTCTGCAGTTTAACATGTAACAAGAACGCATAATGCAATAATTTATGTATTCCGCCCCTGTTCTATTGTCGTAGCCACGGGCGGGAATCAGAACCGCGACCTCATGCGAAGCAGTACAATGCCATGGCAACTGCATGAGCTACCAGAGTCCGTAGCCTTTTTGTGATGCTCGCATGTCTCACAACATCAGTATTAGCTTCTTTATTAGTATCTCCATGTCCTAGCCTCATTCCTAATGTTTCTGCCGCTGCAAGCGATATTAAATTTCGCGATAGCAAGCCTCATGCTTAGGGCGCCACTAAATGGATTGAGAATAAAGCACGGGGCCTTACGTGTACGTTAAACGAAGAACATATTTCGGGGATTTAGGCTGAACATGAGTTAAGGAATGCTTAATGTAAGGCGAAGTAAGCGCAAAATAATGCAAGCGGGCCAGGTTCAATACAGCTCCATGTCTCGAACGCATTTACGTGAATCTATTAGCATTCAACGTATTGTTTTCATGTCGATGCATCTGCTCAGACGCACGAATGTCATAGCGAACGCAAGATCGCCATTGTTCGAGATCAATGACACCGAAGAGCGTCATCGCGACATTTCATAGCGCGATGCCTTCTTTGCCGATGACATTTATGAATCTGTGAAAACGCTTACATAAGTTAAGGTCACCAAATAAGGTGTGTTTTATGTAAGCCCCACAAAAACTACCGGGAAACGCTGTATGTATGTATGTATGGATCATGAGCAGCGACGACAAGACTACGTCTATACGAATGCAGAAGCCATTTACGCATCTTCGCAATAAAGCTCACTGTCTATTCACCATGCTCCTCTAAGTCACCTGAAGGCGTGGTCCTGCCGAGGGATCATGGTGGTATTCAATAAGCTTGGTTAGTTTCTTACAGACAAAAAAAAGAGGGAAATGCGGCGCTACGATCGTTCAGGTACCAGGAGAGCTGTTCGTAGTGCATGCATAGATCCCGCTAATCTCTGTGACGTCAGAGCTTATTCTACTGTTACTAGCTGCGCTTTGTCACTCTAAATTTCCAATCAATAAGTTTTGTAAACATAGCAAGGCAAAAGTATCTGCACACATACATAATCGTTGACAATTATTTAATTTGTGATGCGCTAATTTGTTGAATATAGTGAATTTGGTAAGCCGTTTGAAGAGAGAAGGGCGAATTTCAGTGAAATTCAATTTTATTACTCGTTTCCACTTTGCCTGAGCCATCACAACCGCAGCTCTCGTAGACATTGATGCCAGAGTTTCAACGACTGCCAGAATTTTAGCATGACTACTTCTATGGGTACGAGCATGCAATGATTGGACGCCATACACAAATTTCAGCATATGTTCAATACAAGCAAAGATTTTGCCTTGTGTTCGATGACTCTACACGCACCAGCAGTCGAAGCTGACTTCGTCTCCTCCCAAGTGAATATACTGGTCGGGAAACACGCCGGCCACCTCAGTGAACAGCTCCTTAAGAAAAATGTATGTGTCATTTGTAGTGGGGTCGATAGGTCCGAGATCGCCGTCGGGCTCCATGCCTTTGTAGCAAGTCGTTAGAAGATCGGGAAACGCCGCACCCCACGATCGGGTGTGTCCTGTATCGAAAGACAACTCTTGAACGTATCGCACGTGTTTTCACTGCAAATTTCTTCTTGGTATTCAAATGAAGTAGATAGTGGAGTGGCTCAGTAAAAAAAATTAATAGTGCTACCTCCTCATATGCTTTCGGTGCTTGCTCCAGCAGATGAAAAAAGCTACTTTGGGCTTTACGTTAGGTTTCTACCGGTTCAATTGGAATTTTAAGTTGTAACACTCATCATAGCAAACAAGATATACATTGGGCTTTGTCAGGTAAGTGGCCTGATGCCTCCTTCTAGATGCATAAGAAAACTTGTTTCAAGTTTTTTCTAAATCTGTGTACAGCCAGTTTTCAGACTTTTCTTGTGTCGCACTAAGCCTAACGAAAACAGACAGCTCATATGTACAGTAGATGTCTAGCTAGTGAACCTCCGCTTTCAAAGCGCACGCCAGCTCCTGCGCGGTGCGCAGTGCGAAAAACTTGTGCCCTGATTCTGTGTTCAAATAAAATGCAGGCTGCGAATAATTCTTACGAAGCACAATACCTTTCTGGACTTCCTGCACAATGCGTGGTTGATTCCCACTCAGAGGTTTCTTAGTAATTTATTTACTACGATGTAAGGCCGCTTTGATACACAAACAATAAAACAGAAACAGAAGCATCTCTGACGCTTTTTAAAGTTAGACATTCGACGTTTGCAAACGTACTGAGCATTTCATTTTTGGCTAGACACCTTGCCATCAAATTGCATGGGACAAGCCGCATATGTGCATGTTACAATTGTGGAACATAGGCTGCCTGGTTAAGAGATATCCAGGTGGCAACACTTCAAAAAGGACACCACACCGCCCTCTAAACCATTCCACACAGGCTTGTTAGCATAATATTTAGTGAAATCCCAACGCAATCACTCGGGAGCTTTGGTGACGAATGTCACAAAAAGATTTCACTTCAGTTTTAGTGAAGATATTAAAATGAACTAGTGCCAATCTCGTGATTTTCGCTCAATGGACATGGCTTTGGTGCCCTCTTGTTTCGATTCCACGATAAAAAATTATTTCCTGATTTTTTTTAGTCGATCGTTGTTGATTACAGTTTGGAATTCTGCTATTTGTTCTGCAGCTGATTCTCGCTCTTTTAGCCAATTCCTGTTAGGACGCGGAATGATTATGATACAAGAGCATTGTTCTTGTTGAAAATAAAAGACGGCAGCCGCATTATGAGCATTTACTATCATCGCTTACATGATGTATTCCATTAAAAGAAGATCGCGGCAATCATGGCGTACGTATCAATTATTTACACTCGGTGGTTAAGCTCAGGAGTGTGATTGCATTCTGGACTGTAACCGCGACTACTAACCCATGCACTGATGCGGCTGCACGTATCGTCGTTCGCTTAGCACTTAGCTGACCTTGCCCTTCAGCACGATGACCAGAGGTTCGCAAGGCTGGGATGTCCCTGTAGATACGCGAAGCACATCCTACAAGCCGAGTCCTCGGAGCAGCCAACCAGATTCAACGACTGCGTCACAACACCAGCGACAACCACGAGGCTCGCAAGGCCAGGGCGACGGATTTCTGCGGCGACACCTGTCCGGTAGGCCTAGCACTCGAAGCGACAAGAACATCCAATGCCGACGCACCTCGCCACCGTAATGACGACGACTTCGATGGTCACAAGGCCGGAATAGCAAGTCTCATTCAAAAGCCTGCTCCTATAGAGGAACTCGTCCCTCCAGTGGCAAGATACGTTCTTATTCGATGGTCTGGTCCCTTGGAGGGCTACAGGCCTGCTCGATGGGTGCCGCCACTGTAATTGGTCGTGCTGGCCTTGCAAACCTCGAAACTTTGGGAGAAATGTAAACCTAGTGGATGGGGGAGCCAACGGGGGCTGCTACGAGGGCTGGTCTGACATAATGTGCTTCGCGTATCGCCACGTACGCCCCAGCGAAAAACGAAAAACCAGCACGAATATACTTGCAATTTTATTTATACTAAGTACGCACTCCTGTAATAACCATGCCAAAGCGCTCAGCGTGACTGCTGCAACACACATTTATAAATTTTTGTTTTTAGCAATGGGATTGTTTTCAAAGATTACGTTCAGTGCCCATGTGTAATTCGCACAATTATAGGTGGGCTTCTACAATGGGATGACATAATTTTTCTTCTGTTTTGCAATGCATGAGGGCTGGTTGTAAGGCTGTATTTGCACTTTTTATGCATTGGTATGCCTTCGATTACATCTAGTTTATATTATCCGTGGTGCCAAATTGCCAATATTGACGATAGGTGGATTCCGGCATGGTTCGAGCCAATGATGAAGTGCGCAAATAATGGAAGAGTAAAATGTATAAGTACAGTAAAAGAAAAATAACGTAAAATCTCCATAAACATGGCCCCAGCTTTGCTATGCCCTACTCTCTCTTTCTATTTCTTTTCTTTCTTCCTTTCTTTCTTGTTGAGTGGTTCTCACCAGGCGTGTCGAATTCCACCATGACGCGAATACCCCTGGCAGCAGCTTCACTGATGACATATTGCACGTCTGCTGGCCGGTATATGCGGATGTACGGGTCGTAGGCACCCTGCGAAGAGAATCTGATCAATACATTATATAATCTTGTTTTATCGTAGGCTATACGACAGGTAATTGTCTTGGCGTTTTGGCTGTGGTTAGCCTTACGAAGTACTCTATTAGGAGTAACCAAACCACCTAACGATTGCAAATTCTCGCAGCTGAATAAAATCTACTTATTTGGCATAACACAGGATGCAGCGCGATTTCATCAGCCCGCCTGCTACCTCGGCCCCGTTCAGTGGCTTCAATACCGCACTAACGGCAGGCAATTTTCGACTGTCTGTCATGGCTTGCACCTTCCTCCCACTTACACGCACACAATAAATACTACGATTCAATGAAAATGTTAAGTAGTACAGGAGTCCCACGGAAACGTTGATTTGACACTGTACACCTGATTCCATTTGAGCTCCTTCCCTTCTTCCTTCGTTCCCAACTTCTCACCACTTCGAAGCGACTTCGCAATGCGCCGTATGATCCCGGCCACGGCGGCCGCATTTTGATGGGGGCGAAATGCGAAAACATCCGTGTACTTAGATTTTGCTGCACGTTAAAGAACCCCAGGTGGTCGAAATTTCCGGAGTCCTCCACTACGGCGTGCCTCATAATCAGAAAGTGGTTTTCGCACGTAAAACCCCATAATTTTTAAGCGTGCCATATGGAATTGTAGGCCATAATCGAAAATTAGGGCCATCTGGTCATAAAAATATGTGGCGGTTAGCAAATGTCTTTATTGGCAGTTTTAGTTTCGTACCAGCCGCTTCACTTCTCTACATAATAGCCGTTAATATCTGAGCCCTTTTCGTACCGCTGCACCAGGTTATTTAATCCCTTTGCATAGAAGCTCGCCGCCTGGTAATCAAACCGCTTGACAACGGTGGTCGTGAGGTCCCCGCCATTTTCAAATCGTTGTCCACTGTTTCGAGTGCACGAAAAGGAAACAGTCGCTAGCTGAAAAGGCAGAACTGTAGGGCGGGTGATCAAAACGTTCGCAACCAAAAACTTGAATCTTCTCCTTGATTCCGGCGATGATGCGAAGACGCGCGTTGTCAATGAGGGGGGCTATTCCGCATGAAATTTTGCCGCGCCATCGATTTTTGATGGCACGTCTCACTTTGGTGAGCGTTTTGTAGTACACATCAGCTCTAATGCTTGTCGCACGTTCCATGATATCAACGAAAAGAACAGCCTTTTTCCCCAGAAATCAGTAGTATCATTTTGTGACTCTAGCAAGAAGATTGCTTCAATTTTTTTTCTTTTGGTCAAGATGAATGGTGCCGCTGCACTGACGGCTGTTTGGTTTCTGCGTTGGCGAATGAATCCGTGTCTTCTCGCCCGTAACAATTCGCGAAACAAGTCATCTGCATCTTGTCGATAACGGTCCAAGAAACTCTCGTCCACTTGACATTTTTTTTTCTTTTTGTGGTGGTTGGTAAGCATCTTTCGGTACCTACCTTGCACACATATTGTCATATCCAAACTTTTACGTTACAGTTGTGCAAATAATGGTGTGTCCAATCAGAGTAAAATTATTAGCCAGAGCACTAACCGTCAAACATCAATCAAGTCGTAGTTATTGGTGCAGTTGTTGAAGGATTTCATCGGTTTGCATACTGGGCCTGCCACTCCGCCCTTTCTCATGCACATTTCTACGGCCATTTTTCATATCTCGGCACCATTGTCTAACATATCCTAAGCTCCTTGCTCTAAGTCCATAAACTAGGCACAAGTCCCGACGCATTTGGGCAGCTCAAGATCTTTTCGCAGACAAAAACCGAATCACATCAAGCAATTCGCCACTGGCGGAAGCAAGGAGTTTCGCAGAAATGGTCGTCTGCATTCAACTACAAGCAAGCGACTACTCAATGAAAACAATAACTTCAAATAATTTCGGAAACAATCATCAGATGACGCTGCATATGTACAAATTTCTTCTGAACCGCCAATATTTCATATATGCAAACGTCTATTACTTTTGAAATATGCCCGCATGATTTAATTTTGACCACATGTACGATCTGACGCTAAATTAGCATGTGGCATTGCTTAGGTCTTTATAACCTGTGGATCAATAAAAATTCTGTTCTAGGGTTTTACTAGCCAGAACCACGACATTATTATGAGACAAACCGCAGTATATATTTCAGAAGAATTTCTACCACCTGGAGTTCTTTAACGTGCACCCAATGCACGATATGCGCGCGTTTTCGCCCCCACTGAAATGCAGCCGCGGCGGTTGAGATTTGATCACGCACCCTCTCGCTTAGCAGCGATACGCAAAAGCCACTACGTCAGCACTTCGGGTATGTCATAAGTACTCCTTACGTTTTCTAATTTGTACACTGTCTAAAGGTCATCAAAAAATTTTCAACTTCGCCTCATCATTGTCCTCATCACCCTGGCTACGCCCACTGCAGAGCAAAGACTCCTCCCATACTTCTCCAACTACCCCGGTCATGTGATAATTGTGGTCATGTTGTCCCTTTAAACTTCCTAATCTCATCCACCCACCTAACTTTCTGCCGCCCCCTTCTACGTTTCCCTTCCCTTGGAAACCAGTCCGTAACCCTTAATACACATCGGCTATCTTCCCTCCTCATTACATGTCCTGCCCATGCCCATTTCTTTTTCTTGATTTCAACTAAGATGTCATTAACTCGCGTTTGTTCCCTCACCCAATCTGCTCTTTTCTTATCCCTTAACGTTACACCTATCATTCTTCTTTCCATAGCTCGTTGCGTCGTCCTCAATTTAAGTAGAACCCTTCTCATGAGCCTCCAGGTTTCTGCTCCGTACGTGAGTATTGGTAAGACACAGCTGTTACACACTTTTCCCTTAAGGGATAATGGCAACCTGCTGTTCATGATCTGAGAATGCTTACCAAACGTACCCCGGCCCATTCTTATTCTTCTGATTATTTCAATCTCAAGACCCGGATCCGCGGTCACTACTTGCTCTAAGTAGATGCTACCACTTCGAGTGCCTCGCTGCCTATCGTAAATTGCTGTTCTCTTCCGAGACTGTTAAACATTACTTTCATTTTCTGTAGACCCACCCTTCTGCTTTGCCTGTCCAGGTCAGCGAGCATGCATTGCAATTGGTCCCCTGTGTTACTAAGCAAGGCAATATCATCAGCGAATCGCACGTTACTAAGGTATTCTCCATTAACTCTTATCCCCAATTCTTACCAATCCAGGTCTTGGCCTATCATGATACAAATGCAAATCAACACATTTACTTTTATAGAACTGAAAATTAAAAACCAATTACACTTAATGCCCAGCCACTTGTTTCGGCACTGCTCCCATTTGCTGCATGGCTAATCTAGATCATATAGATCAATTTGTCGTCTTTCACGTAAAGGCAGATGAAGGCGTCTTATATTTATTACGGGCATATTGCAACCTACTCTGAGAAACTATTATTTGTAAAATTCCCATAGCTGCGAAAGCAAAATGTTTTTTCTTCTTTTTCTTTTACTTAGTAAACACCTCTGCTACCCGGACATTTATTCGTCCGACGATTGTAAAACGTACGGAGCCAGAGCGACGCTGCAGCATATGCTGTGGGCATACACTGGTAGCGAGCAGCAGGAGTCCCCGACTAACGGGCTAGAAATGGCAGTCTCGAACCGAGGGGCGCGTTGGAAGGCGGCCCTGCTCAGCCGCGACCTCGCTCATCTACTGTGGGCCGTCGGGCACGCCGAGGAATCCGCCCGAGTTCAAGGACTCGAGGCCGTCACCTAGGCTGGGGTGCTCATGGCCCCACATCGCCCAAATCGCCGGAAAATTGCAATAAAGTTTTCACTCACTCACTGGTAACCGAGGACCAAGCAAGCAAAGCATGAACCCTAATTGACCTGGCGTGGAACAAATTACGTAATTATCACTTGTAGAATATCATTTGGTTTCACATAAATCGAGCAAAAACGTTTTTGTGGGGGGCTGTAGGGTTCATGACCCTATTATTTTCATAGATGCTTAGGACAAATGCAAACACTAACATTGTACAAATAATCCTCGGTACGGCGTGCTACACGAACTGCAAAATGTAAATAGAGGGCTCGTAGAGTTACCAGTTCTCGCTGAATTTCATGGAACCTTTTGAAGACGCGTTTCATTCGCAGCTCGTTTTAACGCAACCTTCATTTCTTTGTCTGCAAGCGAAGTTCCAAGACATTTGAACTTTACGTAAGGCGTGTTCTGTGCTCCATTTGTTGTAGAAATTCGGCCCAAAGTTCTCGTGTTCTAACTAGGCCATTGCAGAAAACTTTGCCCATTACTCTGCACTTGGTCATGAGAGGCCGTAGAAGATCGCCATATTGTTCCATACTGCACGCAATTCACATGAAGTCATCAGGGCCCATATCACAAAGCTTGCCTTTTACAGCACTGCGCGCTGCACTAGCTAAGCTCGTAGCATTTTTATAAAAATATGTATAGCCTAAAGGAACTGCCGCTAGAAATGCAGGAGGTTTAACAAAAAGCAGGTAGTTCTAGTTAGCTACTTTTCATTCAAAAAGGCGAAAGGAGTACAAAATGAAGAAATTGAAAAGGAAAACTTCGCAAAAGTACATTGAAAAATTCTTGGTAATCTTTCTTCTGAAACTCACTTTAGTAGCGGCAAATGATACCTGCCTTGCCTAGGAGCTCCGTTGCAAGAACGCTCCGTTTGCTACACTCGTAGCCTTTTCATAAAAAAAAATCTGTAGTCCAAAAAGCAAGGTAGGAAAGCCGGGAAGGTTCCTCAAAATAAGTAGTTCTGGCTAGATACTCTTCAATAGAAAAGGAGAAAGGAGTAGAATAAAAACAAGAAAGAAATAGAGAAACACGAAGCACACAGGGCGCGCGAAGCACGCACTCACTTCAGGTATAGCAGAATATGTTCTCATATTCTATGATATAGGTCCATAAATTTCAGAAATTTGGGCAGGACCGTAACATTTTTTTGCTGCTTCATAGCGCTAGCCTGTAAGAAAGAATGAAAGAAGAAAGGACAACCAATTTCATCTCACCTTTTTGCTCATACTTGGAAACGCCTTGCTCACGTAGGGAAATGATTCGTCGTCCACGATGTGCCAGTGGAGAACGTTCATCTTGTTGTACGACATTGCGTCCTGGAAGAGCAATGTTTGCAATGCGCGCCTAAGCAAAGAACGCTCCAAGTGATTCCTTTTTGTTGGTATAAGTTCGAACTGTAGAGGGTCTAGCTGTTTCAGAGTTTTAATTTAGCAAAGCGGGGAACATTTTTAAATTGCAACAGCTGTACGTCCCGACCGTTATTCTGTAAATATAATGTAGCATGTGTATTCTTCTGTGAGGAGTTATTGCTTATACAGTTCAGTCTAAGAAAACGAGAAAAGAACACAGTCACGCCCTGTTAGCTGTGCGTGGAAGAATTCTATATTGATGATAATATTGCTTGGTGCCTCGTAACCAGCGCTATGCAGTTCAGAACCGGTAGCTCAGAGGTACAATTATTGTCGGCGACTGCCTGGTTACGTGTAAAAGAACAGTATCTGTAGAAAAGTAGAATAATGTCTGTGCTATAAAGCACGAAACATTGTCCAAGAAGTGAGAAGAGCGACGGCAAACACACGTGAAACGTGTCCTGTCTGTTTCACACTATGTATCTATTGCAACAATATCGGTGCGAAATTCCGTCGTAGAAACTCAACCAGATAATGGAACCAAATGGTAGTGATATACATATTTAAATGGTTTCAGGCACTTTTGCCAAGGCGTTTCCTTCAGCTCTAAGAGCCATCTGCGTCATGATGGAGCTGACGCAGATGACGCGCCAGTGGCCACTGGTATTATGTCAAGCATCGGGGCGCGCCCGGGGCGTCGAACCACGGTCGAATCATGCATCGGTGAAACCTGAAGAAGCGGTCACTCTTGTGATTTGCATAGGAAAATATATTCAGAGTTCAAATGAACGCCTTCTCTGTCCGCATTATAACTGTGCCGAGGTCCCTGATGTGCGAACTTCAGCGAAGCATGCGGGTTAATCAAATGGGTCTTTTCAACTGAATTGTCGCCAAATAGAAACACCGCTGTAGCCACTTCAGGCAGTCGGCTCGAGAGGAGGACGCTCGTCTCCTTCCTTAAAAATGCTGTAAGTCATGGCTGTTGTTACAAAGCCACGCTGTTATGTTGAGATGAAACGTTCGAGTAATTCATTACAGAAAGATGAAAGGAATCTGGGCGGTATCAGATCAACCACTGTTAGTAAAGTGAACTTACGCCTCGTTTATACAAACCAGGGCTTGTATTCACAGAAAGCTGTCAAGATAGAATTATTTTTAGGAGAAAATTAGAGCCAGTCATGGTGCTCGACATACTATATCAGTGAAGTCGGGCGGCCAATAAACTAGAGCACTTAGGAACGAACAGCTTTGTGAATTTTACCGCGGATCTCCTCAGTATGTTCAAGAACGTACCACGACAAAAAATATTTTATGCATACAATGTAAAACGAGCACGAGAAATGTGTGTGTCCTAAACTTCAAATATCCTACAAGGAAAATATTTTAAGGCAAAAGCATTAGGTGTCTCATGGGTTGAAGAATCCATTATCCGGCGTTGTCGAAAAATTGACCGTCCGGCGTTATGGAACCAAAAATCAATGCCATGAATATTGATGGTGTCACCATTGATGGTCGAAAGTGCAATCTTTGATGTTAATTGGGGCGACGGTAATTAAGGCATGGGTATTTAGATAGTGTTAATTAATGCACTAGAGCCCGCGAGCTCTTGTGAGAGAAAACAAGAAATAGGAATTAACAATGCATTCAAGTTAGAATGTGAAGTTATTCATTGAATGTCTCTTGAGCGCACAGGTTTTCGCCTTCGTCCTCTTTAGTGTATGCTAAAGTGAGTGTAAACAGTTGTATTTTTTTCATTAATATGTACACGTAGCAGTGGCGAAGGTCGGAAAGCTGGTCGCATGAATATACACACATTCTGTTTGCATTAAAGCCGCTGTTCGATGCAAATGAGGCGTCTTCATTGATCATTCTTGTGCATCTCCTGTTTCGCACTTTGTAAAGTTTGTGGGCTGTTTTGTTAGAACATTCTTTGTACTGCAGCCCAGCCCAAACAGGGGCACGTAATCACACAATATGGCACGACGGGCATATAATACAGAACGAATGACTGAAGAACGAAGTAATGCACCAATATCCTATGTTGCCAGTGGGTTGAGGGTTTTCAACGCGTCTCTTTGCGGCTTTTTCCTCACTTTCCTTCATTGTAAAGTGAGAAATAAAAATTGCTTTTCATTCATTCATTCATTCATTCATTTATTCATGCAATCTGTGCTAAGTTATTTCCTTTCTAGCTTTTCATGCATTCATTTTTATCGTGGAACAGCCTATCGTGTGTGCTCCTGTGTCCTTCTCTTCTGCTCTGCTATGGGCCGCAACCCAAAGAATATATTTTGCCGTAGTCTTGTATGGCACCTCCCCATTCCTGGTTAAAACAGGAGAGCACCGGGCTATTAGTCAGATGTTTCTACCTGCACGCATTATTTTCAGCCGCTTGAATGACTTGTTATCGCGCTCTGCTGGCGTGGCCTTTTCAGCGCCGGCATGGTGCAGGACGTAACCAATTTTGCCCCATATGGCCCCTGCTTGCGGGAAGAACTGCGTTCATGCAGCATGCGTCGTCTCAGTGAGTATGCTATACCGTAACAAAAGTAGCAATCCCTCACTGAGAGACAAACACGAAAGCTTACTAATTTTCTTTCATGTTTTAACATCAAGCACAATTACCAACACAAGCAGTGAGTGTTCGGCTGTCGACCTGAGCGGCGAGTAGCGAGTGAACGCTTGTTCTCAGTCGCGTGTGTTTCGTGCGCTCCAGCTTTCTTCACAATAATACAGCCACATGTGCACCTGAGCACCCTTAATGTCGTTATTACTACTTATCAATGCAATTATCTGATTCTTTTTTGCATGGGGTTGCTACAGAGAGCAAATTCGAGGAAGCCAGAAGAAAATTCGCCCTTAATTAGTGCTGCGCAACAATTATGCCAACTCACCAACGTGTCCATTATCGACTCCAGTGGCAGGAAGTGTCGCGACGAATCGATCAGCAAGCCACGGTGCGGAAATCTCGGCTCGTCGTAGATCACCGTCTCATTCACCACCCACTGAAATGTTAAATCAGTATTTCGTTGACGTGAAATTCTTCCGCAACGTATAATTTACACAGCGGAATCTTATTTGAACAATGACCTGTTATTCACACCTGACTGCTTCTTTACCCTGCTTGCTAGGTAGGGCGACTAATGTATAGCCTTACTGTGCTCAGACATATCTCAAGTCAGTAAGTATACTTGTTTGAAGAATAGGGCCAAGAAACAAAGTTCCAAAAGCGAACGTTGGGCTATTTGTCATTTAAATTCTTCGAACTAATAACGCTCTAAAACTTTAATGACCACGATATTGTATTCGACTCTTGCATCCCATTCTTAACATCGTTTTCTAATAGTTTGGGAACTTCAATGTCCACTTTGTTCTTTTAGTCAGGAGCTAAAGTTTCTTTTCCTGCTGTCGTCGGTTTGGCGTTCATCGTATCTTCCTCGCTTGATATATATATATATATATATATATATATATATATATATATATATATATATATATATGTGTGTGTGTGTGTGTGTGTGTGTGTGTGTGTGTGTGTGTGTGTGTACAAAAAAACGGAGACGACAAAGATAATGCTGAATAGCTTGACGAGAGAACATAGATTCGTGATCGGCAGCCAGCTTCTAGCATCTGTGCAGGAGTAACTTTATCTAACTCAAATACACACATGCGACCCTGATCATGCGAAGGAAATCTCCAGAACAAAAATGGGTTCCAGCGGATGGGGCATGCATTACCAAATTGTGATCGGGAGTTTACCTGTGCCGTTTAAAAGGGAAGTCTACAATCGTTGTGTTCTACCAGTGCTAACATATGGGAAAGAAACCTGGAGGTTAATAAAGAAGTCTGAGAGCAAGTTAAGGACCGCGCAAATAACGATGAAACAAATAGTGTTAGAGGTGAAGTTAAGAGACAGGAAAAGAGCAGTGTTGATCATAGAGCAAATGGGGGTAGCCGATATCCTAGTTCGTTATTTTTACACAGTTTAGATATTCTGTGTCAAGGAAAGGGAAGCTCAGTCAAGGATGGCAGAAAATTATATAGGTGGGTGGTGGAATTAGGAAATTTGTAGGCGCAACTTGAAATCAGCCAGCGCAAGACAGGGGTAATTGAAGATCGCTGGGAAAGGCCTACGTCCTGCAGTGCACATAAGAATATGCTGCTGCTGCTGGTTATAATGATAGCAATAGACCAGTTCGGTTACCCGGTAGATTTATGAATGGATAATTCGCGGATGGCTTCTCTCAGGCCAGGCAAAAAAAAATACAAAATAAATGGGGTTACTTGGTACCTGCCCCTTCTTGGCTAATTCTCCATCGTGAATGTGCACCTGCGGCACAATGGGTCAGGTGTGTTTAGGTACTTAGGCGTCGTACTTCAATGCATTCAGCATTCTTGAAACGATATCTATCTATCTATCTATCTATCTATCTATCTATCTATCTATCTATCTATCTATCTATCTATCTATCTATCTATCTATCTATCTATCTATCTATCTATCTATCTATCTATCTATCTATCTATCTATCTATCTATCTATCTATCTATCTATCTATCTATCTATCTATCTATCTATCTATCTATCTATCTATCTATCTATCTATCTATCTATCTATCTATCTATCATGGTGCAGCGGTGGCGTAGAGGTAGAACACCCGCCTCGCGTGCAAGAGGTCCGTGGTTCGAATCCCGGTACTGGCAATTTTCCACCGGATCAAAAAAAAAATCCGCGTGTTGATAAAATTGCACAAACAGGCCTGGAGTGTGGCCTGATCCCGGTGACCAGAACCGGCAACGCACTCCCTCACCAGAGCAGGATTGGCCACCCTGGTGCAGTACTTGGCCACAACCTCCTATATGAACACAACAATCAAACCCCGGCCCCTCAGTCCCCAGCAGCTGCGCAGCAACTGACCACGGCGGCGGTCAGACCTGCGACGCAGCAGAGGGTGCTAAGAATCACTGGCTCCGGACAGGCCGGCATTGGAATATGAACCTGGCAACGTTTAACGCTAGAACGTTATCTAGTGAAGCGAGTCTAGCAGTGCTATTGGAGGAATTAGAGGGCAGTAAATGGGATATAATAGGGCTCAGTGAAGTTAGGAGGCCAAAAGAAGCATATACAGTGCTAAAAAGTGGGCACGTCCTGTGCTACCGGGGCTTAGCGGAGATAAGAGAACTAGGAGTCGGATTCCTGATTAATAAGAATATAGCTGGTAACATACACGAATTCTATAGCATTAACGAGAGGGTGGCAGGTCTTGTTGTGAAACTTAATAAGAGGTACAAAATGAAGATTGTACAGGTCTACGCCCCTACATCCAGTCATGATGACCAGAAAGTCGAAAGCTTCTATGAAGACGTGGAATCGGCGATGGGTAGAGTGAAAACCAAATACACTATACTAATGGGCGACTTTAATGCCAAGGTGGGCAAGAAGCAGGCTGGAGACAAAGCAGTGGGGGAATATGGCATAGGCACTAGGAATAGCAGGGGAGAGTTATTAGTAGAGTTTGCGGAACAGAATAATATGAGGATAATGAATACCTTCTTCCGCAAGCGGGATAGCCAAAAGTCGACGTGGAGGAGCCCGAACGGCGAGACTACAAATGAAATAGACCTCATACTCTGCGCTAACCCTGACATCATACAAGATGGGGACGTGCTCGGCAAGGTGCGCTGCAGTGACCACAGGATGGTAAGAACTCGAATTAGCCTAGACCTGAGAAGGGAACGGAAGAAACTGGTACATAAGAAGCCGATCAATGAGTTAGCGGTAAGAGGGAAAATACAGGAATTCCAGGTCAAGCTACAGAACAGATACTCCAGTATCTATCACAGGAGAACAGATACACCAGTAAACTATCACAGGAGACGAAAGATCTGATCAAGAAACGCCAATTTATGAAAGCCTCTAACCCTACAGCTAGAATAGAACTGGCAGAACTTTCGAAGTTAATCAACAAGCGTAAGACAGCTGACATCAGGAAGTATAATATGGATAGAATTGAACATGCTCTCAGGAACGGAGGAAGCCTAAAAACAGTGAAGAAGAAACTAGGAATTGGCAAGGATCAGATGTATGCGTTAAGAGACAAAGACGGCAATATCATAACTAATATGGATGAGATAGTTCAAGTGGCTGAGGAGTTCTATAGAGATTTATACAGTACCAGTGGCACCCACGACGATAATGGAAGAGAAAATAGTCTAGAGGAATTCGAAATGCCAAAGGTAACGCCGGAAGAAGTAAAGAAAGCCTTAGGAGATGTGCAAAGGGGGAAGGCAGCTGGGGAGGATCAGGTAACATCAGATTTGTTGAATGATGGTGGGCAGATTGTTCTAGAGAAACTGCCCACCCTGTATACGCAATGCCTCATGACCTCGAGCGTACCGGAATCTTGGAAGAACGCTAACATAATCCTAATCCACAAGAAAGGGGACGCCAAAGACTTGAAAAATTATAGACCGATCAGCTTACTGTCCGTTGCCTACAAACTATTCACTAAGGTAATCGCAAATAGTATCAGGAACACCTTAGACTTCTGTCAAGCAAAGGACCAGGCAGGATTCCGTAAAGGCTACTCAACAATAGATCATATTCACACTATCAATCAGGTGATAGAGAAATGTGCGGAATATAACCAACCCTTATATATAGCTTTCATTGATTACGAGAATGCGTTTAATTCTGTCGAAACCTCAGCAGTCATGGAGGCATTACGGAATCAGGGTGTAGACGAGCCGTATGTAAAAATACTGAAAGATATCTATAGCGGCTCCACAGCCACAGTAGTTCTCCATAAAGAAAGCAACAAAATCCCAATAAAGAAAGGCGTCAGACAGGGAGATACGATCTCTCCAATGCTATTCACAGCGTGTTTACAGGAGGTATTCAGAGACCTGGATTGGGAAGAATTGGGGATAAAAGTTAATGGAGAATACCTTAGTAACTTGCGATTCGCTGATGATATTGCCTTGCTTAGTAACTCAGGGGACCAATTGCAATGCATGCTCACTGACCTGGAGAGGCAAAGCAGAAGAGTGGGTTTAAAAATTAATCTGCAGAAAACTAAAGTAATGTTTAACAGTCTCGGAAGAGAACAGCAATTTACAATAGGCAGCGAGGCACTGGAAGTAGTAGGGGAATACATCTACTTGGGGCAGGTAGTGACGGCAGATCCGGATCATGAGACAGAAATAATCAGAAGAATAAGAATGGGTTGGGGTGCGTTTGGCAGGCGTTCTCAGATCATGAACAGCAGGTTGCCATTATCCCTCAAGAGGAAAGTGTATAATAGCTGCGTCTTACCAGTACTCACCTACGGGGCAGAAACCTGGAGGCTTGCGAAAACGGTTCTACTCAAATTGAGGACGACGCAACGAGCTATGGAAAGAAGAATGATAGGTGTAACGTTAAGGGATAAGAAAAGAGCAGAGTGGGTCAGGGAACAAACGCGAGTTAATGACATCTTAGTTGAAATCAAGAAAAAGAAATGGGCATGGGCAGGACATGTAATGAGGAGGGAGGATAACCGATGGTCATTAAGGGTTACGGACTGGATCCCAAGGGAAGGGAAGCGTAGCAGGGGGCGGCAGAAAGTTTGGTGGGCGGATGAGATTAAGAAGTTTGCAGGGACAGCATGGCCACAATTAGTACATGACCGGGGTCGTTGGAGAAGTATGGGAGAGGCCTTTGCCCTGCAGTGGGCGTAACCAGGCTGATGATGATGATGATGATCTATCTATCTATCTATCTATCTATCTATCTATCTATCTATCTATCTATCTATCTATCTATCTATCTATCTATCTATCTATCTATCTATCTATCTATCTATCTATCTATCTATCTATCTATCTATCTATCTATCTATCTATCTATCTATCTATCTATCTATCTGTTTCCCACAAACTTGGGGCACTTGGAGTGGGTAGACCATGGTTTAATCAGTAGCACATTGGCGCTTTTGTGCTAATGAAACGTGCTTCGATATGAACCGTCAGATCAACTTAGTCAATAGGCATGTGGTATCGGGTATGTGCCACTGTTAAGTGAAACCTATTAGAGCCAACATCGAGCATTGGGTATGTCAGCGAGTTTCTTTGACGAAACCTAACGTAAGCGAGGATGTGCCACAGTGCATTTGGCAAACTTCAATGACAAAAAAAAGATCCTTTAAAATGTGTCGGGTTCTCGGCGCAATAAACCCACCCCATGCGCAGACTTCGCGGCTTCAAAGCTAGGTGGCACAGAGTCGGCAGTGGGAAGCGCGAGAGAGTAGCCCTGTGTCACTATATTGCTTCAGTGGTAATCGTGTTAAAATCGACATTCATTAATTTTTTTTGTTGCTTAAACCTCTCATCAGTTTTTCCTCGACAAGCATGATACATCGCATTCGTCCTCTTGATGCAAGCAGCTAGCAGCTAATGGGAGTGAGGATGTGCTTGCTTGATTTGCTACTGCTGCTAACACGCGTCAGATTCGCGTCATTTACATCCCAATGTCACGTTGGATCGGCGCGTTTTTTGTTTTGTTTTCTGTTGTTGTTATTGTTGGAAGCTTCGATTGCGATTGTATTGAAGATACAGTTTTTTATTTTCCATGTTTTTCATGTGTGCTTCTCAGAACCTTGCATTCACGCGGCTGGACACTGCACCCCAACTTCATTGCTGAAACTGCCGCTGATAGAAATGGTGAAGGACACGAACAGGGGTTGGTTAGTTATATATTTCCTCGTGCTTGTCGTATTGCACAAGCGAATATTACCATGCCACCATCATTCACAAAGGCCCCATGGTCCAACATCTACGCAAATCGATGCTGAGAGGTAAACATAATTCGTCTTTCATAATATTCTATATAAACAAACAGAGAGTAATTGGCCCTCCCTTGTGTTTGCCTGAGATTATAAAATTTTTAAATATGTTAGGACTGACTTCGTGGAACCAGCGACATAGCTGTTGTGTAGCTAGGTATTGAAAGTTCTGAATGTCTCAATATCGCGTATGCATTTTTCATTCGTCCCTTCGGCGAATGATCTATTGCTTTTCGGTTCAAGCGAGCAAGCGATGAGACACGGGATCTTTATTTTGTGCAACTTACCGACACTCCATCGGGTGAATAGAAAAGCTGGCTAAAGGTTTCCAGTCCTCTCAGCGCGCCCCAAACGGTTCGAGCAGAGATGAAAGACTTGTCAACAGATGATAAAGAAAGTGTGTCTGAAAAATGAAAACATTGTGCATCTGTTACTCTGAACGATTTCCACTAAACGCTTATACTCCTCGTGCTGACTAACGTAGCCTACCCAATTTCTTTGTATTATTTTCTTTTATCACCCCAAACATCCTCTGCTTCAATACAAGCGAATTGAATTCGCTTAACGCAACATGTTGTCATGTTTGGTTGGTAGTGCAGAAGGCGACGTAAGTAGACGATGGGACCGTTTTGCGGAAGATACTTGCACAACCAGAAGCGGCAGCGTTTAATAATGTCGACGGACAGCAGCGACTAAAAACATGGTCCGGCAAGATTTTCGCTAACTGGCAGTTCGGCGACGCTTACCGCTGTACAATTTAATATCGCTGGCTGAGCACGAATTTTGCAGCTCGGATGTCCGGCCGAAACCATTATTTTGACAGCTTCGCTTCTGAACGACCGCTTAGGCGAATCCATTTTGCGAACGTTATTATGTGTTTTATTAGTGGCCAAAACATACCAGGCGTTTCCCGCCGCCTGTTGGACTATCCATGCTACACTAGGCAACTAGTGACTCATTCGGCGAAGCAGCCTCTTTCTGAGGGAGCTGCCAGGAGTAAGAATTCGTACTTACAGCTTTCATCCATGTGGGGGTCCGGGAGGTCCTCGCACTCATTAAGCACCATCACTCGCAGAACGTCGAGGCGACCATCAGATGGGGGAGTGTGGGGATTCACAGCGTGGTGAGCGTGAGCGCGTCGGGCCACTCTTGATGTGCCGGGTTTCGTGCACTTTTGGAATAAAATGTCATGGCGATAGCGCCTGATTGCCCGCTGCACCACGAAGCAGGGGCCATCGTATTGGAACGAGAACGTGCTTGCGTCCACAGAGAGAGTATTGGGGCTCTTGGTCTGGTTCAGAGGCCGAGGCCATACCTCGCCGCGTGTCGGAACGACCTGCGTAGGATCGTGATTAAGCCCACATTCAATCAAGAAAGGTTGCATACAAGTGCACTTTGGCGAACATGAACGCCGGCGACATTCCGCTCTCCGCTTCACATGAAGGTATACTCGTACACGCATTTTCCGGCATCCTCAAAATTAGGTACCACTGCTGAAGTGTCAAATTGGAACAATTCAGCTAGCGAGCACTACCAGCGCAGATATTAATGAAAATCCTAAATATTTCGCGCTAATATATAAGAAACCGGAATAAATTAACAAATTAAAAAGGAACCTCAGATAATTTAAGAAAAAAAATACCACGCGCCTTCTGGTGGTTATATATTATCCGACGCTTTTCTTGATCTGTGCCTAGTAAATGTTTGTCCAGACCTCCCAGGCATTCTGGGGGCAGACATATTACATTATGATTCCATGAGAAGAATATAATAAATATTCAAGCTATAAGGATATTTGGTCTTCCGAGCACACTAAACCTTTAATACAGGAATTGCATTTTAACGCGACTTGTCGCTTGTTTGTTTTTGTCGCAATCATTTATCAATAACCCTCGATCAAGCTAATTTCTTGTGTTGGCTTTAAGCTGCGTTATTAAAGCTCTATGTAAACATATTTGCAGAATGAATATATTGTCAACATTAAGAAAGCGTATTGCGGAAGAAATGAGATACATATTTTCTTTGTGTAAGGCTTTGTAGAGTACCTGCAGCATTGGTGCATTTCCTTCCTTGTAGCATACTACGCGCACCTTAAAATGACGTTCAAACTAGTGCACGTCAGATAAAGCACTGAGACAGCTAGCTACCCAATGCATTTATCTGAATACGACATCACACTACAGCGTTAAATATTAGTATCGATTGGGAACATAGTCAGATCAATGAACGAACAGGCCATTATTGCCAACAGTGAAGCAGGCTGTTAGCCCTCAGTAGCTTTTCAGAGTGGGAAAAGTTTCCCGCTCGCAACCTTTCATCGTAAAATATTGTTGCACTGAACGGAAGTCGTCAATAGAAGCACTCGAAACATCATCCTCTTGCTACATGCGTAAAACAAACCTAAATTCGTCCATTAGTGAATTAGTTTCCTGTTTCTTCAGCCATACAAAAGATATTACGTTTGCAAAAAACGACATCTATAGGTTGAACGATGATAATTTCAAGTATTAGGTTAGCTCCACATATAACAGCCGGGCACGTAAATCAGTTGTTCGGCTTTTTTGAATGATTAAAAAGGCACAGTGCACCAATATTTCAGCCCAGCACTTCTGATTGATTCAAAGTGATCAAAATTGGTCCAAAAAGTAATGTCCCTGTAGCCACCGATTTCACAAGGTGACTTGGTTCCTTCAGGTCATCAACTACTTTCATTGAGGAAACCACTCGCTGACCTTACGAATACAAGCCCCCTTATCGAAAAACTGGCTTGATTCCTTCATATATCCGCCTTCCTGTGAACCTCTGTCCAGTTTTAGTGTCTTATTAGCATCTTTTTTTTTTCATCACGCACTCACTTACCACGCGGGGCCTCCAGGACTGGTCAGACTCCGTGGGAACTCCATACATCCATGTCGTAGCGAAGGCCGAGCAACATGCCAGAACCAACAGAAGCAATGCCGAAGGAATGCAGCAGCGGAACGTCATCGTGACCACACTTGTCCTGGGCAAACAGTGAGACCCGTTTGTTTAAGCTGCCTCCCTACTGGGCTATATTACACAGTTTATCCCATATAACTTGAGCCAAAGCTTTAAAAATGAAAGGCACCCCGGACGCGAGTTGAACCAAATGCATAATGTTGGCACTGGCATAGAGTTACTCAGACATTTTTTTTTATTTCCCCCTTAACTAACGGACTAGTTTTGTTTAGTTAATCAACTATTTAAGCATTGGCTGCAGACCCCAAGTGTGATATGCAAAGTTGTGGAGTACCTTGAGAAACCTCTCAATAAATTGTTTCCAACACTATATATCTCACGTGGTATTTTTTTCCGCGTTCCAAAGAAAGACCGTGAAATATGAAAAAATACCACGTCATGGGGCGCTTGCGCACTGTTATTGTGCTGCTCTCGAGCATGCGATGGATGGACAAGGTCGGCCGCAGCGGGACTGGCCCGCGACAGGGCGTTATGCCTGGTGTAGGTGTCTGGGCATCTGGGTCTTACCGCACGACGGTGCAAATGCATGCTGCTATGTATAAAAAATCCAAGAATGGAAAACATATATGGCATTACTGATTAAATCATCAGGCTAGTTAATTGTTTGTCACCGCCCTGTTTCAAAGGGGATGCCTGTAAATCATGATCATCACAATCAGTTGCATACGCGATGTGACATGCGCGTCGCGTAGCGTCAACATGTAGCATCTGCACGTAGCTGTTGCATGTAGCTGGACCTGATAGGCTCAAGCAGGCTAGGTGACTTTTTGTGATCGCCGTGCTTCAAAGCGGACGCAAATAAATTATCATAAACCGCTTAATATCGTGCCACGGGTCAGTGAATGTGACACGTGCGCGGCTTACTGTCGATACCTGTGTTTACTCTTCGATGCATGCTATGGCGCTTCTTCGCAAGGTACGAACCCTGTAGCGCGGCCTGCCGAAAATGGAGCTCCTACGAAGGCACTCCTCCAGCTTACGCTGTGACTGTGCTGCATATGCCGCGCAAGCCTTTTTCGCTGTTGCTAACTGTGTTTTTACATAAGCACACTGTGAATGAAAGGGTGCAGCTTGCGCAGGAATGGCTGCGCCTGCTGCCGCAGTTAAATTCCGACGAAGATGAAATGGAAAGACATTCGTATAGTTTTAGTATAGGCGTACGCAAAGAAAAAAAAATAGCAGTACTTTCCCGAACGATAATGATCCAAAATAAGCGTAGCGTTATATACGGATTCGGCTTGCTTTTGCTGCTGTTGCAGCTGTTTTGCACATGCGTGGAGTTAAGAGTAGTGTTTGCGTATGTGTATGGAACTGAAGTTAACGTATATACATGCAGATACACACGTTGTCTTGTATTTCACATTCCACATTCTATAGACGTACAGCCTTCTGTTCTCCTCTTGTCTGCGTCTGTTACTTCTTACTCGTGTTTCCTCTCCTCGGTGTTTGGTCCTAGTATACCGAGCACTGGTCTATGAGTGTTGAAGTACTTGGGTGTTATGGGTGCTTATTGCTTTCACTTTATCTATAACACCAACGTACAGCTGATCTGTAACTTCTTCTTGTGCTGAAGTACGCACGTAGCCCCGTTCGTAGAGAGTTTTCGACTGACGCATAGAATGTTTTGCACCAATGCGCATAATGTTTCCGCGGACAATAAGTCGTCTTGACGCCATACCCGCTGACCGCTGTCAAGCACGCACACAATAAGTTTACAATTCTCATTCTCCCCCTTTAATGGGTAAGTTTCAATACCGGGCCACGGTCACACACATATGCATACATATATGTAAACATTACTCTTCCCTCAAAGCATGTGCAAAACAGCCGCAACAGCAGTGAAAGCAAGCCGAAGCCGTATATAACATACGCTTATTTTGGTAATACTACTCATTAAAAAGGTTAGAAAAGGGTACAGGTGGACCAAATTATTGCTGAGTCTTCCCCTGCATATCTTATTTTGTTATAGCGCAAGCTTGACAAGGACAAAAGAAGACACATCAGACACACAGCGCTGTGTGTGTCTGATGTGTCTTCTTTTGTCCTTGTCAAGCTTGCGCTATAACAAAATAAGATATGCCGTACCAACAAGCCCCTATTGCTATCCTCATCGTCTTCCCCTGCGGCGCCTATATTATGATACAGCTATAGCAGGGCACGTCTGTCATATCATCCCCATTGAATGCAGTGCAAGTCATCTCACTGAAGGTTTTCCAACTACTGTTGTCCAAGCTCACCCAATACGTCGCGCAGCGGCGTTTTCTTGCCGTCCTACTCCTTGTAATGTGTAGAGCAGTCATAATTTTCGTCCACACAACCGCCAAGTAGCACAACTTTTAAAAATATTTACGTTATGCCTTTTAGGCTATATTAGAGATAACCTTGAACATACCGCGTTAACCTGCTCACTACCATAATCTGGACAAGTAAGGCTTGTTATCTATTAGCACACACTGGTCATTGCACGCGAATTATTACGCATCTAAACGCGGCCACTGCTTATATGGATCGCCTTCGCTGTCATTAATCAGCGTTTGCTTTCTCTGCATTTTCGTCTACGCGGGCCCGCACTAACTTGTAGTGATGTCTAACAAAAAACGGCTAATACTAATACGCGCCTATATGCGGCTTCAGCCTTGGCGTCATATGAACCCTCGAAAAAATTACAGTGACGTTTCACTTCGCGAACGCGGGTTACGAGCAACCGTATGGGTTCCATTCCTATGTAGCTCCGACAGCAATTACATAGACACTAGACAGTTTTAGTGTAGCGCAAAGCAGCAAACGCAAAGAGTTAGCGTTAGCGTTGCGTGCACCACACTGCGCATGCGCTTTACGTAAACGCTGCTGGAGCTCTTACGTACGTACGCTATTTTCGAGATTTAGCGGTGAGGAGCCTTACGTATACGGCAACATAGCGGTGCCAGTCGAAGTGAGAGCTGCCCGCTTCGGATCTATCGAGTCGTCTACCTGCACTGCTAGGCTCTATCCTTCCCCACTAATGCTCGTGCTCGCTTTAGATTTGTGTGATGATGCTTCGGCAGCGGCCGAAGCATCATCACACAGTTACATCACACAGTTACAAACCCCCTAGTTAAGTAGGCTTAACTAGGGGGTTTGCTAATGTTTGCTCATGTTTGCTGTATCCGCCTCGAGATGGCGCCCAAGTGTATTTCGCTCTAGTGTTCCTGTATAATTATGCTCCCGCAGGGAGCAGAGTTGCGCATAACTTTTCCGGCGCCGCACGCACAGCTATTCGCCGAGCGCGATCACGTGGTGCAAGAATGACGTCAAATGATCAACTGCGCGCTCCGAAGCCAACTTTACGAAAACGGCGCCGACTCGATTCTGTCAATGCCATCGAAATTGCAATCAGCGGACCGTTGAGCCTGCGTAGCAACGATCGGCTCCGGGTTGCAGGTACGGTATTCGAGGATATGAAGTTGATGACTTTGGTGAAATGCTACGAAGCACATCCTTTTGACACTTGTATTCGAGTATGACGGGTTGCAGCGCACCAAACTGCGCAAATCGCACGGAAGGTGGCACAGCTTTTTACACGGTGCCGTGCGGACGGACGAGACCGGCCGGCTCTGAAAGGGACCAGGATATGCGAGGTTCGTTCGCCTTGTTTACAGAGGTGGGTTCGGCTTCTTTACACTAAAGCGGCATTTATCTCGAGTAACACCCCTGTACACGGTGAAATGCGTACGCCTGGCATGAGAGGTTGTTCACTTGTGCAATTTTTGGTGTGTATGTGCAGCGCGACACAGACGCGGTACAAAGAAAGGACGACACGTCTGTGTCGCGTTGCACATACAAGCCCAGAATGTTAACTTACCAACTCGCTCAATTCGTTTTCTTGCTTGTACGATTGTTCTGACTATGCGGCTCCAGAAAAGTGTGTTCAAAACAGAGTAAATACTAGCAGATGCAATTTGTCCGCTGCACCCTGGTTTTCTCGGCTCCATCTATTTTTTTCTTTTTTGTCGGCGTTCTGATTTTTCATGTAAAGTCGATTGATGTGCTGCTGTTCATTGTTTTGTATTAAGCGAAAACACCGTGCGCTCCCACTTGTGAGGTAGCTGCGATAGCTTCAGCATTTACCGCGCGCAATATGTTGCTTGTTCGATCAGCCTTAGTCGACGTGAGGAATGTCAAATTAGTTTTCTACTTTTAATAAGCGCTGTGTTATAGTAAATTAACCTGAGTAGTATGAAGAGATAAATAAAAATGTGCTGTCATATTACAGTCTGCAATGTGTGAATAATTACTTTGCCAGTTTGTCATCTCATGCGATTAGGCCAATAAAAATAACCTGTTGTTACTCCTTATAACTTGTTGCCTTTCCAGTCGCTTTGAATTCTGCCCCCCAAGGCTCCAAGAACTAGCACTCATCCCCTGCTGCCAACCGCCATTGCTCATCTATTCCCTTGTACGAAATAAACTTGATATAGAAGCTCCTGCATCTCGAATCTTTTTTCCACTTGCAGATTTGCTGCTACGAAGCAGCTGTTGAGCTTGCGGTATGAATCGTAAAAATTAGCCCTGCATAAGAGGTGCGCATGTGAACATTTGAAATGCGTTTAAACTTACTTGTCTCCACCGCGTATATCGAAAACGTGCAGCTACTGTAAACGACGTTTAGTGATAGATGACGGTCAATGGTCACTGGCATAATTGCAGGAACGATAGTTCTGTTGGTGACATTCATTATTCGTCTCGCTTCGGCATCAAAAATGTGCTATAATTGTCCACCACACGTGTGTGAAGTTTTCGTTAAATACCCTTTAAAAGATTTCATGCCTTCCGCCTCCGCGAGAAAACTTCATATGCATGCTGAAAAACATTGCAACGCTTTTTGTTGCAAGGTAATGCGCGTTTACACGCGAACTTTTGAGCTGTTGTAGCCACGGGCGTAGTCCGGATTTTATTTCGAGGGATTGAGGGGGATCCTATTCTTTATATGTACATTCGTGCGTGTGTTTGTATATGTGCGTGTATATATGTACACACAAGCTAAAAATTTCGGGGGGTTGGCACCTCTTCGGCTACGACAATCGCTCGAGCTTAGCCTGCATTAAAAAGTCTCATCTGGCTTAGCGCTCACGTGCAGTTTCCGCGTTTAGCTCGCGAACAGCAGGCGAAAAAACAAATGGAACACCTCGTGGCATTTGCCTCCTGCGCGCGCGAGGAGTGGCTCCACTGCAGAGCTGGATCATAAACCGGACCTATGCTCAACTCTGCTCCCTGCGGGAGCATATACAGGAACACTATTTCGCTCTTCGCTTGGTGTAAAGCCGCATGTCAAGCCGATGCATGTCATGTTTTCCGCGGCAAAACACAGAAGTGTGGTCGGTGTTGTGGTCACAATGCATGTGCGTTTTACTAACGACGACGGTATGAACCTCCTGAAGGAGGTTTTCGCCTTGAACACATTCGGACGGACGTCAAGATGGGCGTCCGTTGCGAAAAAGTGGAAAGAAGTGGGAAATCCGCTTTCTGGAAGCGAAATTGCCGGCGATACGTCCCCTCCGGAATGCCTTCGATATTGAGTGGATCTTGAGGACACGTAGAACATGCGCGGTCGCTCTCGTTCCCGAAGCGTGAGGGCGTCTATGTCATCCAAACATAAAAAGGACACGTAATATGGGTCCCACAGAACACTCGATCACGGCATGCCAAGAATAATCGGTGTGTTTCGCGACTCTCGACAAAACAACACTGAAACCACACACCTACATGCGTGATTAACGCAGCGACTGTGGCTTTCGATAAGCTTGACTTAGGGACACACTTGCGGATTCGGCATTGGATAAGCTCGACATTTCGTGTGGATTTGGCTTTCCAGTACTTCGTGTTTTTACATCTAGATGGCGCTGTATTTGTTTGCGTTAATGTTAACGCTTTTCTCCGTTCCGCTATTCTAAAGCACTACCTTGTGCCGCGCTGTGCAGTCTTTCTCTGCGTTAGCGTTGCGTCGCACGCTAACGCTAACGCAAGCATTTTACGCTATACTAAAGATCTCTACTCCAGGCGCATTTCCGCCGTCGTCGTCGCCTCGATGTTCTGTATAAAGTCCAAGGACGATGACCTCGTCACCGCGCGCAGTATGCTGTATGTGCAAGTGAAAGCGTGCGATGGTGAGCGACGATCCCGGCAAAATCTCGCGTACGCAGAAGAAGAAAGCGGAGAGGTGGCACGCTGTATTCCATCGCGCGCAGGGTCCCGGGAAGAGCAGAGGGAGGGGGATGATGGCGTTGTAGTCTGCCAGCAACTGCGTATTCTGCTTCCACGCGCGCATTACCTTGAAAGCGGCGTGCGGAGTGTAGGTGTACCGACTCTTAGTGACATGCGCGCTGTATTTTTGCCGCTGAGTTTGCGTAGAAGCGTTAGCCAGCACAGACGTCACTTCGCTTGCTGCTGCTGCTGCCGCCGTGCTTCCTCATGGCTGCGTTTTGACAGCGAGTGTTGGCGGCCATCGAGGTGTCGATGTTTGATTGTGCGCGTTGGCATCGTGCCTGTTAATTTAGTAAGTAAAGGCTCACTCACACTAGGCCGACCCCACACTGATTTCTGTCTGCCGACTGTCGGCGACAGCGTTTTTAACCTACGTGTCAGCGCCTCTGTCGCACTGTACCGACGCCAAGCTCTCCGCCGACCATCAGGAGAATGTCAGCGTCGGTGCAGTGTGACAGAGGCACCAACACGAAGCAAAAAACGCTGTCAACGACAGTCGGCAGACCGAAATCGGTGTGGGGCCGGCCTGGTGAGCCTTAATCGATTGTTTGGAAGTTTATACTGCCGATAATGCTACTAACCTTACTTCCTGTAGCTGTCTTACTAATTCTCTATCGCAATCGATACATTCTGCTCTGTATTAGGCTTCCAGGCTTCGCCCCTCCACCTACATCCCTCCTCCGCCACACTTCACCTCGTTTGTCCATTCCCGCTTCACTCCACATTACCTACACTTTCCTCTAGGTGGCGCTACATTGCTGCACACTCAGCGCGCTCCTTCATACCGGCGTGGGATTCTATTCATCTCCAGGCGCCTTCCTGATTCGCTTCCTTCGCGGATTCAAACATGCATTCGCCGATTTCACTAGCTCGACAGTTACACTGGTGCATGAAAAAGGCGATGATTTCAGAAGGCACATGGTGATATAAGCTATCTATAGAACAATCTTGCACTTTCCTGCTCTTCTTGAGCTAATAATAGTCGTTCTCTGCGTTCGTGGCAATATTATCTAACAAATTACATCAATGTACAAGCTTTGTTGATATGATGGAGCTGTTAGCCTGACTGATGGCTTAACATGCTACTCCAGCTGCTGGGATTATGATTATGATATACAGTGATGAAAACATAAAAACATACAGTGCACCTCCGGTCACACACGCACACATACACACCATAGGCAGGTTGCGAACGTAGTTGCCGCGCCTACTAGGGCGCCCCTCGCGGCGGCGAGCGCGGAACCGGCAGGATACGACCGGCCCGCTTGCGTTCGGAAAGCCTGTATGTGCACTGTTTCGTGCGTAGCTGTTGCCTTTTCTGAGCAATGCCGAAGTGCAACCCGAGCTGTTGAGTAGTGGGCTGAGACAGCACGTACAGCAACTCACGAGGAACAAAGTTTTACAGGTTTCCAAGCCGACCGTATGAAGCAGAACGGCGTCAACACTGGATAGCGCTCGTCCTACGGCATAAGCTGTTTTATGTTTGGGCGTTATGCCAACTGCGTTATAACGCTGAATTATTTGTTTTACAGCAATGATGGCAGCAACGCGACACCTGCAGTCAGTGGCGTAGCTAGGTCGTCTGGCACCCGGGGCCCATAGGTCTTTTTTCCCCCTCTCCCCCGGGTTTATTCGAGGAAGGCGAGGATATCAACAATTTCCGTGTGTTGACACCCCCCCCCCCCCACTGGCCCCTTGCACCCGGGGCCCACGCCCTAACCCCCCCCCCCCTCCCTTTGCTACACCACTGCCTGCAGTGCGTACCAGGATATGCAGCAAACAAAGTAGTTTGTTCCCACACTGTACCGCAGTAAAGCTGTGGAACTCTTTCCCAATCCTGTCCCATTCAAACAACGCTAGGGCTTGTCGAGAGATTTGAGGAGGGGTTGTAGCCGGCTGAGCTGGCATACACCCTTCTGCGCCCAGCATATCAACGAAGGGGCAGTTGAGATCGCCAAAATTGTTGACAACGTCGTTTATGGGAACCTCCTTTGCACACACTGAGAAATCGCAAGATAAAAGTATCGCACTTCCAGTAACTTGGGCGAAAATATTTTCCCAGCCTAGTCTAACACAACTGGTAAGTTCAACCCTTTTTTTGTGTTTGGGGAGAGCAACGTTAGAATACCTCTGGTAGGTCTTACGAGTCCTTCGTACGCCACACGTATTTGGATGATATGTTTTGGATTCGTATTTGCCGTCCTGTATGTACAGGGAAACTACCGCGACGTCCTTGCACTTCCCTGCGATGCCAGCACGGCAATCGCAGCTCCCCGCTAGGATTTGTCTGCTGTCGCCGATCTTCAAGAATCAATGTCGCCTGTAATTCCACGCGTCCACACGGTAGATAACGAAGTAACTTACGCTGAGCTTCACGCATCTCTGTGGTGCATTATTTTTCGTTTGCGGAATAAACCTTGCAGTCACTTCCGATCAGCGCGAGTTCAACACTTCCCTCACGTCGCAGACGTGCCCCACTTCAAATAGACGACTTTCTTTCTCTAAATTCTTTTCACGAAAATAGCTATGAAGATCTTGTAATTACCGAAACCCGGTTCAAATTAATATCGGCACGCTGTTTCGCGCCATCGCTACCGTTTGACAGGACGCCAAACACGCAGCGCGGGCTGCTGACGCCGCGAGTAATCCTACCACATTCGCGCAACGATTCGTCAGATGGCGCTAGGGGTCGGAAAGAGAGGGCGCCGCCTAGCACTTGCAACGTGCCCATAGAGATATTTACAAAGTTTCGTTAAGGCTTGTGGCCCCACGAACATCACCAGCGCTGCTTTCGTGGTGCGTACACTCTAAAAATTTTAACACCCTTAAGGGTGTAAATGGCTTGTCCCATGGGTGACACCCTTTTTGGGTGTATTGCTACACCCCAAGCAAAGGGTGCACATTAACACCCTACAAAAGAAGGGGTGTTAATATGACGTCACCTCACCTATGAGTGTAAAGCAAACAACACCCTTTCTATATGGGGTGTAACACAGACAACCACCCTTTCAATATGGGTGTAGCATGTGACAACACCCTTCCAAAAGGGTGTTATCCCTGCAAGTATTTTAGCGTTCACTACAGCCATGTAGTTAATGGGCAGACTACCTGTTGTGAATGCTGCCTAGCCTTAGCTATGGTACTACCTTGTTCAGTATGAGCCAGAATCTGTGAGGCGTCGTCATATTGCGCTTCTGGTCCGTCATGTGGTAGCATAACGTGCGGCCCTTTCAGGAAAACAATTTAAGGTTTCGCCATTGCAGCAAGGCACACACGCCATGCTTTCGTAATCTTCCTCTGCAGTGATAGTACACTGCCGGCAGGATGCAGAGCGCAACAATGCGCGCTGCACTAAGGACACAGGATCTCCCGCACCTTGGTGCACCAGTACTTATAACTCCGTGGAAACAGCACACAGCCAAAAGCATAGTTACATGCATTTCAGAAATGATTAAAACCTCCTTTTCTTGGTCAAAAATTTTCGCAACACCAGCTCGACCAGGAGGGAAAGACACCACAGCTCGCTGCTGTAGCTCATATTGAATGCAATAGAGCGCAAGCTATGCATGTATTGGCGACGGTAACAAATGCAGTACTACAGAAGCATACGTTTGCCTGTCAAGCAGTTTTTTGCCGTTTTAAGCACATATTTTATACCTCTATTCATCAAAGTTGTCATTTATCTCCACGGGATGCTTCTACTAGTACCTTCACATATATGACTTAAAGGTAGCGCTGAAAGCCCAAGAACAAAGTGCTTCCACGTCGAATAATCTTTCAGCAGTTACGAACAAAACAGCATGTGTAGCTGTGCATGCTGTTCAATATGTAAGCATGCACTATTTTCTGAAATATACGTATGCTCCATTTACTGACAGTGACCTGCTTATACCCAATAACTTAGTGTATTTTTCACCATGTGCTTGCATTGAATATTCTACAGGCATTGTAAGTTAAGCTATCAGAATAACAATCAGCTAGTCTAAGGTTACCTAATTGAACAAAATCATTGTAAAATTTGTGACGAAATGTCAGAAGTATTTATTTCATTCAAGAGAAATGGTTACATAATAATGTTTGCACATTTTAAAAGTAAAAAGGAAGATGAGTAAAACCATACCAATACAAAGACATAAGCACCGAATAATGGCACAGGCTTGCTCAATTAAATTTTAAGCAGAACAGTTTTTTAAATAACCTCACTACGAACTATCACATGTTTTCATTTGAAAAGCACTGCATCTTATTATAAAGCACAAAAATAACCGGTCACATAAGTAAGAACAAGTCTGAGTGTGTCTTTAACACATGGATAAAAAGTTGGGCAAGTTGGTACAGTAACCTGATCTTGGATTGTAGCGCGAAGGGACACGGACACAGACTCGAAGCAGACAGGATGAGCGCTAACTCTCAACTAAATTTTTATTGAAACGAAGAACATATATATATATATATATATATATATATATATATATATATATATATATATATATATATATATATATATATATATATATATATATATTTATATATGTGTGTGTGTGTTGTGTGTGTGTGTGTGACTGAAAAAAACCGCAGCACATGTAAATGAATATTGAATACATAGTAGTAACATGAAGACGACAAACAAAAGCTATCAGCCATCAACTGCGTGGCAAATCTGAGTGCAAGCTATTCTCTTATCAAGTATACCTGTAGGCATTGCGACCAATGTGCTCCCAAGATGTATAAGGCATTAGTCATTGCAGAGTTGTAAGGACATGACAATCCTAGGATGATTATGTTCTTGAGGATTTTTTCCCCACTTTCCATCTTTTGAAAAATGTATACTCTAGTCTTGAAAACAAAAATGCTACAACTGGCGTGTGATAAGTTTTGCATCTTATTTCCTAGCAGCTCACTGAAAAGAGCCACGATGACAAGTTTAAATGCTGTTACCTCATCAGACATTCAAATTTCTTAAACACAAACAAAACCAGATAGGCATTAGATAATTTCTTTAAAGGCATTAAAGGCATTAAATAATTTCTTTATTTCCAGGCATTCGCCTGGAAATAAAGAAATTTATAGTGCCGAAAAATTATTGGATATCACATTTTTTTCATAACTTAAGGCAAATAGTGAAGGAAAACACACGTATAACGTCCCAATCGCAGTCATTGCTTGACTTGGTGTTCCTTTCCCATAAAGTAGGCGATTACGAAATGGCAGTCACCGATGGTATATCCGATCACAAAATCATTTTGCTGAATGTGCTTACTTCTACACCACCACCTACAAAACCTACTGTACGTGTTAAAATCAAAGACTACGCTAAGGCCGATGATACGTCTATTCTAGATTATTTAGAAAAGTGTTTCAACGTATTTGAAAATGTCTCCGAGATCGAAACAGTTGAAGATTTGTGGCAGCGCTTTCAAGCTATTATTAAAGTCTGCATAGATCAGTTTGTTCCGACCCGACTCAAGAAAACGAAGCGGAGTAACCCATGGATAACTAGGGATATTGTTCACGCGAAACGGAAATTAAAAAGGCTGCGCAAAGGAAAAGCAGATCCTAGGGAAATACACGCAGTACGTCAGAGAATAAAGGCTTTGCTACTCAGTTCGAAGCAAACATTTTTTAATCGCACTCTAAGTGATTTTCTTAAGACTTCCCCAGAAAAATTCTGGCGTTATTTAGACCGCAGAAACGAAAAAATAAAGCAAACGACGGTAGGAAATCGTGTAGTAGAAGAAAAAGGTGTTATCGCTGATGGATTAAATATTTCCAATCAGTATTCACGCGCAGTGATCGACCATTTCCGGTAGATGATGGGGAATCTTTCAGCGAAAGTTCCATGGATGCTATCAACTTTACTCAGAGGGGCGTATTCCAGCAGTTGCTACAGTTAGATGACAAGAAGGCTTCTGGGCCAGACGGAATACCTACTGGCTTTTTGAAAAGGTATGCTGAGTGGATATCATTTTATTTGGTAATTATTTTTCAGAAATCACTAAGCACCAATTCCGTGCCACAGGACTGGCGTTGTGCAGTAGTTATCCCCATATTTAAAAGTGGCAATCGTACTCTAATGAATAACTACCGTCCTGTATCCCTTACGTCAGTTTGTTGCAAGGTTATGGAACACGTCATAGCAAAACATATAATTACCTTCCTGGAATCAAATGGCCTCCTTTGTGCATGCCAGCATGGGTTCCGACGGGGACTTTCCACAGTGACACAGCTCATTCAGACATTACACGATTTTTACAAAGCTATGGACAACCGGGAACAAATGGATGTTATATGCGTTGATTTTGTCAAAGCCTTTGATAAGGTTCCCCATCGTAAATTACTTTTTAAACTGTACAAAGCAGGTATAAATGGCGACGTTCTAAAATGGATTGAAAATTATTTAACTAACCGCAAGCAGGCAGTTCGCGTTGATGGTTCCGAGTCTGGTTTTGTAGATGTATATTCAGGAGTACCACAGGGGTCCGTGTTAGGGCCAACACTTTTTCTGCTTTACATCAATGATGTAGCAACCGCTTTAGATAGTTCTGCTAAGATAAAACTCTTTGCAGATGACTGCTTGATTTTTGCGCCGGTATCTTGTTTAGAGGATCAGATTAAGCTCAACCGAAACCTTCAGGCGTTTGGGAGTTGGTGTGACAAGTGGGAAATGCGAATCAATTTTGATAAGACCACATACACGCATATCACTGCAAAAAAGAATATTTTTACTTTTCAGTACGATATTCAAGGCTACAATCTAGTTAATGTTCCTTGTTTCAAATATCTTGGTGTCTCTATTTCGCATGATTTAAAATGGCACAATCAAGTAGAAAGAGTGTGCTCTGCAGCACAGAAGAAATTGGGTTTTTAAGAGCAAAACTGGGGAGGGCAACAAAAGATGTTAAACTGCTGGCTTACAGATCTCTTATTTGACCATCCCTAGAATATGCGTTAGTAGCATGGGCGCCCCATCAAAAGGTAATGTGGGCCAAAATAGAGAAGGTGCAACGCCGGGCGGCGCGCTTTATTTGCTCGAAATATAGAAGGACAGACTCAGTTTCGGCGATGTTAAAGTCTTGCGGTCTTGAACTGTTGGAAGATCGGTGCACGAAGCAGAGAGTAAAAACGTTATTTCAAATAATTCATGGTGAACTAAAAATTAATAAAGAGTTGTATTTAAAACCTCCAGGCAGACTGAGCTCCCGCTTAAGTCATAGTGAAGCTATCAGACCGTACTTGTCCCGAACCAATGCCTTTCGTTGTTCGTTCTTCCCAGATTCAATAGAGCTGTGGAACAAGCTGCCTGCAGAAATTGTTCGCAGTTCTGATACTGCATAGTTTACAAATGCAATCAATGTTCTTTACTAAAACTGTGCCATGTGGATATTGTAAAGTGTTTTTCTTTTCTTTTTTTCTCTTTTTCCTTTTTTTCTGTGTGTGCGTGCGGCAGCTGGTTGAACATTTGAATACATGCCTTACAGTCTGTACATAGTATCTTGTATTGTATCCGTAGGACGCTGTAGTGTATGTGCATATTTCTTTTGTATCTGGCTGTTTTGTATGAACGTATACGTAACATCCCTCCCTGTTATGACCCTCAACTGAGGGTTGACAGTATTTCTAAATAAAATAAATAGAGTGAGCATCACTTAAATACATTACACTGGTTTAAAGTTATTGCACCACTTTGGGCCAGGTAAAAACGTTAGAAACATCAAAAATGTTAAGATTCTACGGCCAACCATGAAAACTAAATAAAAAAAATTATTAAGCTGTCTTAAACGGGTACAGGAGCTTTACAACTGGCCATCTTGGTGATGGACACGCAGATAGATGAGCAGCCATTCCACTGAGACGAGAATGTTGAGGGCTTCGCATGGAAGTCTGTGAGACACTGCAGAGTAGTTCTTGGTCCACATGAAGGAGGTTGCTTGCATACACGTCTGGGCCACCATACTGAATGCAGTGTTACCGGAACCTTTTCCTCCTGCATTGTGGTAAAAAAGCATGGTTAAGTTTATACGATATTTAATATGCAAAAAAGGAGGTGAGGCATGCAGACAGGACACGAGAGTAGAGAAGTGAACACGAACGCGAAAAACATGAAAATTTTCATTAAATTGTTTTATTAGATAAAATTTTTATACTGTGTGTCATTCATTATGAGGGTTCATAACCGCAACACATTTATTATATAAGCAGGTAGAATTATCAGCTTGGTCAGTTTGTACAAGCTCGTTTGAGGCAAGAAATCGAGTTTCACAAACACAACCTCAACATTCTTGATTGAAAAAGGAACACCTTAGATGACATGCAGTCCTGTGAGTGGGAATTGCACAGTTCAAGAAAAACAAATTAGAACTCGCAGACCGATCCTGAAAAAGGATTAAGCACCTGCTACTGCAAAAAGCGAATTAATTGGTAGGTTTTAGTAGCACAAGGGCATCTTTGGCCAATGAGCGCCAAGTCTATATTGCAAAAGATAAAGGTAGTGCATCTTTACAAAGCAAATATATAAAGATGACTAATGCCTCTCTGCACTAGTTGCTTTGCTCTAGCGTGAAGTCATTTTAATGCATGCACACGAACGTACACATGCTACACCCAAGTGTAACAGCTGCAGAATTAAAATTGGGCAGCAACAAAGTCGCAACCTTTAACTATTGATCACAAGCTGTACTAGTGACTGGAGGTAGTACCAATATCGCCAATGACTAGTTGCACTCTTTCTGCCCGACGTTATGCTGCTCTTGTTGTCAAAGATGAGTTACAGTCGGCATTGAGGGAAAGCTGCCCTCAAGAGCAGCTCTTATTTTTGTGTTATTTCTAACCAGAGACCAATGAAGTAATATATATTTAGAAAGAGATTGACACCGAAAATTGAGTACGTAAAACATTTGGTACATTTTCCGGAATTAACTTGGGGGTTAACAGCTAAAGCGGCAATTCAGACACTAGAACATGTTTTGACATGTTTGCTACCAGTGAATGCTGGAAAATATGTTGGCATTCTGTAGTTTTGTCCAATGCAAAAGGGATTCTTAATAACTGAGGACATAAATGGAAAAGTATCATGAAGTATATTTCGTGAATGTAATGCAGAATCACTCAACTTCTGTTGCTATATAATCTCCACTTGATTAACCTGCACTTTCTGAACTAGTTCAGGAGGTACTGCATTTCACTACTCATTCCACCAGTTCAACGTGGTAGCAACTGCACGTTGTGATTTGTTTTACTTAGTGCAGGCTATGTACATGGCGAGTTCACAGCATTCCCTGCACTCGGCCGAAAGGCAGTGCATGTTTACGCAGCAGGTGTGGTGCCGCTTCTGCACGAGCGAGGCGCAGAAATCAGAGTTTCATACAATAATTACTAGAGGGAACTCTGACGTTAGTGTCCACGGGAGATCAAACAAGAACGGCTGTACCAGCATGGAAATTATGGGAAGTACATGGATTTGCCTAAACTTCGTCTGTTTGGCTTCAAACGGCTTTGTGACTTTGCATTCTAGTCATTTTCAACAATATACTGTGTAATAAATAAATAAACATTAAAATCGTCCGACGACAGGATTCAAACACAGGAACTCTAGAACAGAAGTCTGATATTGAAACCATTAAGCGACGGAGGCATGTAACGACAAGCGAGTGCAACGCCCTGATGAATTTATCGCGGGCATACTAGTGCCTTGAGACGCTTGGTGCCCTTCGATTTGGCTACCTGGACAAGCTCAATCGTTGCAATTAATAGCAATTGTGCGTGTTGGCGCCGTCTTCTGCACTTCGAAGAGTATAGACTGCACTGAAATTTACGACAATAAGATTTATATAGCGTATAATATACGAAGCCACAAGAACGTCTGAATTCACAAGCACGAATATCAGACAAATCCATGTGCTTCCCATCATTCCCATGGTGGTACGACTGCAGCGCCAGAGTTCCCTCTAGTAATTACTGTAAGAAACTCTATGGCAGAAATAACCGAAGTGCCTCGCATTTTGTTCTGGAGTAATAAACTAAGTTTTGCTGGTTCCATAAATCTTACTGGTCATTAATTCCAAGTTTTAGGGCAGTCACATGTCTAGTAGGCAATTGTATTTTGCATAAACATTGCAAAGCCAACTGTGATGAAAGTTCACTCTGGTAAATTGTTTATGATCGAGAAGCATAGACTACTGAAGCTATCTCGGGACGGCAAGTAATTTTCTTATTAGCAGCCTTTAAACAGCATTCGAGCATATGACATATGCACGTCAGATATGCAGAAAATATTTCCTTGACTAAGCAAGAAGCGATGCTTCATGTTCCACGAGGCTACTTCTATCAAAGCAGTATTGGTGCTCTCTAAAAACAATGCCAATGCAGATGATCCAAATATTTTTCAGGGGCAACAGCTATGCCTGAAATCATGCTAGATTAGTTTTTTTAAACACATGCTCAGACCATGTTAGAAGTGCTTCTTAAAATCCTCCTATTTACTAGACTAGTCATATATCTGTACACAAAGGCTACTAATTAGGTCCCATGCTATATCATCTTAACAAAAACTTCACTTAGTAATACACATGCTGTGATAAGATTTGAGACCACATTGAGATGCTGAACAAGGTGAATTCATTATTTTTAAAATGAAGCTCCTGTTCTTCCAAACGAGAAGAACGAATACTGAGGGTCAAAATTTTTCTGAATCACAGCTGGAAGATGCCAGGGAAGGCACATGGAAACTTATTTGTAATTTTCTATTTAAATGCAGAAATGATAAAAGGAAATGAAAATGGTAAAAAAAAACAGGCATGGGGGGAGAACGAACCTACAGCCTTTGCATTAGGCATGCGATGCACTAACCACTGTGCCACCGAGGCAGCATTCAACCGTCCACAATGGCCCCTCAGATTGTCGACGCTCGAACACGGCCGTAGTACCCCAGTGGTTAGTATATCACATGCGTAATGTGAAGGTTATGGGTCCGTTCCCACCAAGAGGTGGATATCTTTTAATCCACTTTCACTTACCTAGAATTCATCATTTCTATACTTCATACAAAAAACTTAAAACATGTTCCTCTATGCTTTCCTTGGCCTCATTATCTGCTGGCTTCTTCCAGTTCTGTTACTTCCAACACTTATACATATTCTAATCTGGTAAGTAAACAGTTCTGTATGATGCTGGAATGCAATATGAAACATTATTGCAGGGCCGTGTTATGTAGAATGCCTTACATTGCCCAGGCAAGGTGTATCTATGTCAATCTGAAAAAAAAAAACAATTCCCACTCTAGGCAGAAATGCTGTGTACTGCTGTGTGCAACAGGGTTTAACGAAAACAACTTGTTCAGAAATAAAGCCACCAAACAACGAGGAAATATGTAAACTAGATGAAAATTTGTGCAGTTGCATGTTAAAAATTTAGCACAGCAACAGATGTATACATAATGAAGGAAGCGCGAGGATGGTTTATTTTGGACACACAGGTCAATATACTTGAAAGATGCATATGAGCTTACATGTGGAGAAATATTGTTTATGTAGCAGCTAAACTACGAACAGGCCTAGAACACACTGATGCAAGGTGTCGAGCATGTAAATCTTATCATGCCCTTAAGTGAAAGAAACATGGCTGTTTCTCATGATTTGCTACATATGGCTGCCTCACACAACTTAGCCACTTCTATATATGCCTTGTAATTACCAGGTGGTCTGTATGACATGTGCAAGCTTTAAATATGTACAAGTGCCACGTAGCTGGACAGCACCAAGGCAATGTCGTTTGCCATCGTTTTGAGGAAGTGAAACCAATTCTTACATTTCTTCTAATTAGTTAGTAACGATTACTTAACTGCTCAAATATTATATTCAAAGCAAAAGTGTCAGTGCGAAAATTGTAGAGCATCCTGAAAAATTCCCAATCCAGCTTTCTACTGCTCAATAGGTGCAACAAATTTTTCTTTCAAGCTAGAAAAAAGCCAGTGAACACATGCAAGAAGTGCCGTACAACTAACTGCTCGAGCACCTGAACACCATTTGGCTCCTCCTTTCATGCTTGAAAAAAACTTTTTGAAAAGAATATTTTAGAAATTGATTAATTATTATTGACTATGTTTTAGGCAAAATGCATGAAATAGTGTGACTGCCACCGCCATTTTTGGCGACATGAATTGACTCCATTTTCATGTCCAAATCCAGCTATACATGGTGCGTGTTTTGAGCTGGTTCTGTAATTTAGGCTGGTTTTGACTAATTGAAGCTTCGCACTTTAATAATGGAGTCAGGTTAAAAAGAAATTGGTACATAAACGGCCACTGACAGTACTACATACTCCTTTAACTTAGTGCAAAATGCTTGTGAGCCAAGAAGTTGGTAGTTCTAAGCAGTATTTCTCATTTTGACCTGGTGTAATAGCCCACTTACTATGATGCCATGCTGCTCAGTCATGCTGGTCCCAGCTTCAATCTAGGCCATGGCAGCTGCCCTCCAATGAGGGTAAAATGCAATACCGCGTATGCACTTAGATTCAGGTGTACATTAAAGAAGCCAGGTTACCAAAACTTTAGGTTTTGGGATGTAAAAGCCCATAATTTAATTTTAAAATCTAAAAGTGCTTTATTAGGAGCAGGGGCATCATTTTGAGCTTTTACTGCACTGCCATGGCACCAAGAAGCTCCAAGTAAATAAAAACAATTTCTTAGACAATGTACATATCTTGCAAACATTTACAAACACTTCTCTGCATGCACCTCCGTTGCTGTTATATTTAGATCCGTATGCCAAGGCGGGCTATGATGTTAGAACATGTTTCAAATTTTTTTACCGCTTTAAAGTTGTTGGTTATTTTGCATCTCGCTGTGCGTCGAACGCACATTTCAGTGCATCAATTTCTTCAGAAAGTGCACTCCTCTTTATTTATTTGTGCATGGAAAAAGGGTTCAGAACTGCTTTCTGAAGGTCTGTATAACAACCAAAAAACAATTCTATGTAGGCTGCACAAAGAGAAAGGATTGGTTTGTAAATGTGTTATTTAGTTCTTAAAAAAAAGAGGCATTTGTCAGTATTCTGTTCCAAAGTAAAAATTGCCCCTACCTGGCTCTGCTTCATTTTCCAATGTTGATGGTCCATTCGGGGGCACTCAACTGATAGGCTGCACTTTGGCGATGTCGGGTGTGCTGTCGCCAGGCCCAAGGTCGATCGACATCCTCACCAAAAGCAGAGTCCAAACGCTATAAAAGAAATATCTCATCATTTTGCTATCAGTTTTGTCATCTTGCGTGTTTCACACACGGCCGTCAGTGAAATATTTCGTCACTTGGATACTGAAAGAAATTCAAGCATTTTCTGGCAGCCAAGCTGATGATGATGATGTGTGGTGTTTTATGGCGCAAGGGCCAGGTTTGGCCAAAGAGCGCCATGACAAGTGGTAATGTTGACGATGTATTATGGAAGATGTGACTTGGCTGTAAACTGGCCTAAAAATTGTCGATGTGAAGTGCGTAAAATCTACGTGCTATAACATTATGGCGATGACTAATGACAAATACTATTAACATTAAAATCCATCGTGGAAGAATGATGCAAAATAGAAAATATATAGGATGGTAAAATTACTTGGAGCACTGCTGCCTCGCGGGAGCCCTTGAAACACAAGGGCCTAGAGGCATGTGCTATACGAAAGAGCTATCACAGCGGCATCCTCTGAAGAGAAGGTGGCAGCCAAGCTGAATACACAGTAAATGGAAAACATTAAAGAGAAGATGCAGTTGTCACATTAGATTGATCAAGTACAGCAGAAATGGAAAATAAATCAGTGATACTGTGTCTGTTAGCTTTGAATACAAGAAACGTAAAAACAGGAACTTGCAGCCATGCCACTTTGAATTTCCCGCGTTTGCTACACCTCACAAGTTTGGCATCGTCCGGTACTCGGGGATAGTAACCGCTTAAAATCAAGATGAACGAGCGTCAGCATAAATGAACAGGATACTTAACCGGGCAATATAGGCGCATAAAACAACTCACGTAGCGAAGCTACTGTCAATTACCCGATGACGCATCTGGGGGCGGTGCAGTTTGGGCGAACAATTCAAAAAGGAATGCGAGTTTCACTTGTTTCACGCCTACTAAGCTAACACAGAATTTGAGTTTCTTACTAAACTATACTGAATATTTACGCTCCGAATAAAACGCAGGAAATTTTGTTACCTCACATTGCATACGTATGAGTGAGGAAATTGCTTTTATTGTGTTCTACCCAGACGGCACGCAGCAGCTACCACTCTCATGCAACAAAAGCATGAAAGTGGTACTCGTGACACCGAAAACAAACATATACAGCGCCAACGTTACGCCCCTTAGAGTTGGAACTAAGCACGATCAAGCCATTTAGTTTTCTAGCTTTCATAACGCCATAAACACGACCAAACATCGAGCGAAAAAACTCTGCTCTCGAAAATTATTACCGCTTCCATTTATACACCTATCGCTGCAACAAGCAAACGTCAATGGGCTAGCTATCCACAAGCCGCAGATTAGACTGACAGCAACATATTACGGTAACGTAAAACAATTTCCACGCTGCCTTAGCAGCCGCGGTGTGCTCTAAGTGCCAAAGTTCTCGTTTGCCGCTCGAAATTCACACCATGATCACGGGCACTGCATCTTTCACATGAAATATTGCACGCTTTGCTCCGGAGCTCAATAGGAGGGCGAAACGCATTTGCACGTACCTGAAATCCGCATGCCGGAAACCTGTCGACGCTTCCGAGAACGGGGCGCACAGCCATACACCCGTACGGCGGCTTGACTTGGACGTGAGGCACTTCTATCAAACATTTCACATGCGACATGTTTCACACCGAGTGCGCGAGCACCAGAAAATGACGCAGGCTGCATTGCGACGCCGAGCAGACGTGCAGCCACCGATGAGCTGTGTGCGCGGATTGCAGAGAACAAAACCATACAAAACGTTAGGCGCGAGAAGATGGCGGCTCTCGTTGCGGAGACGACGCGGACGAAGCAATGACGCGCGAATGAATGTTGCCAACAGTTGGTTCCGCGTTATGCCGGCGGTGGTGGCTTTAGTGGCGTGTGTTGCGGCTGTCAAATTTTTTATTTCTTTTCCCCAAACAGTATAGCTAAGATCAGTTCTTTGTTTGAATTTTTAGTTGTGTCGTTTGGCATTATCTTGGTCTTTTTATGCTATTAAGCGGCCAATTATGGCCTCTCAGGTGCGCGCGCGTCAGCTTCGCGCGCAAATCTCAGAGGCCATAAGACAAATCGTTAGAAAATGCCGTTATTGTCGTTGTTAACTCTTCATCATCCTTTCTTCAACTGAGATAGAAAGGTAGTGTCCCTTTTCCTGGGGTTGGGAGGGGGCGATCAAGACGGCATCGCTCAGCGGGGGGTGGGGGAGTAGGTTGGTGTTGGTTCTTATCGCGAAATTCGCGAACCCTGCGATTTTTTTTTATAACGTAAGCATTTCTATACTTCCCCAACAAGAAAAACCATCCATCCGTCAGTCCGTACCGCACGATATCTTTCTATATAGAACCCGCAGCAGCGAGTGAATTCACCTTCGTGCTAGCTCTCGCTTCAAGGCTTCAACGCGACCGAAGCGGCGAGAACACTGCGCTCACGAAGCTTTCAGTTTATGCCGCACTATGCGCTTTTCGCAGATCACTTTCAAGATAGGTGTGCGCGCGTCTGTTTTCAAAGCGAAGTAAACGGTGAGAACACAGCGCGTGAAGTTTTCAGCAGTGGGCACACTCTGTCCACAATGCAGCTCGCTTTCAAGATACGGTTCGCGCGGCCGTGCCACAAGCCGGCGCCGCCGGAGAACAGTTGATAATGGTTCGTCGCGGATGAGGAGGGCTAAAGAGCGATAACGGCTCAAAACGAACGGAACGTCACCAGCGCGCCTGGCCACGCCACCTGCAGTATTTCGCTTGCGCCGCCGACCAGAGCAGCTCGTGTCGCCGCAGCGCTGTCGCTTATACTTGTCGGATCAAGTCTCATAACATTGATAACGACATAGACTGCGTGTAGATGAGGAAGAGTCACAATGCTTACGCACACTTAGACAAATCCGAGAGGAGTTCCTGTGTGATTTTTTTTACCGGAAATGTACAGTCAGCGGTGGGACCCAGAGTTGACAATGCCTGTAAGAGGGGTGCCAAGCTTTTTTTCTTTTGTGAGAGTCTTGCCCAGCTCCCAAAGATCTGCTCAAGCTAAGACTTTCTGATGGCTGTATGTGTTTTTTTTTATTGTCGCATGCCCTCGAACCGCCACGAATCCTACAGTGTAATGGCATTAATGCAGTATTCACGTCCAAAGGGAAATGCAGCCGTTAATTGGGCTGCCTAAGGTTTGCGGCCCGGCGGCAGCTGCCCTCCCGTCCCCCGTTTCCGTTGACAAGTTAGGGGGAGGGGTCTAGAGCAATCTTACACCCCCCTCCCCACAGTGGCGTAACCAGAAAATTTTTTCGTGTGAGGGGGGGGGGGTCCCAATTGACCGTGGAGGGGGAAGGAGCGGGGCCATTGCCATAGCAGCAGAAATTTTACTTTTAGTGAGCGTTACAAGTGCCCGGTGTGCCCCACTTGGCTACGCCGCTACTAGCGCCCCCTCCCCCCCTGCAATCGACGGAAATCGAGCTATCAGAACGTGCATGACACGCATGCATGACATAACATGAAAGACATGCCGCGAAGCTAGCATGGATGTCGTCACATCATCATCATCAGCTTATTTTGACGTCCATCGCAGGACGAAAGCTTCTCCAGCGATCTCCAATACCCCTGTCTTGTGCTAACTGGTTCCACGTGTTTTCAAGTTTCCCGATTCCATCACGTCCACATTATTCTCTGCCGTCCTCGACTGTGCTTTCCTTCCCTTAGCACCCATTTTGCAACTCCAATAGACCAGCAGTTCTCTCCCTTACGCATTGCAATGTCTGCCCAGCACGACTTCTTCCTCATAATGTCAACCAGTATATCAGCTACTCCCGTTCGCTCTCTAATCCACATCGCTGTCTTCCAGTCTATTATCATCATGCCTAATAATTTTCATTCCATCGTTCGTTGCGCGGTCCTCAACGTCTTCCCAAGCTTCTTTGGTAACTTCCAAGTTTCGGCCCCATACGTTAGTAACGGTAGAAAGCAATGGTTAGCAGTAAGCTCCCTGGTTATGATTTAGTAATGCCTGCCGTAAGCTCTCCAGCTAATGTTTTATTTTTGTTAATTTCCTTGATCAGAGGCCCCTGCGAGTAATTAAGCTCAATAAACGTATTTCTGCGCAGGTTCTAGAGGCTGACTGCCGACCATGACATTCGTTTCTCGCCACGCTGCGGAACATTACTTTTCTCTTCTGCATACTAACTCTCAGTCAGACTTACACTTTCTTCGACATGTTCCTCAAACGTTTGTTGCAAATAGTCTGCAGTGTTGCTGAGTATCCCAATGTCATCTACGAACCGTAAGTTGGTGAGCTATTTACCGTTAGCCCTCACTCCTAACCATTCCCAGTCTAACTGGTTGCACACCTCTAAGTATTCAGTGATAGCATTGTAAATATTTTGCTATTGATCATATGAAGCCTTTTGCAGATATCTGGCTATGCAAAGTCTGCGCATTAGTGTCATCCGTTCAATATCAACATTCGTCGGAAACTTCATTTTTGACCACTGTTCGGAGCCAGTGCGCTGCTGCCTAGGTGCCCCGATCTAATCATTCCAGCTACCTGATTCAAGCGCAGGTAGCGCGCGTTTCATGTACAGCCAATATCAACGCCTTAACTGGCAATGTTCATTCATCATATACTGTAAGCTTGTTCACTTACTCCCTTATAATTAGGGTGTAAATTAGAAAGACTGGGGTGTTCCAAGGGTGTTTTCTTGTTGAACACCCTTATTCGTTAAAAAAGGGTGTTTCAAGGGTGTTTACAAGGGTGAAAAGATGAATACACCCGCATTACACCCATAAGGGTGTGAAATTTTTTAGAGTGTAAGCGGTGCGCATCGCGCAGGTGGTGCGTCGCTACGCGCCGAGAATGTGACGAAGTTCAAAGCTCGAGTCCCGTTGCAGGTGTAGCGCTGCCTGCAAAGGCCGTCTCTCTGACATGTAGAGGCAGTAAGCGCAAAAATTACCTTGCTCACCAATATGGGCTCCAGGGGCGTTGCATTCAGAGCACATAGGTGAGTCCGTCAGTTAAAACTTGCAATATAAGTAGTTGGTGTAGCCTGCGTCTTTTGCGGTGAAGGCATGTTTAGCCTTATCTGTCGAGACCTCGCGACATATAAAACACAAGATGGATCGATCTAATATATAAGGGCATGCACTGGCGGCTTGCATCTGTCCAGAGGTATGGCTGTAAACGCCACACGTGTGCGGATATCAGTGTCCCCGCGTCTTTTCTCGTGACAGGTACCTAGACCATCTCTATTGAAACGTCGCGTCCTGCTTTGGCAGCACCGTCAGCCTTCACGTTGCCTTGTGTGCATCAGTGGGCTGATAACCACAGCCGCACAATGCTGTGGTGCATTTCGAAGGCTTTGATGCAAAGGCGTCTCATGCCCATGACGAGTTGTTCCTTCGTGCGTGGCGAATTCAGGGACTGCAGAGCCGCTGTTCAGTCGATAAGCATGACCCAGGTTTCAGCTCTATCGCCCATGATGCAAACTAAAGCTGTCCGCAATGCAGCCAGTTTTGTGGCCGTAGCTGAAGTGCAGTGACTGTGAGTAGCAGAGATGGTAACAGTCGCAGGCGAAATTCACACACCTATGGACAACGATGTAGAAATAACGGAGCAATCCATGTAATATAACGGTGAGCCCTGTAGCTTGTATTAATCTGCTCTAGAGCAAATTATGTCAGCGGTGGCCCGGGAGTATTTCCGTGTTTACGAGCCCGGTCGTTGAAGCGACAATCGACCACGAAGGAAATCTCGACGGTGGCTCCGTTGGGCTTTGATTATTCACTGGGAGGAAGCTCTGTACCACAGGGCCACTGCCTGCAGCAAGTGGACGACCCGGCACCCTGGCACCAAGCGCATATGAACTCGACGAAACTCTTGCTGTAAAAGCACTGGATAGCATAGTTGTCTGCTTTCTGCAAGGTTTTCTACAGTTGCGTTTTTCGATAGGCCGAGGCACAACCTCAAAGGTTTTGCTTTGCGTACTGGGGAACGCTCTTATGCTGGTTTGGGAAATTCCCTGCAGTATAGGAACGTCGTATCGCACGAGACCTTCACAGAGAGCCGCTACATGCGTAGCAGAGTATTGATGGAGTGGCCAGCAGTGCTGCCTAAGAGTATACGGATGATGCTTGAGAATGATCTATTTTCTTTCCTTTGATATTCGAAGAAGAATTGCCCACTTCATTTGACTGTCGAATGTCACGCCCAGAAACTTGTTACTCCGCACATACCGAATCGTAGAGTTGGCAACTTTTTACGTGTAACGCCAGACCTTTTTATTGATATAAATGACAGCACACCTATCTGGTAAGATCGTTATACCTCCTGAAAATAAAGATATTTCAATAGAATTGATAGCGGTCTACAATCTTGCACGTAGGACAGAAGTCTGCATATAAATAGATTACGCCCAACTTGGGAATGCACTTCTCCAGTTCAATGAGGGAAATGTTAAAAAAGAAGGACTTAAAACACAGCTCTGTGGAACTCGTTGAGGCAAAGTGTGCGGACTATGGAGCTCTGTCACCTTTTGCGGATTGACCGATCAGTGAGGTAATCTGTGATTCATGAGTACTTACGACCGCCACCTGCAACAAACAGCATAGCATATAAGATAGCCTCGATAGTCACGTTATCGAACGCTACCTGGATGTCGAGAAATACAGTGATAGTAACGTTGCGTGCTGTTTTGCTAAATGTGACACTGTTAGAAAGGCTATAATCTCGTCGTTATGTTGCATCCCTTTCTGGGCCCTGACATTTGCGGAGAGTAGACAGCCCTGTTCATCAGCACCCATCTAGCAGATGAGCACATATATTTGGCATAGTCTATTGCTCGATGAGAATTCATCGTCCGATGGTGTCGCGTGATCAGTATAAAAGCACTTCTGCAGGGTCCCTTGTTTAGAATGAATTGTGAACGTGTTCACTGTAGCGGCCCCAAAACATCAAGTACATATTTTATGTCATGCCCCCGCCCCCCCCCCCAAAAAAAAAAGAGGACAATAAATTACGAAATGACAGGCGAGTACAAGCGATCTCTAGTACCATCGCTGGAGTTTCGTGCTCTGTATAGACGAGCAATAGTCGTTCCTAGCGTTCCTGGCAATATTATCTAAGAAATGAGCACATATATTTAGCATAATATAATCTTCGACGAAACATCGTCATTCGATGTTGACGCGTGCGTAATATAATACGGGGATTCCATCAAGGTATTTTGTTGACAGCGAATTAATTCACTGTGGAGATGTGACCCGTATTCATATAGGAGGTCAGGACAGGCCGGACAGGCCGCCATTGGAATCTGAACCTGGCAACGTTTAACGTCAGAACGCTATCTAGTGAGGCGACTCTAGCAGTGTTATTGGAGGAATTAGACGGTAGTATATGGGATATAATAGGGCTCAGTGACGTTAGGAGGACAAAAGAAGCATATACAGTGCTAAAAAGCGGGCATGTACTATGTTACCGGGGCTTAGCGGAGAGACGAGAACTAGGAGTCGGATTCCTGATTAATGAGGAAATAGCTGGTAACATACAGGAATTCTATAGCATTAACAAGAGGGTGGCAGGTCTTCTTGTGAAACTTAATAGGAGGTACAAATTGAAGGTGGTACAAGTCTATGCCCCTACATGCAGTCATGGTGACCAGGAAGTCGAAAGCTTTTATGAAGACGTAGAATCGGCGATGGGTAAAGTCGAAACAAAATACACTATACTGATGGGCGAGTTCAATGCCAGAGTAGGCAAGAAGCAGGCTGGAGACAAGTCAGTGGGGGAATATAGCATAGGCTCTAGGAATAGCAGAGGAGAATTGTTAGAACGACAGAAAGCTGAGCTAGTTGGTAAGGATTCATTATGCAAAATATAAGTGAGGCGTGCAGACAGGACACAAGAGTAGAGAAGTGGACAACACGAACGCCGGCGTTCGTGTTGTCCACTTCTCTACTCTTGTGTCCTGTCTGCACGCCTCACTTATATTTTGCATAGAGAATTGTTAGTAGAGTTTGCAGAACAGAATAATATGCGGATAATGAATACCTTTTTCCGCAAGTGGGTTAGCCGAAAGTGGACGTGGAGGAGCCCGAATGGTGAGACTAGAAATTAAATCGACTTCATACTCTGCGCGAACCCTGGCATCATACAAGATGTAGACGTGCTCGGCAAGGTACGCTGCAGTGACCATAGGATGGTAAGAACTCGAATTAACCTAGACTTGAGGAGGGAACGGAAGAAACTGGTACACAAGAAGCCAATCAATGAGTTAGCGGTAAGAGGAAAACTAGAGGAATTCCGGATCAAGCTACAGAACAGGTATTCGGCTTTAACTCAGGAAGAGGACCTTAGTGTTGAAGCAATGAACGACAATCTCATGGGCATCATTAAGGAATGCGCAATAGAAGTCGGTGGTAACGCCATTAGACAGGAAACGAGTAAGCTATCGCAAGAGACGAAAGATCTGATCAAGAAACTCCAATGTATGAATGCCTATAACCCTACAGCTAGAATAGAACTGGCAGAACTTTCTAAGTTAATCAACAAGCGTAAGACAGCGGACATCAGGAACTATAATATGGATAGAATTGAACAGGCTCTCAGGAACGGAGGAAGCCTAAAAACAGTGAAGAAGAAAGTAGGAATAGGCAAGAATCAGATGTGTGCGTTAAGAGACAAAGCCGGCAATATTGTTACTAATATGGATGAGATAGTTCAAGTGGCTGAGGAGCTCTATAGAGATTTATACAGTACCACTGGTACCCATTACGATAGTGGAAGAGAGAATAGCCTAGAGGAATTCGAAATCCCACAGGTAACGCCAGAAGAAGTAAAGAAAGCCTTAGGAACTATGCAAAGGGGGAAGGCAGCTGGGGAGGATCAGGTAACAGCAGATTTGTTGAAGGATGGTGGTCAGATTGTTCTAGAGAAACTGGCCACCCTGTATACGCAATGCCTCATAACCTCGAGCGTACCGGAATCTTGGAAGAACGCTAACATAATCCTAATCCATAAGAAAGGGGACGCCAAAGACTTGAAAAATTATAGACCGATCAGCTTACTGTCCGTTGCCTACAAATTATTTACTAAGGTAATCGCAAATAGAATCAGGAACACCTTAGACTTCTGTCAACCAAAAGACCAGGCAGGATCCCGTAAAGGCTACTCGACAATAGACCATATTCACACTATCAATCAAGTGATAGAGAAATGTGCAGAATATAACCAACCCTTATATATAGCTTTCATTGATTACGAGAAAGCGTTTGATTCAGTCGAAACCTCAGCAGTCATGAAGGCATTACGGAATCAGGGTGTAGATGAGCCATATGTAAAAATACTGGAAGATATCTATAGCGGCTCCACAGCCACCATAGTCCTCCACAAAGAAAGCAACAAAATCCCTATAAATAAAGGCGTCAGGCAGGGAGATACGATATCTCCAATGCTATTCACAGCATGTTTACAGGAGGTATTCAGAGGCCTGGAGTGGGAAGAATTGGGCATAAAAGTTGATGGAGAATACTTTAGCTACTTGAGATTCGCTGATGATATTGCCTTGCTTAGTAACTCAGGAGACCAATTGCAATGCATGCTCACTGACCTGGTGAGGCAAACAGAAGGGTGGGTCTAAAAATTAATCCGCAGAAAACTAAAGTATTGTTTAACAGACTCGGAAGAGAACAGCAGTTTACGATAGGTAGCGAAGCACTGGAAGTGGTAAAGGAATACAGCTACTTAGGTCAGGTAGTGACCACGGATCCGGATCATGAGACTGAAATAGCCAGAAGAATAAGAATGGGTTGGGGGGCGTTTGTCAGGCATTCTCAAATCATGAACAGCAGGTTGCCACTATCCCTCAAAAGGAAAGTGTATAACAGCTGTGTGTTACCAGTACTCACATATGCGGCAGAAACCTGGAGGCTTACGAAAAGGGTTCTGCTGAAATTGAGGACGACGCAACGAGCTATGGAAAGAAGAATGATGGGTGTAACGTTAAGGGATAAGAAAAGAGCAGATTGGGTGAGGCAACAAACGCGGGTAAACGACATCTTAGTTGAAATCAAGAAAAAGAAATGGGCATGGGCCGGACATGTAATGAGGAGGGAAGTTAACCGATGGTCACTAAGGGTTACGAACTGGATTCGAAGGGAAGGGAAGTGTAGCAGGGGGCGGCAGAAAGTTAGGTGGGCGGATGACATTAAGACGTTTGCAGGGACAACATGGCCACTCTTAGTACATGACCGGGGTAGTTCGAGAAGTATGGGAGAGGCCTTTGCCCTGCAGTGGGCGTAACTAGGCTGACGATGATGGTAATGATGATGATGATGATGATGATGTGACCCGTAGCGGTCCCGAAACGTGAAGTATATGTTTTCTATCTGTCATCCTCACATGACTGCTCATTATATTTTGTTCATACGTTTAGTATGATAAAGAAGTGCTGCCGGACGTACAATAACATGCACTACATGAATTTCGATGCTCATTATGATGGTGGATTAAGCAAGCTTGCAGAAAGCGTTGCGTTCTGCAGCAAAGCAAAGAAAAGAAGACTAAATGCGTTATTGTGCTTAAGGAGAAATGGCGCTCTCCGCGACTTGTTATTCCACAGCATTTTAAAAGTCAACGCCCACGTTCCTTTGAGTCACCAACGCGGGTGGTCATATAACGAAGGCGGGAGACTCGATAACAAAAACGAAGGAAGCTACTATGCAATCGGACTCTGGCCTGCAGTCAAACACGTCAACTCATTAATTATACATGGCTCCAAATTAAAGTGCGCAGCGAAAGTACAATGTGTCAGAAATTTTTCCATCACATACCCAACTGCAATACATTGCAGCGCGTAGTGGCACTGTAAAGCTAAATAATCACAACACGTACGCACGCACGCACGCACGCACGCAGACAAAGGAGTGTGAGCGAGCTCAAGACGAGCCCTTCTACTTTCCGAAGGCGCAATAACTACTTGATGCGTCAGAAAACAGACACGAAAACAGAGGATTAGCATAACATGATTGACAGCTCTCGAGAAAGGTTTACTGAATCTACACAACGCTCAGAAATACAACGGTCGTCAAAGAGAAATGAGAGGCGAGTAACCTCTACAGCTGTTTCGGAGAGCCCATGCCGCTTCTGGAGGAAAACGACATTTTACCTCATGTTGCACATTGTAGCAGCAAAATATGGCGTTTTGTTTTCTCTTCGTAAGTGTGATTAGGCAAGAAGTCCGCTTCCATAAAACCTGGCTTTAAATATAGAGCCTAGAATACTGCTTTGGTATACTTGGCGCCTAACGCGATTAAAGAACGCATTATAAATTTATGGTTTGTTATGAAGTGCACACTGCTTCTAAGTTTATAGGAACAAATCAGGAAAAGTGGGCTTATGAAAGTAGCAGAACTCAGTGCCGGCACTTTCAATCCGCTAGAAGTATGGCTCATTACAGTCCTAATAGTTTCTACACGCCAGCGCAAATAATTCTTTGTGTTGCAGGCGCTATTACCTACAAGTAACGAGAATGAGGCGCTCGTTTTCATTCGTTTCACAGTAGTACTTTTTTGCTTATGGTGGTTCGTTTTATATAGAGGAAAAATGAGTTGCTGTTCATTCGTGTAACTCGAAAGGAGCTTCTCTTATACATTGCTGTAAGTGTATAGTAAGAAAAGGCTGGTGCAGTCACACGACGGCCGGTCTGGTCTTGAATCGACGGGAGAAATGCCTCCCAAACGTAGGCTGCTGCCGAGCACAGATTATACTTATCGCTTCGCCGATTGACTCCAGTCTGTGGCGGGCTAGAGCGATATGGTCGGCACGTGATGGATGCTCGACCTTGAGGAAGCGGTTGGTGCGAGGGAGGGAACGCAGCACCCGTCGCGAGTGCGAGACTGTGCAGAGCCGGATGAGGTAAGCGAACGCGTCTCGGCATCCGTAATTTATTTACAGCGATCGCGCGTAGAGTTCTTTCCCCCCCAAAACGCGTGCGAGAGAGCGGCGAATGAAGCGGGTAACTTTCGACTTACGCAAGGGGAGGGCGTGTCCCTGTTCTCTGGGGAGTCGGGATTACTAAACACTACTATCTCAGCCGTAGCACCTACTTTGTTCCTCATCCGCGCCTCAATAGAGCTCAAGCATTAACGCTCCGTTTACTACAAACGAATACATATCCCAATCCGTCACTTTTACACAAAATCTATCCGGATACTTGCAATAATGCTACCTGCCACGATTGTGGAGAAATAGCCACGTTAGACCACACGCTCTGGCAGTGTGCCCGGTCACGCTCTATCATGTCTAACAGCTCGGCGAGATGGGAGGCGGTTCTCTGCAGCCCTCTTCTGGCTGACCAACTCTGGGCTGTCCAGCAAGCCCACGATGCGGCTGAGAGGCTCGACCTTCCAGTTCCCACGTGGGAGCGGCCCACTTCGTGAGGACTCAAGATCTGCAGGACTTCATTAAAGTTTTGCCATACCGTACCATACGCAAGCGGACGCAAAAATTCGAGGACACCTAAGGAGTTCTCATGATTTGCGAGTGCGAAAGCATTATGCTTCGTGCTGTCCGGTGCGACGCTTTGCTTCGGCTTCGCGTTGTCCAAGGGCTTCGTCCTCGTGCCTCTGGAGACGCTTTGCTTGACGACCGGCTTCCGCCTCACGCTTTCGAATGGCCCCTGTTGCGCCACTGGTCGTTCTGCCCGCCGTGTATTGGGAGTGTCGACGACGATGGTGGATTTCGCTGGCTGCCTCTGCGCCCGGTTTGCTGCGCTCTTCCGCTCCCTGACTTAGTCTACGCTGTACTGGCATGGACGGTCACGTTTTGCTGAGCTTGCGGACTCCGACGATGCAGGTGCTTCAGACTCCATAAAGGTACGTGCTGCCCCAGCCAACAAAGCAGCATCAGCCTGTGGGGCTGGCTTGGGCAACGCACCCCGATGAAGCCTTATCGCATTCAAAAGCGACTGCACGACACGGATATAAGGGGCCTGGACCGCTTTTTATCGAACTAGAGAAAGGCATATGAAGTGAAAATAGGCTATTTCAGAAATACTTTGCTGCAAAAAAAAAATACTTCAATGCATTCAGCAGAAGCGTAGGTATTGTCAATAAAATACAGCCTCTGCTTTGCTCCCGTTCCTGCTTGAATGCCTTGCACTGCGAAGGCTACCGCGCACTGGGACGTGCCCACAACACTCCACTTTCTCTATGTCATCGTGGCGCGCAGTTGAAATTTCATGTTGGATGTTAACCTAGACGCCACGACGTCCGTCTTTGCTGCCTACGACGCGCTGAAAATAAGCCAAACTCGATTGTCCTCAGCGAGCCGCAGTGCGCTTAGCCAGTGGCCTCGTGGCGGCACCCCGCGGCGAGTCCGCTGGCCATGTAGCCGAACGCAGCTTCATGTCAGCTATGAGCCAATAGCAGCCGTCTAAAGGACTGACGAAATGAAGCTTCCACAAGAGAGGGAGGACAGGGCCTTCTGTTGAAAAGAGAGCGTTTGAGAGAACGGCCACTTCGCGATCCGCTTGCCGAGCTCCGCGCACCGCAGCAAAACTTGGCTGAGGTGTTCACAGCAGCGTATGCTACCCGCGGACTACGTTATTTCACCAAGCCTGAGGGGTGGTTCGGGGCCCCTTTAATACGCAAAAAAAAAACAGCACACAAGAAAACAAGAAACCATGAGCGCTTTTTTGCGCTTTAATTCTGCCAAATCACCCTTCCACAATACCATAATCGGCTCTTATAGCGGGAAGACGCTTTATCAGTCACAAAAGAAGTCACGCTGCCTTCAAAATTCTGCAGCTACTAGCCATGACGTCATGAAATTTGACGCTGTCTGCTCGAACCTAGCCAAATTTCTAGCCGTAAGAGCGAATTGCATTGTAATATAAAGCAATTAAAAGCTAAACATATGAAACTTTCTTAGTATATTTAGTGCAAAATAACAATAAAAAATGATTGGTTATCCATAACATCACGCTGACGCACTGGCCATGGTTTTTCGGCGCGAAATTCAAGAATGAAACTTTCACCATGGTTTCTTTTTCTTTCTTAACCTATTACCGCGAAAATGAAACTACAGTTCTTCCAGAATAGTTTATCGATTTAAACTTATTCAGGTGCTTCTGTGAAGTATGCGGTGAGGAACTACGCCAAAGGGAGAATTGCCCCAACGGCGGCACGCGTCCTGCTCCGACAGGCTTACCGCGACAAGAGGACTCGAATCAAGTGGTTGCCGGCGCACGCAGGACAAGCGTCGGAGAAGCATACCAATCGAAACGTAACGGCACACGCCCGAGCGCGAGGACTAACCGACCGCGCCCAAGGCAACGGCTGCCCGCTGTGGTTCAGCGCCAAAGACCGGATGACCAGCTATAACGAACTGACCAAGGCTTTCGGCTGGCCCGAAGACTTCTCCCGCCGCTGTGCAAAGGGCTGAGCAAGTCGCAGGCCGTCCTGTTCGGGCAACTACAAACGAGGACGCTTCCAAGCCCGGCGCAATTGCACAGGATGTACCCAGAATCGCACCCCCATGACAAGTGCAGAGCGTACTACAGGGAGACGACGACATTCAAGCACATGCTATGGGATTGCTCCAAACATCCAAGCGAAGCTAACTGAGGTCGTATACCGCCGCAGCTCTAGGAAGCAAGGTGGAGCGATGATCAAGAAAAACAACTCCAGGTCGTCCAGCAGGTGATCGAGGCGCTGGCTAGGCAGGAACCTGGCGTGCCGGCAACGGCGAGCGGGGATCCTCGCAGAGCACCCGCCACGATGACGACGTAGGCCACGTCCGAAGCGCGCCTTCGCGCTGTACTGCAGCCTCATTAAACGTTTTCCCAATCCAATCCAATTACTTAACCGCATTTGTCCTGCACGCGTCTGCGATGAAAACAAGAAGCAGGTATGCATAGAAAATTTGAGGTGGCGGCGGCAGGTGGTAGCGCACAAGTTAGCATGCCCAGCCCCTGCACGTACTTATATCTGCATTGACATGGGTTCGTGGTAGTTATAGCGACCAAAGCTCTTCTTTTTCTGCGCGCTCTAGCTATTCTGAAACTAAGGATGTAGTTAGCATGCCCAGCCACTGAATTCAAATTGCAGCAGCTACGAGTGGTGGAATCCCGCTGGGGCTGATAGGGAAGAAAGCTTCCTTTCTCTGTCCACTCTCGCAGTGGTGAAGCTAAAATGAGGAGGAGGCCTGACGGACACAACGTTGATGGTCACCATAACAGAATGGATGGACGACGTGCGGAAAGGACAAAGCACACCAAGTTTTTAGCACTTGTCTTAGAGTAAAGCGCTACAATGGCTAGTATGCCCTCATGGGGATGGTAGACTGAACTGCTTCTCACTGCTAACACTGGACTGATACTAAGAAAATACTCCGTTCGCAGACACCACGCTACACTGAAATTAGCAAAATAATATCAGTTTATAAACTGATAGTGTCAATAATCTGTTGCCCTTCTTGTATGTGTGGAGGGCATAAAGGTCCTGGCAATGAAATGGTAGTATCTTTGTTTATGCTGCAGTTGCACACAAACAAAATTCTTTGAAGTGATCGGACAGCGATGTCGCAGCGGAGAAGACCAACCCGCAAATTAAAAATAATTGCTGGTTTCAGATCTTCCAATGTACTTTGCGCTTAGCTACTATCTGTAATATTTTTTTTCTTTTTGTGCTCATATGAAGAGGAAAACTCCACATTACTACAATATTGCTACGGAACAGCCGCCACAGTGTGGCTGCACTGAGGACGACGAAGACGACGTGTGTCACAGAGTGAGGTGGAAGGCGAATAAAATCTATGCAGCTCAGATGGCTTGGAGGCGGGTCCACAGGGTCGGCAAGAAGAGGAAAGTCAAGGCGAAGTGAGCCGGCCGAACAGTCAATGAGGGCAGAATGATGGGCAAGAAAATCCAGACCGACAATGAGTTCGTGAGGGCAATGCTCGATGACGGTGAAGAGAATGACGGTGTGTCTCTCAGCAATGGTGAGTCGGGCAGAACACATGCCACCAATAGCGACAGTCCCTCCGTCGGCGACTTGTCGAACTCGGTTCGGGGCAGTCGTCAGAACTTTCTTGAGCCGACGGCGAAGAGCAGCACTCACAATGAACGCATGCGCCCCGGTGTCAATCAACGCGCACACAGGAACATTGTTGACGAGAACGTCCAAAAGATTCTTGTTCGTGGGTAAGGTGAAGCGAGGATTTCGTGCCAATGTCGTCAATGCAGCTTCACCTCCAGAAGCTGCACTGTCTAGCTTTCCGGTCAGGGGTGCGGCGAGTAGGTCGGAGAAGGAGCACGGCGTGACGGGAGCGAGCGAGCAACAACTACACAATATAGACTGGCTTTGAAGCTGTGACCACGCACACATGTAGTATTGGGGCAACACGTATGAGCAAAATGATTAGGTTTTCGGTCAAAGCACTGTTACAGGCGGGAAAAAATTGTTGTTATGTCGGGTCGAAACAATACCATCTGAAATCTTATTTATTTATACATATTTTCTGAAAAATCACCATAACCCTTTATACATTTGCTTCGTATGAGTTGTATACTAGCTTGCCTCGTCAATCTCAAAAATGCATTCTCTTTACGGGAGAAGGCTTTCATGAAAAACGATGCAACATAACAGTAAAACATCCAGCAAGCTTCCTATCCAGATGATTGACGAAATTGTGCACTGAGAACGTGTCGACTAGCGTGCGATTGAAAGTTCAATTATGATCGTTGTAAGCTTGTGGTGCGTCTAGCAAGAGCGAGCAGTGTTAGCGATGACATTGGTATGAAAATGGTCAGCTAGGTCTGCGATGTGTTGTGTATCTCCACATTGAACGTCGCAGTTGTCACGATGAGAGCGCTCCTGTGACATTATTAGGTCAGTGGGCTAGGAAGGCTCGATTGGTAGCTCACTTTGAGGGGTATTCGGTAAGAATTATTAATATATGTATTTTGCGATGATGAAAAATATGCAGAAACATCACTGGTGTTGGCCAACTATTCGTAAACAGGCCCCTAAATTTCAATTAGCCCACCCCAAACATTAAGCAGGCCCAGCCCCAAATTTCAAGTTGGCACACCCTCAAATTTAAATTTGCCCACCCCCAAATATAAAGTCGGTTTTCAAGTTGGTTCCCGCACGAATTTCCATAAGTAGTCCTCAAACATTCGAGTCGACGAAACCCAAACTTTAGGTTGGCCCACCCCCATATCGCCCCGAAATTCAGATTGGCCGGCCCCGAGATTGTCCCCACATTTAGGTAGGACCAACCCCATATCACTCCCAAATAGAGATTGGCCCACCTCCACAACACCACCAAATTTTGGTTGGCCAACTCCAATATACCACCTGCAAATCGATGTTGGCCCACACCCATATCCGCCCCAAACTAACGCTGGCCCACCCCTCGATCACTTCAAATTTAGGATGGCTCACCGCAAATCACCCACCAATTAAGGTTAGTCCACCCATATATCATCCCCCAATTCAGCTTGGCCCAGCCGCACATCACCCCCATAGTTAGGTTAGCCCATCCCCATGTCAAGCCCAAATTTAGGTTGGCCCACCCCCATATCAGCCCGAAACATAGCCTGGCCCACCCCTCTATCACCTTAAATTTAGGATGGCCCACCGCAAATCACTCCCACATTTAGGTTAGCCCATCCTCATATCACCCCCGATTGAGCTTCGCCCAGGCATATATCACCCCCACGGTTAGGGTGGCCCACATCCCATATCCCGCCCCCAAATTTAGGTTCACCCACCCCCGTATCATCCCCAAATCCAGGCGGGCCCACTCCCCATATTCTTCCAAACCTAGGCTTACCCACCCCCATATCACCTCAAATTGAGGTTGGGCCACCCCCATATTAGCCTCAAATTCAGCTTGGCTCATTACCATTGCACCCCAAATTTAGGTTGGGCCACTCCCATATCATTACCAAATTTAGCTTGGGCCATCCCTGTATCACGCCCTAATTTATGCTGATGGCACTTCCAATTTCAAGTTGGCCAGCGCTTCCCTTTTTATAAAGACCGGTATATTCATATGGGAAATGCGTCAAGTTTTTTGGCGTTACAGACACGATTTTGCACGATTTTGCTACCAAACTGCTGGGGTACTCGCCAAAGAATGCTGCGCATTAAAAGCAACTGCACCGAACGAGCGACGCCATATGTTGATCCTAAATACTGACGGCTAGCCAAGCTAGCTTCTCTGTAGAGCGACCGGGGCAGACACAGCACGGGACATTTATTCAAATGGTTTTTTTACGGCCACACCTACGAATTCATACCGCTTGGCTGTAGGGAACAGATTAACAGTAGCTGTTTAATCCACACGCTGCACGTCTTCTCCTGGTTGGTGCATTTCTCATTTGGATGAATCTTTAGAAATAATTAACGTTCGGGCAGTGACTCAGCTTAGCAGACCTTTGTTCCGCATGAATGTTGCATAGGGATGGCACTGGCCACCGGGTGGCACTGTGGCCCAGGTGGACCTGATTCGCTCGGAGTATGTGCCATAAGGACAGTCGAAAGTCGAAGAAAACGGACCTTCCAGAAGAACGCAATAAGAATAGCCATGCTGTTCTTCCAGGTTCCACACTACAAAGCACGACCGTTTTTTTTTGCATAACAGCAAGCTATGCGCGAGCTTCTAGTTATGATGGCCAATGAATAAAATCTTCATAAATTTGATCACTTAACAAATGAACACAACACTGCTGTGTTTCAGGAAGGAAAAATAGAAAACAATGTGTCAAGAGAACCACTGCAAAAGCAGAACCGAAACCAAATCATAAGTTTTGTGTTTCTGCCATCTGCTGTGAGACTATAGAACTAAGTCCTATGCCGCTTTTTAAAAAAAACTGCGCCGCTGAAAAACCAGAACCGAAAGCAAATATTTGGTTTTGTGTTTTTGCCATCTAGTGAGAGACTACAAAACTGGGTCCTATGCGGCTTAAAAAAAAAGTGCGAAGTGGGAATCGAACCGCGGCCACCGCGACGCGGGACTGAAGGTGCGCGCGATTCTACCACTCGCCCACGGCTTCCGAAGCATCGCACAGCGGTACGCTCATGTTTTTATAGATACCACGTGAATATTCATGACAGTGTTGCAAAAAACGTCTTTGGGAACAGTGTTACGCCACGTAGGGAGAGTCGAGATAGGCCTCAATTGAAAGCTGAGTCTCCGGACTACATGCGCTGCACTGGGTAGTACGAAATACGCTGTAGTTTAATTACAGGCACCGTTCATGCCTCTACAATCGAGTACCAATTTTCGTCGTTTCTATAGGCTTCCATTACTTCATCTCTAACCGATGTGGGAACAAAATTCTTACGTGTCATAGCGCGATCACTGTATTTGGCTCGTGTGGATTGTCTTCCAGAACACGTCTGTCACCTGCCTTTTTCGATTATCGACCTGCAGCTTTTGTTATTCGCGAAAAACCCGCTCGTTCTATTGAAAAGGTCCTAGCTTCGTGCCGAGGCCAATTTGTACGCGCTAGTTCGTACGTGTCCACTAAAGCTTGATATGGGGTATGTTTCAATGCCGGGTCACAGTCATACACATATGCATACATATACGTAAACAATACTCTTCCCTCAACGCATGTGCAAAACAGCCGCAACAGCAGCAGAAGCAAGCCGAAGCCGTATATAAAGCAGCGCTTATTTTGGTAATACTACTCATTAAAAAGGTTAGAAAACGGCACAGGTGGACCAAGTTATTCCTGAGTCCTCCCCTGCGGCGCCTATATTATGATCCCGATATAGCATGGCACGTCTGTCATATCATCCCCATCGAATGCAGTGCAAGCCATCTCACTGAAGGCTTTCCAACTACTGTTGTCCAAGCTCACCCAATACACCTCGCAGCCGCGTTTTGTTGCCGTCCTACTCCTTCTAATGTGTAGAGCAGCCATAGTTTTCGCCCACACAACCGCCAAGTAGGACAACCTTTAAAAATATTTACGTTATGTCCTTTAGGCTGTATTAGAGCTTACGTTGAACATACCGCGTTAACCTACTCACTACTATAATCTGGACAAGTAAGGCTTGTTATCTATTAGCACGCACTGGTCATTGCAAGCGAATGATTATGCTTCTAAACGCGGCCACTGCTTATATGGATTGCCTTGGCTCTCATTAATCAGCGCTTGCTTTCTCTGCATTTTCGTCTACGCGGGCTCGCACTAGCTTGTAGTGATGTCTAACACAAAACGGCTAATACGCGCCTATATGCGGCTTCAGCCTTGGCGTCATATGAACCCCCGAAAATATTACAGTGACGTTTCAGTTCGTGAACGCGGGTTACGAGCAACCTTATGGGTAACATTCCTATATAGCTCCGACAGCAATTACATAGACCCTCCAGGCGCATTTCTGCCGTCGTCGTCGCCTCGATGTTCTGTACAAAGTCCAAGGGCAATGACATCGTCACCGCGCGCCGTATGCTGTATACGCGAGTGAAAGCGTGCTATGGTAAGCGACGATCCCAGCAAAATCTCGCGTACGCAGTAGAGGAAAGCGGAGAGGCGGCACGCTGTATTCCATCGCGCGTATGGTCCCGGGAGGAGCGGAGGGAGGGGGAGGATGGCGTTGTAGCATGCCAGCAACAGGGTATTCTGCTTCCACGCGCGCATTACCCTGAAAGCGATGTGCGGAGTGTAGGTGTACCGACTCATAGTGACATGGGCGCTGTGTTTTCGCCGCTGAGTTTGCGTTGATGCGTTAGCCAGCGCTTGCTGCTTACTTGCTGCTGCTGCTGCCGTGCTTCCTCATGGCGGCGTTTTTACAGCGAGTGTTGGCGGCCATCGAGGTGTCGATGTTTGATTGTTTGCGTTGGCGTCGTGGCTGTTAATTTAGTAAGTAAAGGCTCACTCACACTAGGCCGACCCCACACTGATTTCGGTCTGCCGACTGTCGGCGACAGCGTTTTTTACCTACGTGTCAGCGCCTCTGTCGCACTGTACCGACGCCAAGCTCTCCTCCGACCATCAGGAGAATGTGAGCGTCGGTGCAGTGTGACAGAGGCGCCAACACGAAGCAAAAAACGCTGTCGCCGCCAGACGGCTGACCGAAATCGGTGTTGGGTCGGCCTTGTCGACCTTAATCGAATGTTTGGAAGTTTATACTGCTGATAATGCTACTAACCTTACTTCGGGTAGCTGTACTACAAATTTTCTATCGCAATCGATACATTCTGCTTTGTATTATACGCTTCCAGGCTTCGCGCCTCCACCTACATTCCTCCTCCGCCACACTTCACCTCGTTTGTCCATTCCCGCTTCACTCAACATTACCTACACTTTCCTCTAGGTGGCGCTACATTGCTGCACACTCTAGTGTTCCTGTATATGCTCCCTGCGGGAGCATATACAGGAACACTAGCACACTCAGCGTGCTCCTTCATACCGGCGTGGGATATTATTCACCTCCAGGCGCCTTCCTGATTCGCTTCCTTCGCGGATTCAAACATACATTCACCGATTTCACTGCTCGACAGTTACACTTGTGCGTAAAAAAGGCGATGATTTCAGAAAGCACATGATAATATAAGGTATCTATAGAACAATCCTGGCGCTTTCCTGCTCTTCTTGAGCTAATAATAGTCGTTCTCTGCGCTCGTGGCAATATTATCTGACAAATTAGATCAATATACAAGCTTTGTTGATAGAATGGAGCTCTTAGCTTGACTGGTGGCTTAACATGCTACTCCAGCTGCTGGGTTATGATTATAGTATACAGTGATAAAAACTACACTGCACCTCGAGTCACACACGCACACATACACACTACAGAGATATTTCTAAAGTTTCGTTAAGGCTTGTGGCCCCACGAACATAGGAGCGCCGCTTTCGTGGTGCGTAAGTGGTGCGCATCGCGCAGGTGGGGCGTCGCTACGCGCCGAGAATGTGCCGAAGTTCAAAGCTCGAGTCCCGTTGCAGGTGTAGCGCCGCCTGCAAAGGCCGTCTCTCCGACATGTAGAGGCAGTAATCGCCAAAATTACCTCGCTCACCAATTGGGGCTTCAGGGGCGTTACAGTCAGAGCACATAGGTGAGTCCGTCAGTTAAAACTTGCACTATAAGTAGTTGGTGTAGTTTGAGTCGATGCGGTGAAGGCATAGTCTTGCCTGTCGAGACCTCGCGGCATAGAAAACACAAGATGGATCGATCTAATATATAACGGTATGCACTAGTGGCTTGCATCTGTCCAGAGGTATGGCTGTAAACGCCACGCGCGTGCGGATATCGGTGTCGCCGCGTCTTTTCTCGTGACAGGTACCTAGACCATCTCTATTGATACGTCGCGTCCTGCTTTGGCAGCAAGGTCAGCCTTCACGTTGCCTTGTGTGCATCAGTGGGCTGATAACCACAGCCGCACAATGCTGTGGTGCATTTCGAAGGCTTTGATGCAAAGGCGTCTCATGCCCATGACGAGTTGTTCCTTCGTGCGTGGTGAATTCAGGGGCTGCAGAGCCGCTGTTCAGTCGATAAGCATGACACAGGTTTCAGTTCTATGGCCCATGATGCAAAATAAAGCTGTCCGCAATGCAGCCAGTTCTGTGGCCGTAGCTGAAGTGCAGTGACTGTGAGTAGCAGAGATGGTAACAGTCGCAGGCGAAATTCACACGCCAGTGGCTGACGATGTAGAAATAACGGAGCAATGCGTGTAATATAACGGTGAGCACTGTAGCTTGTGTAGCTCTAGAGCAAAATATGTCAGCGTTGGCCCGGGAGCGTTTCTGTTTTCACGGGCCCGGTCGTTGAAGCGACAATCGACCACGAAGGAAATCTCGACGGTGGCCCCGTTGGGCTTTGATTATTCACTGGGAGGAAGCTCTGTACCACAGTGCCACTGCCTGCAGCAAGTGGATGACCCGGCACTTTGGCACCGAGCGCATATGAACTCGACGAAACTCCTGCTGTAAACGAACTGGATAGCATAGTCGTCTGCTTTCTGCAAGGTTTTTTACAGATGCGTTTTTTGATAGGCCGAGGCACACCCTCAAAGGTTTTGCTTTGCGTACAGGCGAACGCTTTTATGTTGGTTTGGGAAATTCCCTGTAATATAGGAACGTCGTATCGCAGGAGACCTTCACAGAGAGCCGCTACATGCGTAGCAGAGTATTCACGTAGTGGCCACCAGTGCTGCCTAAGAGTATACGGATGATGCTTGCAAATGATTTTTTTTTATTCCTTTGATATTCGAACAAGAATTGCCCACTTAATTGACTGTGGAATGTCACGCCCAGAAACTTGTTACTCCGCACATACCGAATCGTAGAGTTGGAAACTTTTTACGTGTAACGCCAGACCTGTTTAGTGATATGAATGACAACACACTTATCTGGTAAGATCGTTAGACCTCCTGCAAATAAAAATATTTCGATAGAATTGATAGCGGTCTACAATCTTGCACGTAGGATAGACGTTATCTGCATATAAATAGATTATGCCCGATTTGGGAATGCACTTCTCCACATCAATGAGGGAAATGTTAAAAGAAGAAGGACCTAAAACACAACTCTGTGGAACTCGTTGAGGTAAAGTGTGCTGACTATGGAGCTCTGTCATCTTTTGCGGATTGACCGATCAGTGAGGTAATCTGCGATTCATGAGTACTTACGACCGCCACCTGCAGCAAACAGCATAGCATATAAGATAGCCTCGATAGCCACGTTATCGAACGCTACCTGGATGTCGAGAAATACAGTGATAGTAACGTTGCGTGCTGCTTTGCTAAATTTGACACTGTTAGAAAGGTTATAATCACGTCGTTATTTTGCAGCCCTTTCTGGGCCCTGACATTTGCGGAGGGTAGACAGTCCTGTTCATCAGCACCCATCTACCAGATGAGCACATATATTTGGCATAGTCTATTGCTCGATGAGAATTCATCGTCCGATGGTGTAGCGTTATCAGTATAAAAGCACTTCTACAGGGTCTCTTGCTTAAAATCAATTGTGAACATTTTGACCGTAGCGGCCCCAAAACATCAAGTACATGTTTCATTTCATGAGCCCCAAAAATAAAGACAATAATTTACGAAAGCACAGGCGAGTACAAGCGACCTCTAGAACCCTAGCAGTAGTTTCGTGCTCTGTATAGACGAGTAATAGTCGTTCCTAGCGTTCCTGGCAATATTGTCTAAGAAATGAGCACATATATTTAGCATAATATAATCTTCGACGAAACATCTTCATGCGATGTTGACGCGTGCGTAATATAATACGGGCATTCCATCACGGTATTTTGTTGACAGCGAAATAATTCACTGTGGACATGTGACCCGTAGCGGTCCCGAAACGTCAAGTATATGTTTTCTATCTGTCATCCTCACGTGACTGCTCATTTTATTTTGTTCATATGTTTAGTATGATGAAGAAATGCTGCCGGACGTACAATAACATGTACTACATGAATTTCGATGCGCATTATGATGGTGGAATAAGCAAGCTTGCAGAAAAGTGTTGCGTTCTGGAGCAAAGCAATGAAATGAACAGTAAATGCGTTATTGTGCTTAAGAAGGAATGGCGCTCTCCGCGGCGTGTTATTCCACAGGATGTTCAAGGTCAACGCCCACGTTCCTTTGAGTCACCAACCCGGGTGGTTATATAACGAAGGCGGGTGACTCGATAACAAAAACGAAGGAAGCTACTATGCAATCGGACTCTGGCCTGCAGTCAAACACGTTAACTCATTAATTATACATGGCTCCAAATTAAAGTGCGCAGCGAAAGTACGATGTGTCAGAAATGTTTCCATCACATATCCAACTGCAATACATTGCAGCGCTTAGTGGCACTATAAAGCTAAATAAACACAACACGTACGTACGCCCGCGCGCAGACAAAGGAGTGTGAGCGAGCTCAAAATGAGCCCTTCTACTTTCCGAATACGCAATAACTACTTGACGTGTCAGAAAACGGACACGAAAACAGAGTATAAGCATAACATGATTGACAGCTCTCGAGACAGGTTTACCGAATCTACACAACGCTCAGAAATACAACGGTCGTCAAAGAGAAATGAGAGGTGAGTAACCTGTAGAGCTGTTTCGGAGAACGCATGCCGCTTCTGGAGGAAAACGACCTTTTATCTCATGTTGCACATTGTAGCAGCAAAATATGGCGCCTTTGTTTTCTCTTCCTAAGTGTGCTTAGACAAGAAGTCCGCTTCGATAAAAGCTGGCTTTAAGTATAGATTCTAGAATACTGTTTTGGTATGCTTAACGCCTAACGCGATTAAACAACGCATTACTAAACTCTGGTTTGTTATGAAGTGCACACTGCTTCTAAGTTTATAGGAACAAATCAGGAAAAGTGAGCTTACGAAAGTAACAGAACTCAGTGCCGGCACTTTCAATCCGCTAGAAGTATGGCTCATTACAGTCCTAATAATTCCTAAACGCCAGCGCAGATATTTTTTTGCCTAGCAGACGCTATTACCCACAAGTAACGAAAATGAAGCGCTCATTTTCATTCGTTTCACAGTAGTAGTTTTTTGCTTATGGTGGTTCGTTTTATATAGAGGAAAAATGAGTTGCTGTTCATTCGTGTAACTCGAAAGGAGCTTCTCTTATAGATTGCTGTTCGTGTATAGTAAGAAAAGGCTGGGGCACTCACACGACGGCCGGCCTGGTCTGGAATCGACGGGAGAAATGCCTCTCAAACGTAGGCTGCTGCCGAGCAGATTATACTTATCGCTTCGCCGATTGACTCCAGTCTGTGGCGGGCTAGAGCGATATGGTGGGCACGTGACAGATGCTCGACCTTGAGGAAGCGGTTGGTGCGAGGGAGGGAACGCAGCACGCGTCGCGAGTGCAAGACCGTGGAGAGCCTGATGAGGTTAGCGAACGCGTCTCGGCATCCGTAATTTATTATGCGAAGCATAGTAGCCGCACAACCACGCTTTTCCTTGCTGTGCCGCGCACGGCCGCGTAGCTACCATATGACGTCATAACAGCTGCAAAGCGGACCCTTAAGCTTCGCCTTCAAGTGTGGAACGCTCTCGCGTTCCCGTCGACCCGCCAAGGGGTGTAAGACAATGGGCTACGGCGCAGCGACTACGCGCCCCGCATCGGACGCGGTGAGCGTCGAGCAACGCAGCGTTCGGCGCGACAACGAAATGTGCGGCTGAGCAAGCGACGCGCGCCTGAGCCTTAGAAACAGCTCGTTTCTAAGGTAACACCGCGTTCACTAGAGGCGCTTTTGTACCGCTTTGAAGCATTGACGTGATGATGTTGTTTTATGCGAAGCATATTACGAGAGCTCAACCCAGCTCCTCAGGCGCGGCGGTGTCGCCATGAAACCACGTGACACCGTGACGTCACGACAGAGGAGAAGTGGCTTTGGCTCAACTCTTGCAAGACGGGCTGGGTGGGAATCGAACCAGGGTCTCCGGAGTGTGGGACGGAGACGCTACCACTGAGCCACGAGTACGATGCTTCAAAGCGGTACAAAGGCGCCTCTAGTGAATGCGGTGTTGCCTTAGAAACGAGCTGTTTCTAAGGCGTGCGTCTCTTACTCAGGCGCACATTTCGTTGCCGCGCCGAACGCTGCTTTGCTCGACGCTCACCGCGTCCAATGCGGGGCGCGTAGTCGCTGCCCTGTAGCCCATTGTCTTACACCCCTTGGCGGGTCGACGGGAACGCTGTCGCGTTCCACTCTTGAAGGCGAAGCAGTAATGCAGGAGTTGTTTCTTCGTCTAGCCGAACCAAATATAGCCAAGCAACAGCAGTTCACCAGGCTAAACAGTGGTTCAACAACTAAAATAAAGGCTAGTATGCTTCGCATCCTGGGCTTAACCTTACCTAAGCCACAGCCATTTTTTTCACTGTATTGTGCCAAGTTTGCAATAAAGAGAAAAAAAAACTCGTGGCTCAGTGGTAACGTCTCCGTCTCACACTCCGGAGACCCTGGTTCGATTCCCACCCAGTCCATCTTGCAAGTTGTTTTTTATTCATGAAGTGCCTGCTGGGATTTATCGCTCACGGCCAACGCCGCCGACGAGCACACGCAAAGTGCTCCGCTTGAGGAACTTAGCGTGTATTCGTGGGTTCCTTTCACGCTCGTAAAAACACTTCTATGTAGCACGTATTGAGCACCAGAAAGCTGGATCGGGAGTTTTCCATGTTTCTCTACATGACACACACACACACACACACACACATTATATATATATACATATATACACGTGTGTATGTGTGTGTGCGTTGGATGGAGTAAAAGTCCTGCATACTGCGAAACTCGCAAATTACTATATACTGGTTGCCCAGCCCTTCACAGCACGTTTCAACGTGACAGTGAATTTTGTGAGCTGAGGCAGACGTCAGCCAAGCACCACTTGAATCCACCACGTTATTCAAACGTAAAAAGTGTTTATGATTTGCATTGTTAGTATGCTAAGGACTCGCAATGCAAGACACAACCAACCGTACGAAAATAGCTATGGAAAAAACAGGACAGTAGTCAATGGCACGGGCCATTTCGCGTGCAAGCTTCTCAGGTTCAATTCGGAACCCTTAGCCAACCCCATCTAATGCAACCGTGCACGGATAGTGAAAGATACTGGTTCACTGCCGCGTATCAGCATGTGATTACAAGCTGCATTTGATATTGTCACGTGGTAGTGACGGTGAAGAAAGAAGCACTATGGTAGAATACAAAACTAGCTTTTATTGGGCGGACCTGTGCCCACAAAACAGGCTACACTTATAGAACAACGATAGCGGCGAACACGGTCAGCGATCGTCGGAAATCTGATCAGTGGGTCAAGCGCGTCGGCTTTTATAGAGCAGTCGTCGAATGTTTCAGACTTATCGTTCGGACCTGCGTGCCTTCCACAAAGTTCTACACCATTCGCGTTACGCGATGAAATCAGATAACACAAGGTTCAGCGACAACAGACAGCCGGGTAAAAACATCGATAACCTTCCAGGAACGTCGGATACATGCAGGCGCGTCCCTCGCTCTGCGATTACAGCCGTTAAGCGGCGAAACGTGGTCGCCCGATAAAGATAAGTACACGTGTCAATACCCCCCTTTTAAAAAGCATCGACCCGATGCTGCAAACAAACGAAGGTAATAAACAAAAGCACTCGTAGCAAAGAAATACAAAAATGGCGAAGTTCGTCAGCGTCCGTAAAAGGGTTTAAGGCGCACCACGTGGACCACTTCAGATCGTGCGCGGCGCCGCTGTGAATGCGAAATGCCGTCTGGCACGACCTCATTGTCCAGAGCGCCAATACGTCGGATGACCTTGTAGGGTCCGAAATAGCGTCGGAGTAGTTTCTCACCGAGTCCTCGTCGACGTATCGGGGTCCAGACCCAAACACGGTTGCCAGGTTGGTACTCGACGAAGCGTCGTCGGAGGTTGTAGTGCCGGCTGTCGGTCCTCTGCTGGCTCTTCATTCGCAGGCGGGCGAGCTGTCGGGCTTCTTCGGTGCGCTGGAGATAGCTAGCGACGTCAACATTCTCTTTGTCAGTTACGTGCGGCAGCATTGCGTCAAGCGTCGTCGTCGGGTTCCTGCCGTAAACCAGCTTAAACGGCGTGATCTGTGTTGTTTCTTGCACCGCCGTGTTGTACGCAAAGGTTACGTACGGCAGGACCGCGTCCTACGTCTTGTGTTCGACGTCGACGTACATTGCTAGCATGTCGGCGAGGGTCTTGTTGAGGCGCTCCGTGAGACCATTCGTCTGCGGATGGTAGGCAGTTGTCCTCCTGTGGCTTGTCTGGCTGTACTGCAGAATGGCTTGGGTGAGCTCTGCTGTAAAAGCCGTTACTCTGTCGGTGAGGAGGACTTCTGGGGCACCATGTCGCAGCAGGATGTTCTCCACGAAAAATTTTGCCACTTCGGCTGCGCTGCCTTTTGGTAGAGCTTTAGCTTCAGCAAAGCGGGTGAGATAGTCCGTCGCCACGACGATCCACTTATTCCCGGATGTTGACATCGGAAACGGCCCCAACAAATTCATCCCAATCTGCTGGAATGGCCGGCGAGGAGGTTCGATCGGCTGTAGTAACCCTGCTGGCCTTGTCGGTGGTGTCTTGCGTCGTTGACACTCTCGGCATGTCTTGACGTAACGGGCGACGTCGGCGGTCAGACGCGGCCAGTAATACCTTTCCTGTATTCTCGACAGCGTCCGCGAGAATCCAAGGTGCCCAGCGGTTGGATCGTCGTGTAGGGCGTGCAGTATTTCTGGACGCAGCGCTGATGGTACAACAAGAAGGTAGCTGGCGCGGACTGGTGAGAAGCTCTTCACGAGCAGGCTGTTTTGTAGCGTGAACGAAGACAACGCGCGCTTAAATGCCATAGGGACAACGTCGGTGTTCCCTTCCAAATACTCGACGAGGCCTTTTAGTTCCGGGTCGGCTCGTTGCTGTTTAGTGAAGTCTTCCGTGCTTATTATCCCAAGGAAGGCGTCGTAGTCCTCGTCGTCTTGCGGCGGGGGATCGATGGGGGCGCGCGATAAGCAGTCGGCGTCGGAGTGTTTTCTTCCGGACTAGTATATTACCGTGACGTCATATTCTTGTAGTCTGAGGCTCCACCACGCCAGCCGCCCTGAAGGGTCCTTTAAGTTAGCTAGCCAACACAATGCGTGATGGTCAGTCTACTTTGAATGGCCTGCCATAGAGGTAAGGGCGGAATTTAGCTGTAGACGAAATGATGGCGAGGCATTCCTTTTCAGTCATAGAATAGTTGCTTTCCGCTTTTGACAGCGACTGGCTAGCATACGATATCACCCTTTCAAGTCCTTCTTTCCTCTGGACTAGGACGGCACCGAGACCTAGGCTACTGGCGTCAGTGTGGATTTCAGTATCGGCGTCCTGGTCGAAGTGTGCAAGTACCGGCGGCGACTGCATGCGTCGTTTGAGTTCTTGAAATGCCTTGGCCTGAGGCGTTTCCCACTTGAACGCGACATCACATTTGGTTAGATGTGTCAGCGGCTCCGCGATGCGTGAAAAGTCCTTGACAAAGCACCTAGAGTAGGCACACATGCCAAGGAATCTACGCACTGCTTTCTTGTCGGTCGGCTGCGGGAACATTGCGATGGCAGCTGTCTTCTGTGGGTCGGGGCGTACTCCTGATTTGCTGATCACTTGGCCCAGGAACAAAAGCTCATCGTAAGCGAAACGGCACTTATCCGGCTTCAGAGTAAGCCCTGATGACTTGATGGCTTCTAACACTGTCGCAAGCCGTCTAAGGTGATCGTCGAAATTTCCGGCGAAGACAACGACGTCATCCAGGTAAAGAAGGCACGTCTGCCACTTCAGTCCGGCTAACACCGTGTCCATGACGTGCTGAAACGTTGCAGGCGCCGAGCACAGTCCGAATGGCATGACCTTGAACTCGTAGAGGCCGTCTGGCATGATGAAGGCAGTTTTTTCGCGATCTCTCTCGTCGACTTCTATTTGCCAGTAGCTAGACTTGAGGTCCATCGACAAGAAGTATTTAGCGTTGCAGAGCCGATCCAATGCGTCGTCTATCCATGGAAGGGGGTACACATCATTCTTCGTGATTTTGTTCAGTCGACGATAATCGACGCAGAAGCGTAGGGTTCCGTCCTTTTTCTTTACCAGTACTACAGGAGAGGCCCACGAGCTTTTCGACGGCTGGATGATGTCGTCGCGCAGCATTTCGTCGACTTGTTGCCTAATAGCTTCACGTTCTCGCGTCGAAACTTGGTAAGGACTCTGGCGGAGTGGTCGAGCGCTCTCTTCGGTTATTATGCGATGCTTTGCAACTGGTGTTTGTCGAATCCTCGATGACGTCGAAAAGCAGTCTTTGTATCGTCGGAGAAGACTTCTGATCTGTTGCTGCTTACTCATAGGAAGACATGGATTCACGTCGAAGTCTGGTTCGGGGGTAATGCTCATCGGGGCAGATGCGGCTGAATTCGAGAGGACAAAGGCATTGCTGGTTTCCACAATTTCTTCAATGTATGCGATTGTCGTGCCCTTGTTGATGTGCTTGAACTCTTGGCTGAAGTTGGTTAGCATAACTTCCACTTGCCCTCCGTGGAGTCGAGCGATCCCTCTTGCGACGCAAATTTCACGGTCGAGCAGTAGATGTTGGTCGCCCTCGATGACGCCTTCTACGTCAGCGGGTGTTTCAGTGCCGACGGAAATAATAATGCTGGAACGCGGCGGGATGCTCACTTGATCTTCGAGCACACTCAAGGCGTGGTGACTACGACAGCTCTCCGGCGGTATCGCTTGATCTTGTGACAGAGTTATCGATTTCGACTTCAGGTCGATGACTGCGCCATGTTGATTCAGGAAGTCCATGCCGAGAATGACGTCTCGTGAACACTGTTGGAGGATAACGAAGGTGGCAGGGTAAGTCCGGTCATGAATGGTAATTCTTGCCGTGCAGATTCCAGTCGGCGTAATGAGGTGCCCTCCAGCGGTCCGAATTTGGGGGCCCTCCCATGCAGTCTTAACCTTCTTCAACTTGGCGGCGATGTGTCCACTCATGACGGAGTAATCGGCCCCTGTGTCGACTAAGGCAGTGACTGCGTGGCCATCGAGAAGCACGTCGAGGTCGGTGGTTCTTTGTCTGGCGTTGCAGTTAGGTCGTGGCGTCGGATCACGGCTGCGTCGTGTTGAACTGAAGTTGGAACGTCGCGTCGTCAAGTCGTCGTTCGTCGGTGTAGTCTTGCCTTCCTGACTTCGTCGGGACGGCGGCGTGTCGTTGTTATGTCATCGAGATCGTTTCTTCGGCGTCTTCGTCGGCGGCAGAGGATCTTCGTCAGTTCGACGAACAGCAACCGCACCTCCATCGGTTGCTGCTTTTAGTTTTCCGGATATGGGCTCGCTTACCGGCCCCGAGCTGGGCCAGTGTATGGTCGGCGCTGCGGCGACACGTAGCGGCCTGGTGATGGCGAGCGCGACGGTCGTCGAGGGCTCCACTGAGTAGCGGCGAGGTAGTCGACGATGTCACGAGGTCGTTCACCTTCCCTCGGGCGCTGTGCGTTGACGGCGAAGCCTCGCAATCCCAGGTCGCGGTGTGGGCATCGGCGGTACACATGGCCGGCTTCGCCGCAGTGGTAGCAGAGCGGGCGGTGGTCGGGGGCGCGCCAAATGTCCGTCTTCCTCGCGTAGGTGCGCTGGGCGACGGGTGGGCGTGTTGGCGGCGGCGGCGGTGGACGACGGAATTGCGGCGTTACAGGGCCCTGGCGTTGTCGCGGAGGGGGAGCTTGACGGCGTGCGACGGCGGCGTAAGTCATCGCTTCTGGCTGGGGCTGCGGTAATTGTGGTTGCACCTCAGGAACTCCTAGCGATCGGTGCACCTCTTCTTTCACGATGTCGGCGATCGAGGCCACTTGAGACTGCGACGATGGCAAGACCTTGCGCAGTTCTTCGCGCACAATGGCCCTGATGGTCTCGCATAGATCGTCCGTGGCCAGTGATTGAATTCCGGAGTAGCTTGTTGGCTTGGTGCGTCGGTCGAATTGCCGGTTCCGCAATTCCAGTGTATTCTCGGTGCTCGTCGCCTCACGAAGAAACTCGTCGACGGTCTTCGGTGGGCTTCTTACCATACCGGCGAAAAGTTCCTCTTTTACACCACGCATCAGTAGACGTACTTTCTTCTCCTCGGACATTTCGGGGTCGGCGTGGCGGAACAGACGGCTCATTTCCTCAGTGAAGATCGCGATCGTCTCATTCGGCAGCTGCGCTCTTGTCTCCAGTAGAGCTTGGGCTCGCTCTTTTCGCACGACGTTTTGAAATGTTTGCAGGAAGCCGCTTCGGAAGAGGTTCCACGTCGTCAAGGTGGCTTCTCGATTCTCGAACCACGTCTTGGCGGCGTCCTCCAATGCGAAATAGACATGTCGTAGCTTGTCGTCGCTTGCCCAGTTGTTAAACGTAGGGACCGTCTCATACGTTTCCAGCCAGGTTTCCGGGTCCTCAAATGTGGAACCGCGGAACGTCGGTAGTTCCCTGGGCTGCTGCAGCATGATAGGGGACGCTGGGGCTGCCATTGGGGTTGCCTTGGCCACAATCTTCTTGGTCTTCTCAGGTAGAAATCCGTGCTCAGGGGGCAGCTGTTGAAGACGGCTGCTTGCTCGGTGGTCCGGGACTACGTTGGTGTTCTGTTTGCGGTCTGGGCTGGGATCACGGCTTGTCGGGGGCGTCCCGTACATGAGCGAAAAGCACCTCCACCAGATGTCACGTGGTAGTGACGGTGAAGAAAGAAGCAGTACGGTGGAATACAAAACTAGCTTTTATTGGGCAAACCTGTGCCCACAAAACAGGCTACACTTTTAGCACAACGATAGCGGCGAACACGGTCAGTGATCGTCGGAAATCTGAACAGCGGGTCAAGCGCGTCGGCTTTTATAGAGCAGTCGTCGAATGTTCCAGACTAACCGTTCGGACCTGCGTGCCTTCCACAAAGTTCTACACCATTCGCGTTACGCGATGAAATCAGATAACACAAGGTTCGGCGACAACAGACAGCCGGGTAGAAGCATCGATAACTTTCCAGAAACGTCGGATACATGCAGGCGCGTCCCTCGCTGTGCGATTACATTTGTTAAGCGGCGAAACGTGGTCGCCCGATAAAGATAAGTACACGTGTCAATATTCACATCCAACATGAGTGTGGTGAAACCTCTGATGAAATCAAACTCACAGAACTTATTCTTATCATGAATAACAATTCTGATCAAGGCAGGACATCGACCCTGTGTGACGAAGCGCCTTCTATTTCAACACAAGGCAACATCAGAGACATCTATAAAAAGTAGCTGGGGTGTGATCACTGATGTATCAGTGAAGTGGTTGCAATAATATTTTCTTGCGTGAACGCTGCAGATCGAAAAAAGAAGCGTTGGAACACAGGTAACAGCCGTGGCCCGACTGAGATCTTTCTTTTCCTGTGCATACTGTTGCGTACTCCCGGGTAGCGTATCGTACTGCTGCCGAGTTCTAGCGACGCCTGCCTATCGAAGCTCGACCGCCGTTACTAATGGGGTAGCGTGGCGTTGTCGGCGGGCTGGAGGCATCCGGTAGACCATGGCGACCAGGCAAGGACGAGAACAGTTCTAGTGCGAAACTCGCATGGTTTATTCAAAGGTGGATGAAAGATGAATAGAAGAGAATGAAGTGACCTAAAAAAAAGGTAGATTTCGGAGCCCCTCAATTAAGCTCTCTACAATCGTGGGTGGAATCTTGCTTCCGTCGACGTCAAGTGACCGGCACAGAGTCTGATTCGTGGAAAGAGGGCCCCTCCTCCTCCGGTTATACCGAGTCTTCTGCAAGGACGAGGGCGTCCCGCCTCCGATTATACCAAGCCTCAGGTCCGGGAATTGCAGACGCTTGTCCTTCTCTTTTGGGCGTTGCTGGTTCGCTGAAGTTCCCCTGTAGAGCTTGACAGTTCGAGGAAAGGGTCCCTCTAAAGTTGCACACACACACAAAAGAGGCCTGAAAACACTGTGGGGCTTCCGCCAGGCCGGCAGACACTCGAGATGACCATTGCGAATTAGGAAATCACGCTTAATTTCGACGAGGCAGCGATTTGTTAGAAACAAATATAGATACTGCCGCGGGAGATGGCGGCTTTAGTGTCCAGTACTCCGAAAGGGCCTTCGATACGAATCTTTGCCACAGGGAGACAAACGCTTGAGGCCTCTACGGCTTGCCTTATCGAAGCACATTCTCCCGTGAACTGGCCTTCCCCTACGTACGACGGATGCACCAGGTCCATTGTGGCTGCCGAGTCGCGAAGCATTCTACACGATTTGCCGTTTACCACGAGGTCTCGAATGTATGGTTCTAGCAAGTTCATATTTTCTACGTTACTACTTAGCGACATCAATACTAGTTTGGGATTTCTGCACCCCACGGAAATATGCCCCGTTTGCTGGTAGTTGTACCAAACTACTGGTTTCTTTGCCTCGAAAGTTATTTTTTCTTCTGCCTTTCTGCACTCCGTTCGGGTGGTTCCTTTTCTCCCTCGCTCTCCTCGTCACTTGTTTACACCGAATCTTACCTTTCCATTATTTTATACCAACGCGACTTTGACTATCGGTTTGGCTTGTCGGGTCTGTATTTATTCATCTCCTTCTTGGGAGCTTCGTTGCCTTCGTCCGCATGGCGAGTTGCGTACTCCTCAGCGAGATCGCCCACTCTCGTGATAGTGTCTGCGCTTGGCCTATCCTGAACCCAATACTTGATGTATACTAGCAGCCGGCGGTAGAACTGTTCTAAAGCAACGCACTGCGTTGTCTTTTCGGCGTCGCCGAGTGCACTCTCTTCTCTGAGCCATTCCTTCAGTTTTACCTCCCAGGTGTATGCACAATCTTAGTATGACTCACTTTTGGTCTTCTCGACTTCCCTGAATTTTCGCCTGAGTGCTTCTGCTGATAATCTATACTTCTTAAGCAGATTCGATTTCACTTCATCGAAGTCCTCTGCTTTTTCTTTCCCAATGCGGGCGATGATATAAGCTACCTCACGTGGCAGTAACGTAAGCAAGCGTTGCGGCCACGTGTTTCTCGCGAATTTCGCCTTCTCACACGTGCGCTCAAACTGTACGAGAAAAAGACCTATGTCCCCTCCTACTGCGTAGGGTGCCATCAAGTCTGTCATTGTGCGCTCGCGTTCACGTTCTTCTGTACTAGGTCTTTCAGTATTTTGAGCTTTCAGCAACTTAATCTCCAGGCGCTTCATTTCAGTGCGTTGTGTGCAGCATGGTTGTGCTCTTCCTTTTCCTCTAGGCACTCACGCTCTTCCTTTTCCTCTAGGCGCTTACGCTCTTCCTCCTTCTCTAGGCCCTTACGTGCTTCCTCTTTCTCTGCAATGCTGTCTAGCGATTCCTTTAGTTCATCGTCGTCTGCCCCGATCGCTTCGATCGCCTCTATGATCTCCAGCTTTCTCAATGATTCGGCAATTTGGAGGCCCAACTCTCTGGCCAAGCTTAGTAATTCCGGCTTCTTTAGTGCCTTCAAGTTCCTGGCTGCCCTTAGTGCAGTTAACTCTTCACTCTATAACAACCTTCACATACTCAAAACTTCCGTCAACGGTTAAAGAAAAATCACTGCCCTGTACTTTCCAAAATATACGGAAAACCAAGTGATATCTTAGTGAGGAAAAGTCGTGCAGTCACCATATGCAGTCATGAATGCAGACACCTTCCTTCCGAACGTTGTCACCAGGACGAAGAGGCTACGATCTCGTACTTGTCGTCCAAGTTGGGGTCTCCAGGGTTCCGTATCCCAATCGCTGCCAGTCAGTTTGTTGTGCACTCCAGGGTAGCGTATCGCACTGCTGCCGAGATGTAGCGAGGCCTGCCTATCGAAGCTCGACCGACGTTACTGTTCGGTAGCGTGGCGTTGTCGGCGGGCTGCAGGCATCCGGTAGACCACGGCAACCGGGCAAGGATGAGAGGATTTCTAGTGCGAAACTTGCATGGTTTATTCAAAGGTTGATGAAAGATGATGAGAAGAGAATGAACTGATCAAAAGTACATTTAGGAGCCCCTAAATAGGCTTTCTACATTCGTGAGAGGGATTTTCAGAGTCTGATTCGCGGAAAGAGGGCCCCTCCTCCTGCGGTTATACCGAGCCTCATGTTACACCGAGCGTGCTGCAAGGAGCAGGACGTCCTGCCTCCGGTTATACCAAGCCTCAGGTCCGGGAGTTGCGGACGCTTGTCCTTCTCTTTTGAGCGTTGCTGGTTCGCGGAAGTTCCCCTGTAGAGCTTGACAGGTCGAGGAAAGGGTCCCTCTAAAGTCACACGCACGCACAAAAGAGGCCTGAAAACACTGCGGGCTTCCGCCAGATCGGCAGACGCTCGAGATGACCATGGCGAATTAGGAAGTCACGCTTCATTTCGACGAGGCACTGTGGGGGAAAGTCTTTTCTGCACGAGGTGCCAACCATAACAGTTGAAGTCACTCTTCATTTTGACGAGGCATGGTAGGTGAAAGTTCTTTGTGCTCGAGGTGCCAACCATAACAGAAATCAGGCTTCATTTCGGCGAGGCATGGGGGGTGAAAGTCCTTTCTGCACGAGGTGCTAGAAGCCAGCCATAACAATACACAGAAGATGTGTAGTTTTTTTCCTCATAAAAGCTGTTATCATTTCGTATTCAGTCACGTTCTGTAGTTTCTCTGAAGGAGATAATTCTTTCCCTGATAGAAGGACGGTTTGGCAGAAATCGGCTGTCGATGGATTGTGCTTGTTTTCTTTCGAATCTAGTTACGCGCATAGTGAAAAACCTAGTCCACCTTGGCCGCAGCTCCATCGTGGCATGGCAAAAGAAGTCTTTTGCGAAGCTGGTCTCTCATATCATTTCATTCATTTCATATCGAAGGAAGAAAACAATGTTCTCGGAAAAAGAAAGCCCTGCCAGAAATACGGACACGTGCTCAAAAGACTACACAGCGTTTGCCGCAGCAATGTGCACGACAAACATGCTTGAACACCACCAAGCACGAGTGCACTCTTTCGGGAGTCTGAGGCAGCATTGACAAAACTTTCGTACGTTGCAATTGGCACGTCGCCTTCACTTTTCATATGTTCAGTATGACAATTGACGGGCATTTGCTCTTACGATCATGCTGGTTCCTTGTCCCATACGGGACATGGGACCAACATCGGGAAACTTCACAGCTCCTCATTCGTAACTGCTATCTGCCATTGGCCAGCCGCTCTCGTGAATAGTATAGGCCCAGAATTAGGATTGGTTGGAGCTTTCCCTTACGGGCAATTACGAACAAGTAGGATCTATTTGTATTTACGGCCGCTGCTGCTTATAGATGCGTCAAAGTATGGACCGCTGGGCTAGTTGGTTGTGATTGGCATTATGAAACACCGCTCCAGCGCACAACTGAACACGGACAAGAAGAGAAGGACAACACGAACGCCGGAGTACAACTGAATTTTATTCACGGAAAACAGGGCTTTATGTACACAGGGGGAGAGGGGGGGCGCTGCTAGTGCGCAGAAATACCCAAAAATATTTCCTTGGTCCAGGCGACAATCATCAGAGACGTCGAAACCAAAAGAAAAAAAATGAAAAGGATATAAATAAAGTAAAAAGCGAAAAGGTGAAAACACGTTTTTTTCACATCACTCAAGTACAATCTTGCTCATCTGCCGCCCTACCTAGCTGATTCGACACACACGTTCGCCCTGAGATAATCAAGTTCTTTTTTTCCCGAGCGCAACAGAAGGAGCACTGACGCAGTAATGGTTTTTATTAGAGATACAAACGGCTTCAAAAATTTCCTGGTTTTTCTGAGTGCTAAATTCGCGCAACACACGTGTTCGTTCGAAAAACGCCTTGCGTGCTGGCTTGTGCAAGCAACGGCGAATGTGGTCGGCTAAATGACCTGCGCTACTTAGTGAAGTAGCATTGCTGCGATGCCCGGTTTGAACAATATAGCATTTCCCACAGGCGAGGGGAATACAATACACAGCACGAACGTCACATTCAACGAGGTCTTTGGTGTGCTTTATTTTGCAGGCTGGCTTCTTCTTGGATTCGTTCACTAGGCGACACCTTCGTCCCAGCTTTTCGGTGCTGAAAACACAACACGCACCCCGCACCAGTCGCCAACCTTCTTGAGGCGGTGAGAAACCTGGTGCCAATAGGGCACTACGACAGGGCGCTGTAGCGGACGCGCGTCTTTTTTCAGCCTGCGCCTCCCAGCCTTCGCCTCCCACCTCCTGCGCCTCCGGCGGTCAGGTATTACTCTCGAACGTTCGATGGCTCATGCATAAAAGCTGACGCGCTTGACCCGCTGATCAGATTTTGACCATCGCCGACTGTGTTCGCTGCTATCGTCGTACTTTAAGTGTGACCTGTTTTGTGGGCACAGGTTCGGCCAATAAAAGTTAGTTTCGTCATTCACAGTATTGCTACTGTGTTCTTTGCCGTCACACTAGTTGACAATACCGACTCTGTTTGTGTACACGCACCAGTTCAAAAAAAAAAAAGAAAGGACGCGGTCGACCGCTATGTTCTTAACGCGGCGCGTTCTAAGGGGAAAACAGGTTCCCCACGAACAGGGGGTATCACCTATTTTGGTCATTATGACCCTGTTTCTTTTTTGCATTTTTGTAAATGTACACACACTTTATGTAGGTAAATAACGTACACATCTGGGTATTCTGTTGGCCTCTCCACTGCCTGTTTGTATGTACGCCTAGCACATGGCACACCATAAAGCAAGGCATGCAGTGGTGAAACGTGATATTCGCCCTAAGGACTGCACCTCATGCCCTGTTCGAGTAACGCGTTTTATGTGCGTACTCCCACTGTTTTATTACTTATTCACTTTACGCCACATGTGCAGCAGTTTCAGCCCAAGGAGGAGTTGTAAAGCGTTGCCGAAGCTCTTCTTCCAGCCGTTCGTCAAACTGAAGAAACATCCGGGTACAAAGCATTCACCAGCGGTCTCGATGGCTAGCTGATGATGATAAAATATGACGGCGCGTACACGTTGTCTCGGTCTTGTTTCACACGCTGCTTGTTTGGTCGCGAGTCTCACGCGGGGCGGCTGTCGCGGCGCGCAGCGGCGCCTGCCAAATTGTTTTTCGTGGCCATCGCACGATAGACAAGAACGGCACCGAGAGCGGCGCTGCTGCGCCGGCGTTGAGAGCGCCGCACGCGGAGCAAAATTCTATTAGCGGGTGGTACCCCTTTCCCATCTCTCGTTCGCGCCGCCTTGATTGCCTCCTGCACTGCGCGTGTTTGGGCACGTTTCGCGCCGCGCGCGGTGTGTGCGCGTGGACATTTCCTTCGAAGGGAGGTGCCGTGCGCTGTGTGTGCCAGTCACCACGGAATACGCACGAATCCCCTCCGTTTGCGCCGCTGCCGACCGCTAAACCTACATCAGAACTTTCTTGGACCACATCGATGTCGGAAAGTCTGCTCCTGGCCAGCCGCCGCACTTGGTCGTGCCTCGCTAATCACTGGTAGCGCACCCACCCCCAACAGCCATGGAGGTGCAGGGCGAAGACCTCGACCCGACAACGTTCAGACCCAGTGAGTGGACCACGATACTCCGCGCGTACAAGGGAGGCAAACCAAGCCCGGAAACGCTGGTTGCGCCTCCTCATGCAGCCCCTGTTCGAGATAAGCCTGCCGCGCCCGCCGTCGGTGCTCCGGCCGACACTGCCCCTGCGACCTTCAAGCCGACATACCGTGCTCAACAACAACAGCTGCGCGTGACGCACGCAATCGCATTGCGAAGTAAGCAACTTGCTTCACTCCCTCCCGGCACTATAAGGGTAGTCTTCCGACCAAGAGGAGGCCTCGCTTTGAACGGAGCCATGGCGCAGCCACTCAAGAAAGCTCTGCGAGTCACCGCCGCTGACCGGGACCTAGGAGACTTTCACCTCCGGATTCACCCGACGAATAACACCTTCACGGTCGCTACACCTCACGAGTCAACGGCCCTTCACCTCGTCCAACTCAAGGAAGTGGTCCTTCAAGAAACCAGTTACCCCGTCGCCGCCTACATCGCACCGCCACCCGCCGCTGCGCGCGGAGTCATCTCGCAAGCCTACTGGGCGGAAACACCCGAAGAGATGCTACAAGACCTCCACACTCGCAACCCGGAAGCTGATATCATCGCAGCCCGCAGAATGGGTAGGACCCTCTCCATATTGATCACATTTGCGCATGGCCCAGTCCCTCACACCATACGCTACATGAGTGTAGTGCATAGATGCACGACGTACAAGGGAAGTCCAGACGCGTGCACAAACTGTCGTCGACCGGGCCACAGACACGACGTGTGCACCCACCCCAAGAGTGGTCTCTGCCCGCGGTGCGGGGACAAGCATGAGCCGCAAGATGTTCCCTCCTGTATCCCGATCTGCATTCTCTGTGGGGGGCAGCACCTCACGGGCACCGGCTCGTGCAAGGCAAGAAATGCCGCCACCAAACGACTTAGCCCATCGGCCCAGAAGTCAAAGTTCCCTACCAAGAAGGACTTTCCCCCGCTTAACACGACCCTACCGTCTACCTCTACATGGGCTCCCAAGGTTGCCAAGACGAATATCATGACCTCCCAGGACTCGGACGTGAAGGCTCTGCGGGATGAGGTAAGGCAGCTCAAGGCAGCCCTCTCTACCTCCACCCCTGTTCTACCCCCCACTCCACCATCCCCATCTTCCTCATCCAGCCCGTCCGACCAACCTCCTCAGAAAAAGAGGAGGCCTGATGAGAGCCCAGTCCAACCTATAGACCTCAAAGCCAAATTTCAGGACTTCGCCCAAAACCTAGAATCCAAGTTCACAGAGCGCATTACTGCGCAGGTCACTGCACAGTGCCAGACTATGATTGAAGCTACCATTACCGGTATAATAGATAGGGTCATATCTAGCATCATGGCCAAGGTTGAGGAGCGTTTAGCTAACCTTATATCTGGACTCTCAGCGGCCTCTCCTCCCGCAGTCCCACCTTCTGCACTCCTCCTTCGCCCCGCCACCCTTCAACATGGCTCCTCCGAGGCACCATAATTCCTTACAAATTATTCAATCGAATTGCAGGGGCTTTCGGCGAAAGCGCGACCCTCTGAAGCAGATTATCGCCAACTCTTTGTCCCCACCAGACATTATCGCTATCCAGGATGCCAATGTTTGCAGGCAACTGCCAGGATACGCTGTTATCCCCTCTGACTCCACTGATCTTCCTCGGGTGGTTACATACGTCTGTAACACCTTGCATTACGCGGAGCACGACGTTACCTCCCCTATTGCTCACACCTTCATCTAAATTTTACCCCCCACCCCTGCACAATCTCCCCTGTTCATGCTTAACTGCTATCTTCTCTCACGACAGCCGATTCACCTACTTGTTCCACTCCTCAAATCCGTAACCCAAATGGCCGGATCAAACCCCCTACTGATTGCCGGTGACTTTAACTGCGCTCACGTGGACTGGGGCTATCGACGCACCAACCACAGAGGCACAGTTTTAAACAATAATACGCTATTACTTCACCTGACCATCTTTAATGATTTTAGCCTACCTACGCGGGTTGGTAACAGTGTTACTGCCGATACTAGCCCAGACCTCACGCTTGGTAGAAACTTGGCTCACCTACAGTGGGAAAGAACGCAAGCCACACTAGGCAGCGACCACCACCTGATTCGCATAGCGGTGAACTATCGCCGACCTCAGCGCAAATTTACCGCTAGGCACACTAATTGGGATCAGCTCCGAAAATTTAGGCAAGCGCAGCCAGCACAGGACCCCTTCGACCTAGACACCTGGACTACTCAGTTACAGAAAGACATTCGCCAACATACCCAAACGCTCGATACTACCCCAGACACCCCCGTTATCGACAGTAAGCTCGCCCACCTTCTTGAAGCTCAAGAGAACATAACGCGAAGGTGGAGAACTCAAAAGCACAACAGAAAACTAAAACTCAAACTCACCCAGCTTCAATCCCAAATAGAACACCATGGGCACGTTGCAAGTGCTAGGCGGCGCCCTGTTTTTCCGACCCCTAGCGCCATCTGACGAATAGTTGCGCGAATGTGGTAGGATAACTCACGGCGTCAGCAGCCCGCGCTGCGTGTTTGGCGCCCTGTCAAACGGTAGCGATGGCGCGAAACAGCGTGCCGATATTAATTTTAACGGGGTTACGGGAATTACAAGATCTCCACAGCTTTTTTCGTGATAAGAATTTAGAGAAAGGAAGTCGTCTATTTGATGTGGAGCACGTCTACGACGTGAGGGAAGTGTTGAACTCGCACTGATCGGAGGTGACTGCTACGTGTATTCCGGAAACGAAAAATAACGCACCAGCGAGATGCGTGAACCTCAGCGTAAGTTACTTCGTTATCTGCGGCGTGGACGCATGAAATTATAGGCGAAATTGATTCTTGAATATCGGTGACAGCAGACAAATCCTAGCGGGGAGCTGCGATTGCCGTACGTGCTGGCATAGCCTGCAGGAAAGTGCAAGGACGGCGCGGTAGTTTCCCTGTACATGCAGGACGGCAAATACGAATTCAAAACATCTCATCCAAGAACGTGAGGCGTACGAACGACTCGCAAGACCTACCCGAGGTATTCTAACGTTGCTCTCCCCAAACACAAAAAAGGGGGGAGGAGCTTACCAGTTGTGTTAGACTACGCTGGGAAAATATTTTCCCTTAAGTTACTGGAAGTGCGATACTTTTATGTTGCGAATTTTCAGTGCGTGCAAAGGAGGTTTCAATAAACCACGCCGTCAAAAATTTTGGTGATCTCAACTGCCCCTTAGTTGATATGCTGGGTGCAGAAGGGTTTATGCCACCTCAAACAGCTGCAACCCCTCCTCAAATCTCTCAGCAAGCCCTAGCGCTCTCTGAACGGAAGAGGATTGGGAAAGAGTTCCACTGCTTTACTGCGGTACAGTGCGGGAACAAACTACTTTGTTTGCTGCATATCCTGGTACGCACTGCAAGTGTCCCGTTGCTGCCATCATTGCTGTACAAGCAAAGAAGTCAGCATTAACGCGCTTGGCATAACGCCGCAACATAACGCTCGTCCGACAGCTTATGCCGTCGGACGAGCGCTATCCAGTGTTGACGCCGTTCTGCTTCATACGGTCGGCTTGGAAACCTGTAAAAGTTTGTTCCTCGTAAGTTGGTGTGCGTGCTGTTGCAGCCCACTACGTAACAGATCGTGTTGCACTTCGCCATTGCTCAGAAAAGGCAACAGCTAAGCGCGAAACAGTGCGCAGACAGGCTTTCCGAACGCAAGCGGACCGGTCGTATCCTGCCGGTTCCGCGCTCGCCGCCGCGAGGGGCGCCCTTGTAGTCGCGGGAACTACGTTCGCAACCTGCCTATAGTGCCACTCTTTGCAAAGCTAACTGGGCTCAGGTTTGTGACGGCCTCCGAGGCAATCTCTCCACAACCCGCGCTTGGCACCTGTTACGCCATATGCTCGATCCCACGCAATCTAAAACTCAGACGCGTCTTAGCATTCGCCGCCTCACTCATAATCATCGGCAGGACACCGACGCCTTCCTCGCGCAAGTGAAACGCACCTATACCACCCCAGGTCCTCCTTGCAAACATCGCGAGTACACGGGCTCACCCCAACCACAGCTTGACGCTCCTATTACAGAATCTGAATTTCGTGCAGCCCTATTGAAATTGCGCAATACAACACCCGGGGAAGATCAAATTACGAATGCTGCCATCCGAAATCTTGATGATGCCTCCATATCTCACCTCGTTACCTACTTTAACGAGTGCTGGGAGGCAGGTACCCTCCCTGCCTCCTGGAAGCATGGAAAAATTATATTTATCCCAAAACCCCACAAGCCCATCACCCTCGAGAACATCCGCCCCATTTCTCTTACATCTTGTCTCGGCAAGACCTTTGAGCACATAATCCTCGCCCGACTGACAACGTACATGGAAGAAAATCACCTTTTCCCCCACAGTATGGTCGGCTTTCGTGCGCATCTATCTGCGCAGGATGCCCTACTTCAAATTACGCACGATGTGCTTGATGATACCATCCCCCATCTTACTAAAGCCATCCTGGCGGTTGACCTCATTAAGGCATTTGACAGCATTCGACACGCTGCCATCTTACGGGAACTGCAGGAACTACAGGTAGGCCCTAAGACCTACAACTACGTTCGCGCCTTCCTCTCTGGCCGCACTTCCTCCTTGCACATTGATCAGCTCAGCACACCCTCTTATACGCTCGGTGAATTTGGAACCCCGCAAGGCGCGGTCCTCTCCCCCCTTTTATTTAACATTGCTCTCATCCCCTTAGCCCAGAAGCTCAATCTCATCCCACACCTAAAACATACTCTGTACGCTGATGATATTACCGCATGGACCACTCATGGCTCAGACGGGGAAATTGAGGAAACTCTACAATTAGCAGTCGACACGATCTCCGCTCACGGATCATCTATCGGACTCGAATGTTCCCCCTCTAAGTCCGCGCTCCTCCTAATTAGACCAAAATCTGCCGCCAACTCACCCATCCAAATCACTTTACAAGGATCCCCTATCCCCATAAGAATGGGCTGGGGTGCGTTTGGCAGGCATTCTCAGATCATGAACAGCAGGTTGCCATTATCCCTCAAGAGAAAAGTGTATAATAGCTGTGTCTTACCAGTACTCACCTACGGGGCAGAAACCTGGAGGCTTACGAAAAGGGTTTTACTCAAATTGAGGACGACGCAACGAGCTATGGAAAGAAGAATGATAGGTGTAACGTTAAGGGATAAGAAAAGAGCAGATTGGGTGAGGGAACAAACGCGAGTTAATGACATCTTAGTTGAAATCAAGAAAAAGAAATGGGCATGGGCAGGACATGTAATGAGGAGGGAAGATAACCGATGGTCATTAAGGGTTACGGACTGGATTCCAAGGGAAGGGAAGCGTAGCAGGGGACGGCAGAAAGTTAGGTGGGCGGATGAGATTAAGAAATTTGCAGGGACGGCATGGCCACAATTAGTACATGACCGGGGTTGTTGGAGAAATATGGGAGAGGCCTTTGCCCTGCAGTGAGCGTAACCAGGCTGATGATGATGATGATGATGATGATGATGATGATCCCCATCACTCCCACCCCGCGCATCCTTGGTATCTACCTGCAGGATTCCGGACGCAATGACCATACCCTTAAAACACTCAAGGTCTCCACGCAATCAGTGTTGCAGCTCCTACGCCGCGTATCTTCCCTGCACAAGGCCTTAGACGATGCAGACAACATGAAAGTTGTACATGCTTTTACGCTTAGCCGCATTCTGTACGCCACTCCATATCTCAAGCTGAACTGCACGGAAACCGAGCGCGTGAACGCCATGATCCGCCTTGCAACTAAGGCAGCCCTCAACCTGCCTCGCAGTACTAGCACAGCCAAACTCCTTGCACTAGGCATGCATAACACGCTTCCTGAACTAGTTGAGGCACACCTTCAGACGCAGTATTTAAGACTTGCCGCGAGCGCCACTGGCCGCCATATCCTCGCCTCCCTTCGCATCAACATACCCGCTAATCAGTCAACTCTTATGGCCATTCCTCGACACATTCATACACCCCTTGTAGTGAAACCCCTTCCTCGAAACGTCCATCCCCAATATCACATCTCTCGCCGCGTAGCTCGCGCAAATGCCCTCCACAAGTATTACGGACAGGTCGAGAAAGCCATCTGGGTGGACGCCGCATGTACAACGCATGAAGCTGTAGCAGTTGCTTACAACCCAACCTTACCCCGACCCCTAACTCACCATCTTCCTTCGGGCTCTACACCTGAGGAAGCAGAGGAGACCGCCATCGCCTTAGCCCTTGCCCTTTCGGATGCTGAATACATCTTTAGCGATTCAAAGACTGCTTTGTCCAACTTTGCCAGAGGCAGAATTCACAACCCTGCCTGGAACTTGTAGAACAGCCCCACCCAGAATTTACCACGTAGGGTTGAGCTCCGGTGGGTGCCGGCTCACTCTGGGAACCCCGGAAACGAGGCTGCCGATAAATTGGCCCGAGGTTTAATTTGCCGGGCTCAGGACAGCCTCGATCCGGGTTTCTCGAGGGAGCGGGTACACAGCTTTGCGGAGCTCACGCAAATACCCCGTTTGGAGCGTCGGTCTTACCCTCCTCCCCACTCCTCCCTGACGCACTCCCAACAGATCCTCTGGAGACGCCTCCAGACCCGCTCTCTCCCATCCCCTCAGCTGCTATCCCACTACTGTGGCACCTCCCCTACATGCTCCCTATGCGGAGACCCTCACGCCACACTCTTTCACATCCTTTTTGGCTGCCCTGCCGATCCTCCCCCGCAGGGACAGCCCGCCATCTCAAGCTGGGAGGACTGGGAGGTCCTGCTCTCGTCTACGGACCCGACATCGCAGGTTACTGCGGTGGCTCGGCCTGCCGACGTCATGAGCAAAAGGAGCATGAACGTTTCGACGTAGTGCGGGACCGTGCGGTCCAGGGACCCAGAAGAGTCCAAACTCACATGCTATGAATAAAGTTTTTCTGTCTGTCTGTCTGTCCTTCGAAGGGCGGTGTACAGTCCCTCTCACATTTAGGGGAAAACTCGAAGCGCATTGCATCGCGATGCGGCGAGCGCTTGAGTCAGGCGGCGGCAGCAGCTCGCGCAGATGCTCGAGGGGCGGGATCTTGAACGGCGTCGTCTGCTACGGCGGCGCACGCTGGCCGCATTGTCGAGAAACATTCTACTGTCAGGTGCAGGGCGCTGATCACATCGTTACTGCGTGGAAGGAGCCGGTATTCTTTGCTAAGCGTTGCGCGACGCCCACTGATACGCCTCGAATGTAAGTTCATCGCTGCATGGCAGTCATAGACGACGTACTGATTCCATACATTCTTGACGGCCCGTTTCTGGAAGGCGACTATATATTCTAACGCGATAGGACGCCGATCCACACTGCTCGTGCTGTGCAAGAACTACTAGAAGAGCGCGCAGTCACTCTCTTGGAGCGGCCGCCTCAATCCCCGGGCGCCAACATCATTTAAAATGTCTGGGGCTCGTTGAAAGCATCGCTGGCGCAACATCCCCTCTATCAGTCGCCCGAGGATAGGCTTCGATCCACCATCGTCAGTGACTGAGACGTGCAGCGAATGAACACATCCCTGATCAAGTCATTCTACACTTCACTGCCTTCCAGGATGAGCGCTGTCATCGCTGCCGCTGGGGACATGACGAGATACTGACTGAAGTTCCGAGCGTGACGTGTCCAATTCCCCACCGGCGGGCAGGGTCTGTCTGGTGTAGCGAATGATTATCGAGAAAAATCACTTCCAGCTCATTGTCTGAACCTAAAACGTTCATTTAATCGTGTCCGTTTGTTTCACCATGTTCGACTCCCATTGTTGAGTGCTTTGTTTTCCTTTCGAGTCAAACAAAGACTGAGCACGTTGCGCGCACATCTTGGTGCGTTTTGTCGCTGCTCATTACGGTAGCACACACAGTGAAGAATTATACGTGCACCCGCTCAGTACTCCGGCCTTTCGAAAGAACAAATGAACCATGTTGTCAAAAGAAGTTTGTGGAACTCCATTATCGCCAATGAAGGATCAGAGTATGGCGACGCACAACGTTTAGTAAAGAATATCAGCTCAGTTCCCGCAGTACCGATGAAATCGGTGCACTGCCCCTGACAGTACCACGCTTCCCGAAAATGCGGCCAGCGCGCGCCGCCGTAGCAGACGACGCAGATCACGACACTGCCCCTCAAGCGTGTGCGCCTGCTCGAGCTGCTGCCGCCGCACGACTCCATTGCTTGCCGCATCGCGACGCAATAGGTTCCGAGTTTTCCCCTTAGTGTGAAACAAACTGCACACGCTATATTTGCCTTTAAGAAGATCGGAACGCTTGACGATTATTTTTATGGCTGCAATGCGGCGAAAGGGCAGCGTCTGCTTAACCATGTAAGGGACGCTGAGCAGGTAATTGGAAACGACATCGTATGTGCCGCCGGAAAAATCGTCAGCACATACGATGAGGCACATACATACGGCACCTACGAGCTAAAGTCATTTTTGCAGTTTCTCACATTATGTTTGCTACTAATCCGTGTTGTCTCTGATGGCGACAACGGACTTCTATCGACACTGTGCGGAAATAAACAAGATATATCGCTGCATAGCACAAGTACGACATGCGCACACAACTTTAACTAGTACGTCCCCTACAATATGGAATAGAGGCAGCAATGTAGACAGTTTGGTCATTTTTTAACAGTACTCAAGAGACGGAAGTTGAAAGTATTATTAATCATTCCTGCTTCAGCAATGCCGGCGCGACCAAGACGCGGGTGTGTATCGTCCAGTAACCCGATCGATCGGTGCGGTGGTGAAGCGGGAATGAACTCCGGTCATGTTCAATGCATCATGCACATATTCAATTTCTCGGCACGCGTGAACTTCGGCCACTGCTAGCGCATACAACAGACGTGGTTTCCATTCTTAGACAGCGCACACACAAACGAAACACGAGAAAGAAGACAGGACAAGCGCTCGTTGAACTTAAAGTTTTTATATGAATAAAAGGATTATGTACCGAGTAATTATTAATTTCACGCGGGTTACATATAGAAACCGTCATACACTCAGGAGTGATCAATAAACGAGCTCGCTTCGTTTGCCAGATGTTTACTTCGCTCTGTCGAAGTAAACATCTGTCGTCTGCTTCTTTCGTACCATTTTCTTGTGAATCGGCAGAATTTCACTGGTGGCATCAACCTTTTCATGTTTACATTGCTGTCGTGACAGTTAACAACACACTAATAATTTCCGGTCATCCGAAGAGGCGCCGTCGCAAACAAGAGACGTTTCGCGCGCAGCGCGAACTGAACGCGGGCGCGACCGTGAAGGGAAGCGGCGACGGAAACCTACACCCGTTGGAGATGAAATCGCTCCGCCAGGGGAGAAACGAGCGCTGGCGTCTAGGATGAAACTTGGCGTGCTGTCGTCTATGGGGCCGCAATGCATCGCAAAAGGCGGATTGCCATTGGCTGCAGTGCCACGTCACGTGCTTGCCTAGACGGAGCAGAGCAGCCAATAGTGAACCCTTGCTGCCACACTCGCGGGCCAGGTGTTCCGTGAGGGTAGAGCGCATCGCCACGACATCCCGTCGCCCTCCCTCTCGGGAGCCTGCGTTATCCTCGCGTTTCTTGTCCGCCCAAGGTCTCGCCTGAGTTCTAACTTTGGTTCGGTAATCGCTATAAAAAATTAATATATAAAAGAGAGAAATAATTTGAAAGGAAAAAAATCAACGACGATTACGATGCTCCTTAATACGAAATTTGAGCGCGGTTCTGTACGTGTTTTCACTTCGCGATATATTGGCTCGCGCGTACAATCTGCCTCGTGCGGCACGTTGCAAACGGAACGAAGTGCGGCGCGACTGCCTTGCTAATTCGGAGATTGCGAGATACAGTGCTGGGGTGACGCATGGGCGTGATTCTCAGCAGCTGCCACGAAGAGACCTTTTCGAGGCAGCGCTATGTTTTCATATATAGTATCGTTGGATGTGCTCACCACATTCCATCCGGGAACAGCAGACGCGCGCTACCCTGGCGCCATCTCATAGCCATCTTCGCCGCCGAGCGGAACTACGCTTTTATTATCACGCTTTGTCCATACACTCCTGCTCCACTTCCCGCCTCATGCTTTCACTGTAGCCTCCTCCGCTTTCCTCCTCGCGCTCTCCACTTTTCATCCTCCTCTGCACTCGGCGTTCGCTTTTCCATCCTTGGCTCTGCTCGTTTACGCGGACGCCGAGGCATGCCGACGCTCAGCGCAGGAATAGGCGCTTATGTTCTGCGCCCTAAAACGCCAGGTGTAGTGAGTTTAGAACTTACGAACCCACGCTCGGAAGCCTAGTGTCTTACGAAGTGCAGGGCTAAAGCAGCGACTCGTAGTTAGAAGGCGTGTGCACTCTGCTTTATGACATGATGTACTTGGGCCGAAATTTCCATTTCCAAGCGTGGCGTGACGAAATCGGTAAGGTCAAACTCACTGCTGCTTACTCGGGAGCGTCCCCATTAGATTTTATCGCAGTCGGACAAGGTAGCACGACCTCACGGATCGCATTGTCCCGGCCTTGTGCCATCTACGAGGCGTTTGCCAAGCGTCTCAACACGCTCGATTGCCCGCGAGGAGTTCATAACTCGAAGGACCGCTCAGCGGCGTTCAATTGGACCATAATGCTTTCGCATTCACAACTCATAAGAAGTGTTTCATTGTCCGCAGATTTTTCATCTTCCCTGCACGGCCAGCGCCGCCGCTGCCGCGTGAGGGCGGAGGCGAGTGCCAACTGCTGGTGGTGCAAGGAGCACAGCGGTGCGCGCACTTGCTGTGGTTGGTTGGCCTATTCGGCAAGAGAACAGCCAGGCCGGGACACCAGTGATCACGATACTCGATGAGATTCGCAAAGAAAAGCCTTATAAAAAACTTTCACGATGAACTTGGGCAAGTACCCCGAAAAGTGTGCGGCATTGGGGTGTTATCCGCATTCAGGAGGCTCTCGGGTCGTCTACTGAACGCATTGTTGTTTTTCAGTGCAGTGCACTACATCACATGGATGCATAGGAAAAAGACAGACACAGCGCTGTGTGTCTGTCTCGTTCGTCTTTTGAGTTCATGTATACTGGTTGCGCTACACAGAAAGGGATTTCATAATGACGTATCAATAAGCCCAAATCTCAGCAGTGTTATTGGCGTGTTTGCTGTTCGGGAAGAGGGCAGAGAGAGAAAAGGCAATGTCTTTCATTTACAGTTTCCTTCACATTTTCCGCAGAGCTAGATGTACCTCCGAATCATGTTTTGCATAGTCTGTCTTGCAAAACGGCGTCTTGAATGCACAGGGAAGTCACAAACTAAACTCCGGCAACATCATCTTTCCTGTCGTTCCTTGAGTTGGCGTTCGAGACGTTTCTCGATGCAATTTCTCCGGGAGTTTCTCCACCCATTGCGGATCGTCCACATCCTTACAAAAAGAGGGAGAAGGCAGCGCAACAAACTCTTCAGAGATATGTGAGCTCACCGAATCAAGCACTGCTCCTCGCTTCGGGCCACATTGCGCAGAACGTTCCGAACGCGTTCACCGTGAAGCTTTGTACAAGTTTGCGGCCATACACAAGTTCGGACACAAAGAGGACACCCGGTGAGAGCGGGTGTTGTAGTTTTATCTTGAGACACTCACACGATCGTTATATTTGCGGATAATTTTTCGAAGCCCACAGACAATGCCCAAAACGCAGAAGAAAATGAGAGATGGCTTACCTGGCCAGCTTCAAAGCCTAATATTTTTCCACATCAGTTTTTTCCGCCTTCGCTTTAAACTCTGCAGTGGCAAGCTGAAAAGTGGGGAATGTGGCTGGAATCACGAACTTGGCAGCGTCTGTAACACTCTCCAAAGAAAAGGTGCGAGCTAGTTCGCGATCTGCCCAATACAACGTCCGAACATGTTAGTTGTTCTTTAGTAATTACTCGGATAATTAGAACACAAAATTTATTCTCGTGGAGAAGAGGACCTATGACCAATACACCGGAGGTCTGAAAACCCTAAATAGCATTTCTTAGCAGTTCGGATAACGTTAGCTGGGACACCTTATATAACCTCACACCAAGGACCCGTGGCATTGCCGTTACAGCGAGAAAAGTGCTAGTACACTATAGTTCCGCCGCCAGTGATAGTTCATCTATGGAAATAAGGGTACCGAAAAAATTATCTAAAAAATTACAGGGTCTCTTAAGATCTCTCTTAAGAGGTTAACGGCGAAAGCCTTCTCTGCCTCCATTATCATTTTCCTCATTCTCTTATCCTCTTTCCTTTCTCTTCTTCTTTTTAGTCATTACTGCTCACTACTACCCAGGTAGCACAAAAGAGATACGTAACGTTTTCGTAGCGTTTATCCAAGACGATAAAAACGGGTTAAAGAAGACACGAATGAGAGAACTTCAGCGGGGAAACGTCGTATATCTCTGCTAATGTCCGGCTTAATTACTTTCTTGAGACGATCTAGAACAGGTCTGCAAGACGTATTCGAAAAGCTGGTCTAGATAGGATTGGGAAAGACACAAGTAATCCTTTTGCCAAAACTATTCGTAACCAATTTCTAAACGTTTTTATAACGTTATCAAAAAGCTGGTCTAGAAGTGGTCTTCAAAGGTTTACGATCATCTGAAGCTAATTTTCGCGGGTGACGGGCGCGATCAGACATCGTTGTTCAAAACACGCGTTTAGTTTCGTCTCACGCGACTGGCCTATGCCTCGCAGACGTCGTCAGCCGCACCCATTGGCACGGCCTAGGCCAATCGCGTGAGGTGAAACTGATCGGGCGTTTGGAACAACGATCTCCAATCGCGCCCCAGATGAGTAGAAGCGTCGGTGTTGACTGTAAGAGCCATGGCGCAGTGCCAAGCACTGTTCCTCGCATGGCCGGCGCACCCTCTACCAAGTCGCACAAAAATGAGTCTGTTAGGAATAATAAATCCACAATACCGCCTTTAGTAAGCTACGATGCTTACAACCACAATGGGGATGACATCCTGCAAAGAACAAATGGCCACGTCTTGGCAGGTGGCCAGACCAAGCCCTTCATGCCAAGAGTGCATGAAATTAGAACATTGTGACAAAGCAAAAACACTTTATTAAAACGTAATGCTTATGCAAGGTTCGAACAAACTTTGTGAGCAATGCAAATAGAAGTAAAAGTACATCAACAATGACAAAAGTCGCAGAAAGGATTCGTAATGAACTCGAAAGTGAACATTCACTAGCACATAAACAAAATTCCAAGTACACATACAAAAATGAACAGAAAAACCTGGAGTGTACTAAAGCGTCTAATTTATCATAGTAAAGAGCACGTGCTCTTTAGTGCTCATAGTAAAGAGCACGCAAGGTTGGATCGCGTTGATGGGAAGCCGCTACAGACGCTGACGCGCCGTGGCATGGCGCCTTGGTGTGCGCGTCTTGCGTGTCATGCGCATTGCGCTTTTGTACTTTTCGACCCGTGAATCATGTTGCGCAGAGCCAGACGCCGCGCGCTCTTCCGTTGTTTTGTCGCCACTCCACCTGCAGCAAGAGTGGCGAGCTGGAAGTTGCCACTGGGCGTTCCGCAAGGCCTTTCAGTTTCCTCTCTCATTTCGAACGCTTTCCGCTTTCAGTGCCGCGTCATTGTGGTTACAGCATGTTAAAAAAAAATTACCGACGATTACGTTACTTCCTAATGCGAAATTTGAGCGCAGCAAATAAGCTGTTTCACCTTTTCGATAGATTGAGGCAAAGAAATTGAGCAACACATGTATGCGCTATCACAGAATTTTTTTTAATTTTTCACACGTATTCCTTTAACAAAGACTCCACTAACAGTTCTTGACAGTCATGAAGGAAGCTTTGTTGTCGGAGAAATAGACTGATATATGTTCGACTTGGTACACCAATGCTTGATTCTCAAAGACGAGATCTCTACAAGTGCCTCGCGAGGTTGTCACAGCCGTGGGACGCGTTACGAGCGAGAGGAACGGGATGTTCTCCCGCATAAGTGTTAGGAAATTGCTGTTTGTCTTTATGTCAACATTAAAGTCCCCCACTACTAACATCGGTGTGGATCGATGGACGGTTAATGCGAGTTGCAGGAAGTGCACGACGTCTTTCGTGAGTGCGGTAGCGGACTCACGAAAGCGGTATCAGTCGGTCGCTGCTAGCGCTGGGGGGATGAAAGGGGCGCGGAGCTGGTTACGAGGCCGACGACAACGCCGACGCGAAACCCAGGAACGGACGCCAAAGAGCCATTTGTGTAGCCAGCCCTCCTCCACAGTCTCTCCTCCTCCCTTCCATCATCCTCCCTCGCCCGGAGAGCCGACAGCGCGCATGCGCGGCGGCGGAGCAGATTCGTCGGCGAGCTGGTTACGAGGCCGACGACAACGCCGACGACGACGCGAAACCCAGGAACGGACGCCAAAGAGCTGCGCTCTAAAAAACAATTGCCGCTTCTATATAAGTGCGATCACACCACGCTCTGCGCCCAAGCGTGGCGAGCCTATAACGACGAGTTTCAGAAATATTAAAGCGAATAGCTTTCTGTCTCTTCTCCGTCGGATGTTTTCGTAGTTGAGTTGTCGGTGGTCGGTTGCCGGACTGTTGATTTTCGAGGAAAACGCTCGCGCGTTCGTTCGTTCGCTCTCACGCCAACTATATTTCGCTCTCTCTCTCGCTCGCTTTCTCTCTCGTTCTTTTGTTCGTTCGCTCGCTCAGTCTAATCGCTAGCATTAACAATCATCGACGATGGTTTCTGCAATTTTTTTCATGTACATTGTGCTCAAATTATAGAATTCGTTGCCACACTTCCTACGAAGCACCGTTACTAGAAACGACTGTACCGATGTGTCCCTCGTTGGCACCAAAAGTGAAGTCGCTTATTAACTCGATACTTTTATTTATGCTGCATGTGACTTTCATGATTTAGCGCTCTGGAGCCAAGCTCCAAGTTGTTCATGGGTCCCAGGGGAAAGCGCGTTTTTTGATGAATGATGTACGCTTACTGTATTGCATATGCATCAGATATCACCTAAAATTTCATATGGAGGTAAACATGTGCACACACATATACACAATATATATGTATATATATATATATATATATATATATATATATATATATGTGTGTGTGTGTGTGTGTGTGTATGTATTCGTTAACTGCATACGTACTTATGCAAAGCATTGTGAACCTGTACATGCCAGGAATAGTGAAAACGTTCACTGCGTTCTCTTCTTTATATCATTACACAAGGAGGAAATAAAATGAAGCTACTGTTTATAACCAAACCGCAGTTTTCACTATTCAAATGATTGGGCACAAAATGTTAGCTTTGTACGCACGAAAACTGTGCAGCCCTCGTGCCTCAGCAGTAAAAAAAAATTTAGTTCAGCGGTGAGGTATTCACATCCCTGCATTGTGAATAAGAGGAAACACGGCAAAGCTGCCTTGTCCAGCGAGGATTTTGAAGCATTTGCATGCGACGCTGCCCATTTTCCAGGAGTTCATCGTCACATTTAGTGATGACACCTTTGATATGCCAAACACACTGGAAGGAACCGGGTAGAAATACAGATCTTTGTTCCTGCTGAAGGCTCGGCTGACTACCATTGCCGCAAGGGTGGCTTCGATGTTTCTGTACTCACGCTCCACTTCCTCCTGGCCCAAAACACTTCCTGTTGGGATTCCAACTTCATTTGCAATCGTTCGTCTCTTCTGACGTTAGGTTAACACCACAAGAGAGAGAGAGAGAGACATAACTTTTATTTATATAGCCGGCAGATTCGTGGGGGGGCCAACCCCGCCTAGATGGCGGCCAGAAGCCCTTGAGCTCTAGCGGCATCCTCGGCCTGCTGGACAGCCAAAAGTTGGTCTTCGGGGGCCGAGCTGAGCAACACGGTCTCCCACTGCTTCCGATCCTGAATTCTTTGGCCCTGTCGTGTCGCCCGAGGGCAGGCCCAGATAATGTGATCCAGGTCCACCCTTTCTTGACAAAATTTACAATTGGCCGATTATTGGTCTGGGTAATAATGATTATAAGTCACCGGGTCCGGATATGTATTTGTTTGAAGGAGGCGCCATGCCACCGCCTGCTGCTTATTAAGTGATGGGTGTGCGGGAGGAAAACGCACCCTCCCCAATCTGTAATGATTAGTTATCTCCCTGTAGGCAACCATCCGGTCCCCTGGCAGCCCCAACCGCGGCGCCCCGGTGGCTCGGTTTGTGAGTCCTCGAGCCAAGGTGTCGGCCGCCTCATTGCCGGGGAGAGAGGAGTGCGCAGGCGCCCAGATGATATGGACAACCCGCTCACCGCGAAAGTTTGCCAGGATACGTTGTGATTCCGGTGAGATGCGTCCCTTTGCGTAATTTAAAATGGCGGTTTTAGAATCACTGACTATTATCGTGGCCAGTGTGGAAGCCATTGCGATAGCAATGGTCGATTCCTCAGCCACCTAGGCCCTGTTAGTTTTAATAGATCCGCTGACCTTACGCTCACCTTGCGAGTTCACTGCAACGATACATATATTCTGAGTAGTCGTGTACTCTGCCGCGTCGACGTACACCACGTCCTGAGAGCGTTGGAATCTCCTCTGTATAGCCCTTCCCCTTTCCTCCCGCCTTTCGCTGTGGTGTTCAGGATGCATGTTTTTGGGTAGCGGTGGGATAATAAGCTGCTTTCTTATGTCGTGGGGAATGTCTACTTTAGTGCCATACTGTGATGCGTATGTTACTCTAAGCTTGTTAAGTATGTGTCTGCCAGTAGGTGTTTGTGAGAGTCTTTCATATTGCGCTATCGTATGGGCTTCTATGAGTTCTTCGAGCGTGTTGTGGACACCTAAGGCTAGGAGCCTGTCATTTGATGTGTTTATCGGCAAACCTATGGCTTGTTTGAATGATCGTCTAATGATGCTGTCGATTTTTGTCTTTTCTGCTACTTGGAGATTTAGGTAAGGGGTTACATATACTATGCGGCTGATGACAAACGCCTGGACTAGTCGTACCAGATTGTTCTCATTCATCCCATAATGGTGATTAGCTATTCTCTTAATTAGTCTCATTGTTTGTTGTGCGCTGTTTTCTAGTATTCTGATTGTTTCCCCGTTGTGACCGTTCGCTGATACGTGGAGTCCGAGGACTCTAATGCTGTCGACAATAGGTATTTGGGTGCCATTTACAAAAAGCGTGATGTTTGGTTTACCCGTAGAACTCTTGCGGCCCCTGCGTGTCGGTCGGTATAGAAGTAATTCTGATTTTTGCGGCGAGCATCTCAATCCTTTATCCGTAACATATTTCTCAACCGTATGTATGGCTGTTTGGAGGATTTCCTCAATCTGCCCATCACTTCCACCTGCTACCCAAAGGGTGATATCATCGGCGTACACGCTATGCTGTAATCCTTCTATATTTTCTAGTTCTGCTGGCAGGCCAATAATAGTTACATTGAAAAGAAAGGGAGATAAAACTGATCCTTGTGGTGTGCCCCGGCTTCCGAGTTTTATCTCTTTGGATTTCACTTCACCGATTGTGATTTGCGCAACACGGTCAGAGAGAAAGTCTTTAACATACGCGTGGGTTCGTTGGCCCACTCCTAGGCCTTGTAAGTTTTCTAAAATAGCCCTGTGGGCGATATTATCAAAGGCCTTCGTAAGATCAAGACCAAGGATAGCTTTTGTATCTAGTGTTTGAGGTCCCGCGTCTATTATTTGGTGTTTTATTTGCAACAACGTCTTGTGTAGACAGTTTTGGTCTAAACCCAATCATGATGTGCGGGAAAAGGCCGTTATCTTCCATGTAATTAGTTAGACGTGTGAGGATGACGTGCTCCATGAGCCCGCCAGCACACGACGTTAACGATATAGGCCTGAGATTCGCAAGGTGAAGTTTCTTTCCCGGCTTTGGAATCATGATAACCCGAGCGGTTTTCCATTGACGTGGAATATTACCCTGTTCCCAGCAGGTGTTAATATACTTGGTGAGCGCCGAGATAGATTCATCATCGAAATTTCTCAGGATCTTGTTAGTGATTCCATCCGGGCCTGGCGTGGATTTCGTGTTGAGCCTGATGAGTTCCGCTCGAACTTAGCCTCGGTTATGAGGCTGTGAAGATACGGGTTCTCCTTACCAGTATACGGATGTTGTTGTTCTTTGGTTGTATTGCCTACGTATAGCCTTTGTAGTTCCTGTAAAAGTTCTTCTTCCGTGCCTTTGTATCTGTGAATTATTTTGTACAGGCAGTGTCGTTGTGTGGACTTGCTGTTTTCCGGGTCTAAAAGATCACGCAGAAGATTCCAGGTTTTAGGTAGCCCTATCTGTCTCTCCATGGCGTTGCACCTAGCCTCCCAATTTTGACGGCTTAATCTATTCGCATAGTCCTCTATTTCCTTATTGAGCATGGCGATTTTCCTTCTCAGGTTTCTATTAAGTTTTTGCTGTTTCCAGCGTTTCTGCATGCTGCTTTTTGCCTCCCACATATGTAGGAGTTCGCTGTCCGCCTCCTCTATCCCTGCTTTTTCCGGAATAGTCTTAGTGGCTCGTATCACACTTTGATGAAGTTTTTTAGTCCAAATATCGATGTCTTGTATGACCTCATCAGCTTCCTCCTCCCGGATTTTGCGTAAGAAGTCCCATTCGACAATTGTTGTTTGCCTGCCTTTCTTTCGTGATGGGCCTGCATGTACAGTTGTTGCCACAATGAAGTGATCACTACCCAGATTTTCTTGCGTGTTTATCCATTTTGCATCAGGTGTGTTCTTTGTAAAAGTTAGGTCTGGTGTGGTGTCATTGCTGACACTGTTACCCATTCTAGTGGGCGCCTGTGGATCCGTTACGAGAGTGAGACCCTCCTGCTGAGCGTCTAGCCATAGATTACGACCCTTGACGTTCTCCAAACGGTATCCCCAAGCCGCGTGGGGTGCATTAAAGTCCCCTACAATTACCATTGCATTTCGTTCTGCTAAATTTAAGCATTTACGAAAAAGCGGGCCGAATCTCATCTTGTGTCGAGGGCTACTGTATACATTTAAGATTAAAAGGCTTCCTTCTCCCTTGCGCGTGGGAATGATTTCAATCAGGACGTGGTCTACACCGGTCACGCCAGTGGTGTGTTCTATGACCGTAAGGTTTCTATGTACGAGAGTTGTAACAGACGCCTTCTCGTCGGAAGCACCGTATGCTTTGTAACCGGATAATTTAGCCAGTCCCCCCGTTTCTTGCAGGGCGATGACGTTTGGGGCCTCCTTGCTACTTAGGAACTGCTGTAGGTGTCCCCGTTTCCGGCGATACCCGCGACAGTTCCATTGCCATATTATGTACATATTACGCGGAGCCATGTTTAATTGTTTGATTCTCCCCGGTGACTTTACTGGTTTCTGTCACTACGGGTCGGTGATATGGTTTGGTGGTCGCTTTTACCAGTCCCACTCCCGCAGGCCTCAAGTCCTTTTGCGCGTTTTTAACGACTGTTAATCGGGTTTCAATGCCTTCTATTCTTTGTATAATTTCCACGAACTGTGCCTGTAACCCGGCGAATTGTTGTTGTAGCGTCTTAGTTAACTCCACAAACATTCCCTCTACTTGCTTTTCTAACTGCGTTGAGACGCTGCTTTGCGCGTCTGGCGCGTCTTCGACTTTTCTTTTGTGGGGCGGCGTCCCTGTCATTTGCGCGAGAGCGGGAGTTGACTCGCGGCTAGGCGTCTGTGCCGTACTGGCGGTAGGCGAGGAATTCTCCCGCCAAAAACGGCGCTGTCGAAAATGTACACGGTACGCTTGATAACTAAAGAGATAGAGCGAGTCATGTGATGTCGTTTTCAAAACGTATTCACCCCTCGTTTTTAAGCTATCTTGTTTGGAACGTCTTTGATGCGTCGATTGTGGTCAAAAATCCGTTTCAGACGCTGAATCCCTTCATACGACGTTTTCAAGACTTTGTGTGCTACCTGGGTAAGCATTTTTAGTGATTTGTAATCAATTGTGGTCACTACAAGCCGTCATTAGACATGTTGGTCATATTTTTTATTTATTTATACAGCACTGCGGACCCATGGTCCAAGCAGGGTGGTCGATACAAGTACAAAAGAAATACAAAAGAAACAGCAACGAAAAAAGCAACAATAATACAGGATTAATAGAAAGGTTATTTGCCAGTTTGCTCACTTGCTTTGATAAGGCAGTTCCATTCCCTAATGGTTCTCTGGAAATAAGGAAACTTAAAATAGGTCTGTGTGAACAAGATATTGGGTTAGGGCGTTTTCATTGTGGTGTTGGGTGCGCCCGCTAGTTAATGGTGACAAGTATGTTGGTGCATCTAGCGCTAGTTTGTTTTCCATAGTGATAGTCATAGTCTGCTAGTCATAGTCATCAGTAGTCATTACAAGTCATTTCAGTCATTACTGGTCATTTCAGTCATTATCAATAATTACTGGTCATTACTAAGCATACTTAGTCATTTCTTATCAATCGTAGTCGTTACAATTCGTTGTTAGACATACTGGGCATTTCGTATTCATTAGTAGCCATTACAAGTAATTTCAGTCATTATTAGTCATTACTAAGCATTTTTAGTCATTTCTAATTAATTGTAGTAGTTACAAGTTGTCGTTAGACATTTTGGTCATTTCGTAGCCATTAGAAGTCATATAATTCATTATTAGTTAATACTGCTCACTGGTAAGCATTTTTAGTCATGTAATAAATGGTGGTCATTACACGCCGTCGTTAGAAATATTGGTCATTTCGTAGTCATTTGTAGTCATTACAAGTCATTAGTAGTCATTTTAGTAATTACTACTTATTACTAGAGATTTGTAGTCATTTCTAACCAATTGTGGTCATTACAAGCCGTCGTTAGACATATTGGTCAGTTTGGAGTCATTAGTATTCATTACAAGTCATTAGTAGTAATAATTGCTCATTACTAGTCATTCATAACCTCTACCAGTCTCTGTTATAACGTTACCATTCACTTAACTGTCACTATCAACCATTTTTCATTCTTTAATCTCTCTCTAATCTGTATTTACTCCAGCGGTCAGGTCTACTGACACAAACTTCACCATGAGCCTAGAAAGGCTTTTACCTTAAAAAAACGCATTTTGATATTTATGGTCGTGACCGTGTTATAAAACCTTATTTAGGTTAAATCACTGACTGACAGCCCGACGCTAACTTCTATTTGGTTAATTTTAGAACGCTGACAAAAAGAGATGCTGCTAATGCTTCGTTCACGATTCCGGCGTAGTACGAACCACCGGACTCCGTCCAAAATGATAAATTATTAAGACGAAAGCCCTACATCTCTCACCGTTCAGTGGACCTTCGACGTCCTGTTTAGAAAACGTTTATTTCAACAAGAGACAATACGAACACTGAGTCACAATCATGGCGCAGTTCCACGAGGACGATAACATATACAAAGTACGAAGCACTGTATACACGGTGCGTTTTCAAAGTAGTGTCCGAGTGCTCACTCGCTAACATATAACCACAGAGACTCACGGAAACCCACAGTTACACATAAAAAATTGTCACATATGCAAAATGATGTTCAATACATACAGCGTACAGAATGGCTTTGTACAGTGAGGATGTGACAGAGACACTTTATATAATTTTGTAGTGATGCCATGAGATACGTATATACAAAAATGATCATGTATACGAGAGCACGCACACACATAAATCATGGGCGCCCAGATTCTATGCACATTCAACGAATACATTTTTCGGCGTGGCTGCAAAAACCAAGCTGGTTGAAAATAAAGCCATAAGCGCCCATCAGCCTTGAGAGATACGTCCTGATACGTCCGAAATTGTGCACGATGACGACTCGGTGTAGCAATTTACACCGGCCCCGCGTCGTGTCTTAACTATTTGCAGGCGCTAACGGCACAATTTTGATGGTGTTCAGGTCACCGTCATCATCGTGTCAAGATTAATTTAGGCACTTGAACCCACAACCTTCGCGCGTAGTCGAACCCACGAGCTTATGTGGGAGTCGAAGCCACGACCTTTGGCGTTAAGGCGAATTACCGCACAATTAATTAGTATACAGTTAATTATGGTACTCGAACCCCCGACGTTTGGTGGGAGTCACACCCACGACTTTTGGTGTTAACTAAGGCGAAGCTAATTAAGACACCGTTAATTAAGGTAACGTCGAGTAATAAGTCATAAAATGATGAATGAACAAATAATAAAAAAATCAAGTAATAAGAAGTAACGACCCATTCAAATGGGAATATCAAGTAATTTAATGAATATCTTTTGAGCGCGCCAGCTTTCGCCTCGACCATCTTTGGCATTAGCTAAAATGACTGTCAATTTTTTTTTCTATGTTCACTTTCACATTTTTATGTTGAACGCATAGCTTGGCGTGATTCAGTACAATGACGGGGCTATCCGCCGTGGTCTCTTGGTCACTGTGGAGTGGCGCTGCGTAGCCCGAGGTCACGGCGGCCTAATTTCAATGGAGACGATGCGCGGAAATGCTGGTTTACTTAGGTTTAGGAGCGCGATAAAGGCATAGGTGGGCAACATTAACCTGGAGTCCTCAACTTGGGCGAATATATTATAATTAGATCGTGGTATCGTGAGCACGCCAAACATAAGAATTTATTTTTCTTCAGTCTAAACACACTGCCTACGAGGGTTCTTTGCCACTCCAATGCCTCCTAGACTTCTATAGAGCTGCACAACACCTTCGACTGAGTTCACCGTTCACTGGACGGCCACTGTATAGCTACCCACGCAGCAGCACCTAATTTACCGCATGAGTCGGTAGATTATACCTTCGAACGCCTTCGAAACAAATGTGCTTTTAACAGTGGCACGGATTAATAACTTTGGGGACAGCTGCAAAACGCTTTAACAACCCTACAAAATGCATTTGGTGTTGTATAACTATGCAGCTTCCGGTGACTAGACTTCTACAGCTACCGTAAACGGTAGTAGCAGCCGCAGCTTACCGGAGCCGCGGGCTGCAGTAGCAACGTTAATACAGCATCTTGTGACTGTCCAAGAACAAAGTAGAATTGTTTTGGTCACATAAGTGTTCTCACCAAAAAAATAGGAAAAAAAATTAAATTATGGGGTTTTACGTGCCAAAACCACTTTCTAATTATGAGGCATGCCGTAGTGGAGGACTCCGCAAAATTTCGACCACCTGGGGTTCTTTAACGTGCACCTAAATCTAAGTACACGGGTGTTTTCACATTTCGCCCCTATCGAAATGCGGCCGCCGTGGCCGGGATTCGATCCCGCGACCTTGTGCTCAGCAGCGAAAAAATAGGAAAGACTCCTTGTTAACAACTGCGGCGCTCCTGAGGCCCTATAGCAGCAGCCAAGTAGAATAGCGTTGTCTATTTTCTAGTTCAGCTCACCGCTACTAGATGGCGACACCAATGCGGACGCTCACCACTAACGTCTCCGGTTACCCTGTATTCCGCAAACTGCAATACATTTACGGACACGCTAAGTCTCTCTATTAACTGGCATCAATTCTGCAATATCCTCCTGCAATAAATATTTCAATACATTATCTGCTGGCGGAGTTGTTACCCGAACGTTCGAATCCTATGCAACGGTACCGCTCCTATATTCTACAACTCTCGCGCTAAGAACTGTGGAAGGCTGACCTTTGCTCCCGATAGGCCGCCCACTATATACGTCACCATGGAGGGGCGTTCCTTGTGCTTCTCATTAATAAAATAATGGCGACTCGTTCCGGTGTTGGCGCTAACGACTTGATACGCTTGCAGGCTCTCGCTCGACTTACGGTAAAGCTAGTGTCGGTATATTTTGTGTACCTCTTCATGAAGCATCAATGTGCAACCCGCTTAACAATTTGCTCATGTGTTAGCAGCGCTTTAGCACAGCGTGGATCAAGTAGCATTTAGTGAAACATCTTTCTTTTGTAGCTGATCGAGGCGTAAATATTCCGCTTAATCAGACCGAATAACGACATATATTTCATAATCTCTTTTCTTTAACACAGTGGTTGTTGGCAGAGCACCCAAAAGTGGAAGCTCGAGCAATTTCGTGTTCGCTACGGATCATAGATACGGCCTAGCTATTCGGAGAGCTCCTAGCCTGAAATGTACATACCCCACAAACGCGCAGGCGAGCAGCGTTAGTAGATGTCCGAAAGGTGGCCGCGTTTTCTGTTTGAAATGTCCTATTCTCACTGAATCCCAGCCGGCTGGCGATGGTAGCGGTCACACTGACACTATCGATACCCTCAGTAACGTTTATACTTGCCGGAGCTCGGCAACTTGCGGCACTAGAGGTACACACATATTTCATATCAACGTCGTCTCCTCTGCAGCCGACGATCGCGCAGGTGCGCGGCAATTACGCTACACTCATCTTGAGGAGCCACCGCGGCTGCGGAAGCACCTGCTATTGAACTCGTATAATTTATGCTACAAAACAAACTAAGTGACAGCGTTGCGCGTCGTAAAATGACAAACTGTTACTAACGAAGGCGAATTCTTCGGCCTGCGCTCAGACGATTGTAAGGGGTTGTCGAGAGTACGCGGACACATACGCGCATGCGTAACAACGTGCAATCGCAATTTATTCAATATGGTCAACGAAACTTGAGCGATGACAGGGCTTCGGTGGAAGTGGCATAACTCAGGCACACAGCACTTGCCGAAGATGAGAAGAATAAAATTGAAATTTTTGTTGCAGCTTCTGACGCAGCGCCTTCTTGCGTTTTGAAAGTCAAGCTTTCCTTGCAGTCGCTCCCGTACTTAGTTGACCGTGCCTGATTTCTTGCCGAATAGCTCACTCCATGGCTTATACAGACGATAGCACACTTATACCGAATCGACTTATATACGTATAACTGTTTGTACTGTCCCTAAAATATGCCGCTGAACAACGGTGTTCTCCGCGGCATAGCTCAAAGAAACTACACACGATACCTAAACACTCTCACGGCAACGAGTACATCTTTCCAAACGCATAATTCCTTTATTGAGGCGAAGCTTCCTGTGTCTTGTTCCCCGGAGTTTGGCATGTCCCCATTGTTGGTCTCTTGCGAACTAAAGTGGGCCGATCGCGGAGATGGGCGCAATCGTGGGCCTATCACAGATGCAGTCTATCCCGCGGTCGTGTGAGTCTCGTAGGTTGCGTGTTGGGGATCTCCACGTTTTCCAGTCTTGCCGGGCTGGCAATCGCTGTGCTGCAGATTGCGGTGCAGAAGAGGAGCAGATTTAGAGCATCTAATTACGCGCTTCAAGAAATTTTCCCATCATAACGATGCCAACATGAGCGTGGGCTCTGCATAAATAATACAAGGCAACCCAGTAAAAAGAGAGCGAGGGAAAGCAACGAGAGGAAAAGCAGGACGGTCAACCAGAGGAGCGTCCGTTTTCGCTGCCTTACACTGGAGACTATTTTCTCTCAGCTAAACTGACAAGCGATTTAGATACACGTTAACGCTGACAGAAAGTTCAGAAGTGTCATTGGATGTAAAAAAAGATGTTGGCATCATGAGCATCCGTTGCCACGTCAGGTGAGTCGGTTATTCGTACGATATCATTTACATAAATTAAGAACTTGGCCCAGTTTTGAGCCCTGAGGTACACCCCGTTTTATAAGCAACATGTCAGAGGCAATAGAAATTATGTAAACAAATTTGTTTCGATTCGTTAAATAACTTCTCAAATTGGAGCCCTTTAGCTGTTTGCCGTGTGTTTTACGTAAGTGCTTCGAGACATCGACAGTATTGCATGTTATTGCCGACGGCTTCCTATCACAATGACGGGATCTGCGTTCGCCGCCTTCGTTGTTCTCGATGCGTCTTTGTACGTCGTAGGTTCGGGCATCATTTTTTACGGTAAGTGAACTACTCTGCACTTACGTTTTCGGCAAGAATGTCAGAATATATCTAGGTGTTACCTGCGACAATTCTTGGGGGTTTGGCTCTTCTGCACTGCCGGTTTTCGATATAGTTATATTTTGCGAGGGTTCCGCTAGTTTTTGTGGTTAGCGTAGCACGAATGAACCGAAGGCAGTGCATTGGAAGAGGCCGCGCTGGCCGTAATCATGAGCCAGCATGACACTGCGCTGCTAGGGTTCAGACCGTGGGACATTTTAGTTAATTTTATTTTCAGTTTTTAGTTAGTTTTTATTTATTTAGGTTATGTATAAGTCCTCTAAAAATCCCTATTATCAGTGGCCAAATCCTTCATTCTGAATGTTCGCCTTTATTTCTTTCGGTATGCTGTTGGGTGTACGTTTCAATCCATCCAGTGTGGCCAATCCCCCTCGTATGTACGATCCGTGTTTTGAGACAATAACTCGCCCGATACGCAGTACAGACACGCGCTTTGCTCTCGTGCCTTTGAGTATATAAATTGTACTGTTCCCACTTAATAGCAAAACAAAAATATAATTGTAGTGCTTACCTGGTTTACACATCGCCAAATGCAATCGGCCAGTGATGCATAAATTGCATTGTGCTTTCTTCTAAATAAGCTGCAACACTTGTAGCCTAGTGAGTGTTTCATCTGGGAGTATAATTATGACTGCTTGTCTTTTATTGATAAATGAGTGTGGTTCACCTGATTTGTAATTAAACATCTCTCTTGCAACTGATTTGATGCTCTCATTTTTTTTTCACTGTATATACGGCTGTACATCCTTCTTGTCTCTTGGCGCAAGCTGGATGAAAGGACCTCATCAATAGGATCAATGTAAGCCAATGCACTGAAACTTCTCTAGTCCTCCCAGTGCTTTCTATGTGGGTTAGAACCAGAGAGCACTTCGCGGCAAAATAGCTGGTTGGTGTCTTACAAACGGCCAAATAATTGCCCACTCGGTGGACAATTATTCAACATGGACCACTACTTTAATACGTCTTCTTTGTACGGTCTTCTCTACTGCGGGTCAGTGCAGGTGCTCTGAAAAGCATGAGGCTATGCATGCACTGATGAATTTGCTACCTCTAGAAATTACTTCGCACTTTCTGGCGCAACCAGCATGTTAACAGTTCTAAAATAAGGGGCAATCTTCTCATTATATCACCTCATGAGATACTTTCAATTTTGTGTGAAATATCATCCAAGGCGATGTGATATTGGTGTGAAGTATTGCCCTAAGCCAACTAGGGTCACATGGAAATATATATAAATAAAGTGATTGACCCCGCCGCAGAAGCGTTTCTTTGGAATACTACTCTATCACCGCTCGTTTCTAATCTACCTGCTGACCGTGTACTACCTCATGATTAAACTGAAAGAAAAAAAGGCAACAGTTAAACAGTGCAAAATGCCAAACTTGCCTTTTGTTTAACGATATAAAACGCTATTTAACTGTTTGAATGAAGATAGTCCATCATTTACCTGCGGCATGGATGAGCCTTTAAACCGATTATATTGTTACGGTGGAAAAGGAGGACAAGGTCGTCGACGGTGAAAACGACGAAGTGTCAACAGCACCTCGAAATTCTCAGCTGCTGTTCATATACGCCTCATAAATACATCGTGTAAATAGTTTTATACCCATGACATTTTGGTGGACGTGCGGGGTACGCGTCCTCACCGTCGACGACTTTGTGCTCTTTTTCGACAGTAACAATATTTGGCCGGGAGATTCTCCGACTTTTTTGACAAGTCGATAAGTGCCTTTTTAGCCAAAAAACACCATATAATAATTTCAAAGCTGACTGTGTGTCACTGCTCTGCATATGCCAGGAAACACAACGCTAATTTTAGACATCATCACGTTTGTGCCTTAAGAGCCCGAAAACTTAAGAGGAAGGAGTATGGTATGAGGAACTTTATTTGGTCCTGAAGGTCAACCATAGGCTGACGCGGGCCGCTCCCACGTTGGGACTGTCAGGCCGAGCCCTTCAGCCACATCGCGGGCCTTCTGGACTGCCCGTAATTGGTCAGACAGTGATTCGCTATGTAGCATTTGCCGCCACCATTCTTCTTCCTTGTCGCAGTCTGTGAAGACCGCGGGGCACTGCCAAAGCATGTGGTCAAGAGTCATGATGCCATTGCACTTATTACAGTTGATTTGAGTTTCCCTCTCAGGATAGATCCTGTTAATAAAATATGGACTTGGGTATGTTCTAGTCTGTAGCAAACGTAATGTGACCGCTTGGGCTCTGCAAAGCTTACCGTGTGGCAATGGGTACTCCCTTCTGCTTAAATAATAATGCTTCGTGATTTCGTTATATGTTAATAATCGATCCCTGTGTTCCCCGGGTGAAGCGTAAGTTGCTCGGTCTTGAAGAGCACGGCTAGAAAGTCCTCGTGCTGCTTCATTTTCCACCTCATTGAGGTTTCTCCGAGCTCCGTCCACTACCCCCAGATGTGCAGGAAACCAGCGGATTTCAATCCTCTCACTGTTGACCTTCTCTAGTAATTTTGTTGCTGTCCGTGTGACATATCCGTTGGTAAAGTTGCGTATGGCTGTTCTAGAGTCGCTGTAAATATGTGTCCACCGATTAGCCCGAATGGCTAAGGCGATTGCTACTTGTTCTGCTACTGTTGGGTCCTTGGTATAGACGGTGATGGCATCCCGTATGTTACCTTGAGTGTCTACAACAACAGAAGTATACGCATCCTTATTTTTAACCCAGGCAGCGTCAACAAACACCGCCTGCTGCTTATGTTGATCTATGTCTTGAAGGAGTGCCTTCGCCCTTGCCTTTCGTCTCTCGAGGTTATGTGTCGGGTGCATGTTCCTAGGGAACGGGGTCGTCTTTATTGTTTCTCGTAGTCCCGCTTGCAATTGTGTTAGTAATTCTCCTTCGTTGGTGTGGTTGTTAATTTCTACGCCAATTTCTTCAAGTAGCGCCCTCCCAGGTCGTGTCCCCATTAGTCTCTCCTGGTGGGCCACTTGCTGAGCCTCAGCTATCTCTTCTAGGGTGTTATGCAGCCCTAGGCGCAATAAGCTATCGTTAGCCGTGCTGATGGGAAGTCCTAGTGCACTCTTTATAAGCCGTCTGATTAAAGCGTTTAGCTTGTTCTTGTCAGCCTGTGTCCACTGTAGCATGCCAGCCACGTACGAGAAGTGGCAAAAGGCGAATGCATGTACCAATCTTATGGCACTGTGTTCTCCTAGCCCCTTATGCCTGTTGGTAACTCTACGCAGAAGCCTTATTACTTCTTCTGACTTGTTAGAGATGTGTTGTATCATCCTGCAATTAGATCCATTCGCTTGCAGGAGAAGTCCTAGCACTCTGATAGTCTCCACCTGCCTGATTGGTTCTCCATTCTTCGCGTATATGTCAATGCGGGGTTTTTCCACTGGGATATATCCGTTCGGTTTGCGCCCACGCTTACTGCTCCGTAGTACCAATAGTTCAGATTTCTTAGCAGAGCAGTTCAGTCCCATACCCTCAAGTGTTGTTTCCACGACATAAATGCTTTCCTGTAGTTTGGTCTCTGTTTGTCCCATATTACCTTCGGCACTCCAGATTGTTACATCATCTGCATATATAGCAAAATGGATACCCTCAATCTGCGCGAGACCTCGAGCCACTTTTGACATTGCCAAATTAAATAACATGGGAGATAGGACGGACCCTTGTGGTGTCCCACGATTCCCAAGTTCCAGAGTTGTCGATTGGAGTTCGCCTAACCTGAGACAAGCAGAACGGCCACCGAGGAAGGCTTTAACTATATTGTGCAATCGTTTACCTAATCCCATCTCCGAGAGGATATTCAATATGGCCCTGTGCTTGATGCGATCAAAGGCCTTTTCTACATCTAGGCCTAGAAGAGCTCTCGTATGCAGCGGGCTAGCAAGAATAAGGTGATGTTTGATTAAAAGCATTGCATCTTGAGTCGAAAGTCCAGGACGGAAACCGATCAGGTTATGCGGAAGAAGATTTCTGTTTTCTACATAGTTAGTAAGTCTATTGAGTATGACATGCTCCATGGTTTTGCCCAGACATGATGTTAACGATATGGGTCTTAGGTTATCTAGATTTAGTTGCTTGCCTGGTTTGGGAATAAGAATTGTGTTAGCAATTCTCCATTCCTTTGGATAATCACCATTTTTCCAGAGTTCGTTGAAATACTCTGTTAAATATGTTATAGATTCATCGTCCAAATTTTTCAACAGCCTATTGGAAATGCCATCTGGACCGGCAGCAGATCTACTGTTGAGGTCGTACAGGGCTGCGCGAACTTCGCTTTCTGTGAAGTCTTGATCCATAGGCTCACAGTCTTCCCCTGTATATTCAGGCGGGTCTGTACTCTCATTGCTATCCTTAAGCGGTAAATACTTAGCTGCAAGCCGATCCAGAATGGCCTCCTCCGTTGTGTCCTGGCTCTCACGATGGACGAGTCGTGCTACTGCTGTTCTCCTATTAGATTTCGTGTCGTTCTCATGAAGCAAATGTCTAAGTAAATTACAATTTCCACCACGTCTGATTCGACCATCTATGGAATTGCAAAGCTCATCCCATTGTTGTTTCTGTAAATTTCTGGAGTGTTCTTCAATCTCCCTATTCAACAATGATATGCGCTTCCTGAGTCTCCTGTTCAGACGTTGCGTTTTCCATCTTTTTAGCATAGATTGTTTGGCTTCAATCAAGTGCGCCAGCCTACTGTCCATGATTTCGATATCCTCCTCTGTGGTAATATCCTTCGTTGCCGCCTTTACATCTTCCCTGAGCTGAGTGGTCCAAGTTTGGAGTGTTTTCTTTTGTCCTGTCTCTGTCTCAGCTCTGCTTTTCCTTGCTTTCCGAAAAAGATCCCAGTCAATGTAGTTAAAATGCTTTATCTCATTACCTGGTGTTTCCAATAGTATTTGCAATATGTAATGATCGCTACCCAGGTCAATATTGGAGTTATTCCAGCCAGCGTTCGCTAAATTTGATACAAAAGTAAGGTCTGGGGTGGAGTCCCTGCATGTAGATGTACCACACCTAGTGGGATAAGCTGGGTTTGTGATGAGGGAGAGATTAAGATCTGTAGCTAGGTGCCAGAGTCCATCCCCTTTCTTAGTATTCCAGCGATATCCCCAGGTTTGATGTGGGGCGTTGAAATCTCCTCCAATAATGAGTGGAGCGTGCTTAGTAATAGCCATAGTCTTATTAAGAAGTGCCCTGAAACTCTGTTTCATGTCGCTAGGGCTGCTATAAACATTAAGACAAAAGAGGCTTTGCGGTTTGCTTCTATTCCTTTTCAGAATTATTTCCACAAGTAAGTATTCTAATTTGTTTGGTCCAAGGTGCAAATCATGTTCTATGTAAGGTATTTTCTTATCTACGAGCGTGGCTAGCCCCCTACCCGGCTCTTTGCCCCTGCATGTCGCTTTGTATCCGGAGAGGCTAATGTCATCCGCCAAGGTTTCCTGCAGCATAATAATTTTCGGTTTGTCTGCACAGTTTTTTATTAACTGCATGAGAGGTGCTTTTTTGTGATAAAATCCTCGGCAATTCCATTGCCACACGGTAAAGCTCCCCCTGCTAGCCATTGCTTATAGAACCCGCCTTACTGCTACCCGCTAGAGTACGCTTCGTAGAACCCCCCGACGCGCCAGGGAGTGATCTGACGCTTTCTGCTTCTGAGGGTAAGTATTCGTCGTCCTCGCCTTGCGCTTCTACTTTGGTAAGCCTCTTTTCAGCCGTCAGTCTCCATTTCCATAACTTATCAACTTTGAAGGTAGTTTTGTCTATGGCATCTCTAAGTTGTTTAATCGCCTCCTTGATCTCTTCCAAAGCCGAGCACACTGTCGTTTCTACTGGGCTTATTGCCCGCTTCTTTGGAGCTGGTGTGTTTTCTTCATCCTGACTGTTGTCATTATTCACCGGTTTGGCTATTGCTACTTTTGTGGAGCTAGTCTGCGAGTTCTTGCGAAGTTCTACAACCTGCTTAGTAAGTTCTTCATTTGCCTTTCTGAGATACGTTACTTCTTTAATTAGCTGTTCTACCCTGGCATCATTATCTCCGACCGGCCGCCCCGCACCGCTCTCCGCGGTCCTCACAGTACCTTTCACTTTGTCGGCCCAGGTTGTTCCAGATGTCGTCTTGTCGCCAGGCGTCTGCCCTCCTCCTTCGAAGCGCACCTGCACTTCACGTGATCTGGAGCGGCTTCTGCCCTTCGACGGCGAGTGGCGTCTTGACAGTGTGGGGCTCCTTGAGCGCGTGCGCCCCCTGGTGCCCGTTTGGGCATCCCTTTGCAGCTGAGGTGGTGTCGCCCCCGATGCAGATCTGTTGCGTTCTCGTCGTCGAATTCGCACCACGTATGGAATTTGGTACCGCTGTCGGCAAGTCTTGTCCCCAGTTGGGTGGTCCCCTCCACAGAATTTGCAGTTAGGCACACACATGTGATTGTCCTCCGGGTTTTGAGTTCCACATCCTCTGCACTGTACCACGTCCGGTGTTGGACATACATCTGCCCGATGTCCAATCTTTCCGCAAGCATAGCAGACATCAAACTGCTTCCTATACAGGTAACACCTTACAAGGGTCGACCCGTATCTGACATAATTGGGCACCTTGAGCCCATCAAACAGAACGATGACCGAGCCCGTGGATTTAATGCGTTTGGCTGCCAATGCCAGTGGGTTAAAGTCATGCACAATGTTCTGCGTTATCGTGGCCTGATTGTCTCTGAGGTCAACTCTCCGAATCACCCCTTTACACGTGGTATGCGGAGCTGTCTCGTAGGCGTTCACTTCATATTCGGTTTCCCCTATAACTATTGACCTGATTCGCACATACCTGGCAGCATGACTGGGGTCTGGTGTACTAACCACCACGATGTTTTGCGTGAAGTTAGGGCAAACGACATCCTCTCGGGCTTGTTGCGGAGTCAGGCCTGATGCTTCAATAATCGCCACGCCTATCGCTGTGGTGCTCACTTTGCTCAAGTTGAGACCTCCTCGTGGACGGATGATGATCTTGCTGTGCTCCTCGGGCAATTGGGGCATCCTTGATGCCTTGACAATCCGATTTTTGAACATAGTGGTTGTAGGTCCCTTGTTCTTGCTGCTGTTGCCTTCCTCTTGCTGGCTCTGCGGCGATGTTTTCCCATCGCCAGCAATCCTTGTGGTGGAGCGAAATTTTCGGCTTGTCACAATTTGCCAACCAAGATCTTCCTCATTCTCTTCTAATCCGGTAGCGTCTTCATCTTCCATGCGCGTGCCCGCCATCGCGGCCCGGCGGGGCCAGTAGGCCTACTTAGGTCTTGCGCCAAGAAAGGCCAGTAAAAGTCCAAAAATGGAAGTCCCACCTTAAAGAAAGGTGTCCGCGAATTCTCGGTGACTTCACAAATCCAGTGATGTGCTTGAATCCGTGATGGCGGCAAAGACGGCTGCACAAACATTCAAAAACGACGGAGCCGGTGTGAGGGACGTCCGCACCTCGGCTTCTTCTTCTAAGAGGAAGGAGTGCCCAAATTTATTTTTAATGTGCGCCAAACTTCATGCTTGGCACATATTGCTAATTAAAGTTCCCATTTGCACAATCTCATTTCCTCCCTCGCTTCCTTTTTCATCTTCTGTGCAGAATTTGCTTGCCTTCGTTTACAAGAGCCTTCACGTGTGACAGCAAGCTTTTGTGGGCAGACAGTGCTCTCCTACGAAGGCTGGCCTGCTCTGGCTACGGCGGCACTCATCTTCAAGATCCATGCATGGCCACCTTTGCTGCTATTTGCCACTCTTCTTAATTACACATGCTGCATCTTTTCTAATTTATTAGGAAATAAAGTTTGGCTTTGTCACATGGTGTGAAGTAGATGTCTTGCTACATTTTAGCTTGCGATGGTGGTTTATGCACTGCGTGAAAAGAACATCGTACAGCGTATGAAAGAAAATAACAGCACATTATGATTTATCTTTCACTTTCGCTAACATGCAACGTGCAAAAACTTCAATTATGGGTTTTATGCCGAAGAACTGGTCATTATTTCTACGTGATGCTATGCAAGCATATGGCAATGCGTTACAAGGGGCACCCACGAAGTAAATTACAATTTACTTTAAGTGAGGCATGGGCATGAGAGAAAACAAAATATATTGCCGGATACAATGGCGCGCTATGAACTAGCCTTTATTTTTGAAGAATTCATTAGAGCGTAGCGTTCTCTTCGTATACTACTGTCACGCTATCCTGCCGCCTGTGACTTAAACCGGGATGTAATGTCTGCCTGAGCCGCAGCATTACTGACAAAATGGTTCCCTGCTAAATATTTCTGTTCGCTGGAGGCCCAGCAGGGCAAAGTTTGTTAACAACGCTGTGTTTCATGCAGAGGTGCCATCTTTGTTTCAGTCAATGGGGGCACATCGGCACAATATCAGCATAAAATACAGATTTTGTTTTATTTACAAAATAATTGTGGCAAAAAGCATTTAACTGAGTGGTCTAAACAAAATGCACTAGTCGACCAATCAGGCATGCTACACTATAACCATGGTGTAGCCAACCAATCCGACAATATAAACTTACTTTCTGTTATGTCCGTGCCTCAATTAAAATAAATTTTAACTGTGTGCAAACTTCGTGTTACTGTAACCACTACCAGAAAAAAAACTTGAGGAAATGTCTAATAAAAGTCTTCCGTTGTTCTTGTCAAGATGTCCGTTAGCCAACGTTAGCGTAACGTTAGCAGGGCTTACTGAAGTACTTGTATAAGTCCACGGTTACAAAATGTCTTCATCAAGACAGCTACAAGACTTTTGAATAAGCCAATTAAGACATCTTTTAGACATCAGATATCTGCTTCCATGTTTCTTGGGCTGTTTCATGTATTTTTATTGAACGTGTCTTTTGGCGCAGGTTCTTGGCTTCGGGGGAAACACTACGCTCCTCATCTTTCAGATAGTTTTCTCTCTGGTCGCTTCGCGGCTTGCATGATTGTCGCCGAAGTGTGCGAGGCGATTTCGGAAGTACTTGCGCCTGTTTACGTATCAGGGTCGTCAACTCCAACTGAATGACTGAAGTTAACTAGTTCATTGTGGTCTATGTATGGTTTATGTGTGTGGGCTGTACGCTTACTTCATCGCACAAGTAATTGTTGCATTGTCCTATTACCAGGACACATAGAAAATTTATTTAAAAGAAACTTCATTTCTGCCCCACATCTCCAAAGATGTGGCTTTATCTGAATTTGTTGCATTTCGTGCCGCTGACCGCAGGTTGCGTGAGAGCTTGAAAAAAAGTGGGACATGCCACGTTGCCTGGTGCAATAGACGGAAAGCATGTGAATGCTGAATGTCCGTCAAACTCCGGAAGCTCAGACCTAAATTACAAATATACGTTTAACAAGTCATTGCCCGCAGTGAACGACGCAAACTACAGGTACACACATTCAATGATACCATCCCGCATAGTTTCAGTTGAGCGAGCAGTCTAATTTACGCAAATATCTTGTTTCTTTATTCATGTTATGCTTGTCTTTCTTCAAAGCTTTAAATAACCTGCATGACTACCATGCAGTACTAGTTGGCGTTATTTCGATGACATGTGGCTTCCCTGACATCTCGTATGCACCAGTGAACAGTTAGGTGCAAGTTTTTCCATCTATTTTAGCACTGCAACATTGAAATAGTGTTCACTGAGACTGTAACATGTATTTCAAACGATGTATTTTACAAAAAATATATGATAAGCTTACGTGATGCTTCCTTACTCTTTGAGGGCCAATTATTTTCGTAAATGCGACTCCACAGGCTATGTTCTTCTTCTATTGCAGATTTGAAATCTTGACGCTAATGTAGATGTTCGGAAAAAAAGATCGGCAGGAAGGCTACAGTGGCACAATTATAATTTGGAAGATATACACGTATTGCCGATCTAACGATAATAAGAGTAAAAATAATAAAGAAAGTTAGAATACCAGTAAAATGCTGAATGCATCGAATAAACGTGATTAACATGATTATAAAAAGTATAGCCAGTTCCACACCGCGAAAGCTGTCAAAGCAGCGAAGCTGGTGGTCGTTTTTTCAAGTTTGAACTCGTGTTCAGGGCGATTTCATGAAAGTCTTTTGTCTCATTTTCGTCGTTTTGCTAGATTCAATCTTCAGTTCCGGACTGCGCACACTCTTCAGTTCCGTGAGGTAGTGATCAAACCACATTCCATCCAACGCAAAAAAAAGAAAATGCTTTGGAGAAGATGGCATTATTTGTTGCAAAACAGTTCTGCTCGTTAGGGCAAAAAACTTTTTGAAGTGTGGTGATCTTTTTTTTTTCAAAGGCCTGTGTAAAAGCCTTTCTACAGTGCTGAAAAACGGCGACGAACGTTCTTGAAGGCCAACAGCGAAGAAATCTCACTTGGGCTAAGTCGCCTATAAACGCTTAACAAATTATAATGCAATCTTGGCGAAACCACAGGACTCGTTTTTGTCTACGTTTCTTATGAGCAGAATTTAAATAGCGCTTAAGCAGACGACGTGTGCACCCGGAGGTGAGCGGCAGCGATGCAGATATGGAGATAGATTCAGAACCGTATACAACTGCTGATCTATCAGTTCGGGTGCTCGAACACGTAGTCGAACACGAGCAATGGTTGTGCAGTAAAAGACGCTGCGCGAAGGACGGCCAAACACACATTTACTGTCCCGGATTTCAGAGTAAAAGCGTGCACCGCGCCGCAATAGGCAAGCGCGACGGGGACCAGCCAACGAGCGCAAAGCATGTAAACTACATTTGACGATCGAAATTGCACAAACTACATTTCATGAGCACAGTCACTAACCCGCTCAAGATCTGCTCAGAAAATGCGACAACCTAAGCACTACGGAGGACGTTTCTTAGCGCTTGTTGTATGCGTTTGTCCCCTAGACATTCCGGCATTGCGGGGTGCGGTCAAGTTTACGCTCCGCCGCTGCCTGCACACGCGGTGAGGCAGTGGCCACGGACGCCCCATTTGGTGATCGCGGTGTCTAAAGGGCCAATGTTCTGACTGGTGCTGTATAAGTCGCTGGTCGCTTTTTATGCGAAGCATACTAGCCGCACAACCACGCTCTTCCTTGCTGCGCCGCGCGCGGCCGCGTAGCTACCATATGACGTCATAACAGCTGCAAAGCGGACGCTTAAGCTTCGCCTTCAAGAGTGGAACGCCACAGCATTCCCGTCGAACCGCCAAGGGGTGTAAGACAATGGGCTATGGCGCAGCGACTACGCGCCCCGCATCGGACGCGGTGAGCGTCGAGCAACGCAGCGTTCGGCGCGACAACGAAATGTGCGCCTGAGCAAGCGACGCACGCCTGAGCCTTAGAAACAGCTCGTTTTTAAGGCAACACCGCATTCGCTAGAGGCGCTTTTGTGCCGCTTTGAAGCATCGAACTCGTAAAGAAAAAAAAACTCGTGGCTCAGTGGTAACGTCTCCGTCTCACACTCCGGAGACCCTGGTTCGATTCCCACCCAACCCATCTTGCAAGTTGTCTTTTATTCATGAAGTGCCTGCTGGGATTTATCGCTCACGGCCAACACCGCAGACGCCGACGACACCGGCTTTTCTGCGACATGAGCTCCTTATCGCTGTCGCGTTAAAATAAGGGCTAGTATGCTTCGCATCCTGGGCTTAACCTTAGCTAAGCCACAGCCATTTTTTTCGTCGTGACGATAGATTGGAATATTCACAAGCAATGCTCCAGGAGGGCACATGTAAACGGCAAACGGGGGCGCCGTTGCTTCACCTAATTTACCGCCCCGGCAACCAGCGTCCGAGTGTAAACTCGACTCCACTCCGCAATGCCGACAAGCCTTCTTCGTGATTTGATGAGAGGGAAAATACGTTCAGTTCTGCAGCCCATATGGGAGCACGGCGCAGCGGAATGGGGAATGGTGGCGGGGAAAGAAAGATGAGAGGATAGAGGGGGAAAGGGAGAGTAGGCTTCAGGCAGCAGACGTCAGCATCATCCAGGGGCGACGGCCGGCGCTCGGGCGACAAGCCTAGGGACAAACGCCTGCAACACGCGCTAACAAACCTCCTCCGTACTCCCTAGGCAGAGTGGTATGTTCAAGGAGCAAAAGCCCCCAGATTTCCTCTCTCGAGCCCGCTCTTACTTGCGCCTGCGCACAAAGGGCTGGCGATCCCTCAAATGAATTTATCGTGTTGGTGCTGCAGTGCAAGTCTCAAGTGCGCGGCGAGTGACGCATTGCTGTTTTCGACGACGCAAACTCAGCATGCTAGCTTCCGTAAGTCAGGCAAGCTAGCGCGCGATGCACTCTGTTCAAGCGTAGCCCGGATGAGATAGGACATGTGTTATTCCCGCGCCAGCCACGCTAGACAATATAGACCTGATTATTTGTAGCCTCGTTACGATAGTGCCAGTCCCGCCGCTACTCTAGACCCCAGGTTCCGCCTTCTGGTGAGGAGTGCAGGAAACGGGAGAAAACGCTTGCACTTTCGCTGCGTGTTAGCATATTCAGGGATTAAAGTCACCCTTCTGTGGAAAAAGGAGGGCCTCATAGGGCGGCGACCAGTACAGTGCGCGCATACTCACACAAGCTTTGTGTGATTGTGTGATACTTTGTGATTCAGTGCACGTTTTCCAAATTTTGTAAAGGTTGCCTGTGGCAAACAGCGTAGTTCAAGTTCATCAGGTTGTTTACACGAAGCAACAGAGACTACTTGCACATAAATTGAAATGCGTAATCGACTAATTATTAATAAATCACTCATTATCATTTTAGCTAATTACCTTAAGGTAGATATTGCAATTTACAAATTATAGCAATGGAGTTCGCAAGGCAGATCCACTTGCAATGAATTCTCAGGATGACACCAGTTTCAATACTAATTCCCGAACTTTGCGGAGAAATGCATTGGTCTCTTAATTACTTTCATGCTTGAATGCATGACGACGCTTTGTTCAAAGGTAAACTGGAGCTCGAAGTTGTCTTTTCGCGTGCATCCATGGTGGCACCTGCACAGTAGTCCAAGTTGTAGCGCTGAGGCCGAGAGAGCATCCAGTGACAGCTCCATTGGGAAAGTCCGTAGAGAAAGGAGAAATCTCCATATTAAAAAAAAGGGGGTCGCTAAACGCACGCATAAGGACGATTGACAGATACCGAGGGGGTTGCATCTTTATTTGTGCGGGCGTGTGATGTCTCCACATTTCTTAATTTCATCACGCCATCTTCTTGCGGAAAAGAGCAGCATGGATTAGAGAGCGAACGGGCAGGCGATATGATATTTTGCGATTACAAGAAATAGAGCTGGATAAATGGATGCATGTTAGAAGCGTCGCCTTTCGAACGCGGCGGGGAGTTGCGCGATTAAACTCTTGTTATTTTATTGCCTAATATCTTACCTATGCACCAAAGTTTCTGGACCCCTATTTTGAACTTTGTTTTTCCTGCATATGTACGAATTTGTACATATGCAGCGCGGTCTGTTGATTGTTTCCGAAAGTATTTGATGTTACTGTTTTCATTCAGCAATCGTCTGCTTCTCGGTGAATCCAAACGACAATGTATGCAAAAATCGTTCTTGCTGTGATGCAAATTTTCTTGCTGTGATTCCGTCTTTGTGCGCGAAAAGATCGTCAGCTTCCCAAATTCGTTGGGAGATCGGCCTTGTTTACGGACCTATAGTAAGCAGTTAAGGAAGCGTTAGACAGTGGCGCCGAAACTTGAAACGGGGCGGTAGAAATCTGCATTCCTGAAGAGCGGAGGGTCAGGCCCAGTATGCGGTTCGATTAAATCGTTCAACAAGTGGACCAATAACTACGTTCTGATCGATGATTGACGATTAGTGCCCTGACTGACAAATTTCCTCTTATTGAAAGCACCACTATTTACACAACTGTAGCGGAAAAGCTCGTCTGTGCAAGGAGGGTACCGAAAAATGCTTACCAACCAACACAAAGAGAAAGAAATTTGAAGTGGACGAGCGTTTTTGGGACCGCTATTGACAAGACAGAAATTACTTGTTTCGCCACATTTTTACGGGCGTCCACACCTGGATTCATTCACCAACGCAGAAACAAAACAGCCGTCAATGCAGTGATGCTATGCATCTTAACCAAAAAAGAAAAAAAAATCAAGCGATCTTCTTGCTCGAGTAAGGAAATGACGACTAGTTATTTCTGGGAAGAAAAGGCGGTTTTTCTCGTTGGTTTCATGGAACGTGCGACAATAATGTGTGCTCCAAAACGCTCACCAAGCTGACACGTTCCATCGAAAATCGATGGCGCGAGAAAATGTTATGCGGAATAACTCCCCCTCAATTCCAACGAGTGTCTTCGCATCATCTCCCAAATCAAGGAAAAGAATCGAGATTTCGGCGGCGAACATTTTGATCACCCACTCTAGAGTCCTGTCTTTGCACATAGCGACTGTTGCCTTTCCTTGCGCTTGAAAGAGTGGCTTGGTAGACAACGAGTTGAAGACTGCGGGGGACTCGAGATCACAGTTGTCAACTGGTTTAATTCCCAGGCGGTGAACTTCTACTTAAAGGGATTAAATAAGCTGCTGAAGCAGTACGACTAGGGCTCATATTAATGGCCAATATGTAGAAAATGAAGTGGTTGGTACGAAACTAAAACTTCCAATAAAAGTATTTGCTAACCAAAACGCTTCTTATGACTCACAACCCGCAATTTTCGAATAGTCTGTAATTCCATACGGCGCATTGCGACGTCGCTTTGAAATGGTGAGAAGTGTGCAATCGAGCGATGAAGCATAGGAGATCGAATGAAATCAGTAGGACAGTGTCAAATCAACGTGACCATGTGAAGCCTGTGCTACTTATCATTTTTATTGAATCGTAGCATATATAGTGTGCGTTTAAGTGGGAAGAAGGTGCAAGTGAATACAGACAGTCAAAAATTGCCTGCTGTTAGTGCGGTATTGAATACGTACTGGGCTGAATTAGCAGGCTGGCTGATGAAATCGCGCTGCATCCTGTACTATGCCAAATAAGCAGATTTTATTCACCTGCAAGAATTTGTAATTGTTGGTTGATTTCGTTACTCCTGTTATAGTACTTCGTAAGGCTAACCGCAGGGAAAATGCCAAGACGATCATCTGTCGTATAGCGTACAATAAAACAAGATTATAGAATGTATTGATATTCAGCTTCTCTTCAAAGGGTGCCTACGATCTGTACATCTGTGTGTACCGGCCAGCAGACGTGCAACATGTCATAAGTGAAGCTGCTGCCAGGCGTATTGGCATCATGGTGGAATTTGACACGCCTCCTGAGAACGACTTAACAAGAAAGAAAGAAACAGAAAGTGAGTTATAAAAAAAGCTGGGGCCATATTTTATAACAATTTGTTTCCCTTTTTCTTTACTTGCGCACTTTGTCATTGGCTCGAACCATACCGGAATCGGCCTATCGTTAATATTGGAGATTTAGTGCCACGGATGACGCAAATTATATACAATCTAAGGCACAGAAATGCTTAAAACGTGCAAGTGCAGCACCTAAAACCAGTCCTCACGCATATCAAAACAGAAGAAAGATTATGTCATCCCGTTGTCGAAGCCCAAGTATAATTGTATGATTTACACATAGCACGTGCAATGAACGTAATCTTTCAAAAATATCCCCTTTCTAACAACAAATACTTATAAGTGTGTGTTGCAGCAGTTACGCAGAGCTCTCTGTCAGGGTTATTGCAGGAGTGCGTCCTTAGCATAAATGAAATTGCAAGATAATTTGTTCTGGTTTTCCGTTTTTTGTTGGGACGTCCATGGAGATGCGCGAAGAACATTATGTCAGCCTAGCCCTCGGAGCAGCCAATGGCTCCCTATCCGCTAGATTTTCATTTCGCCGGAAATTTCGAGCTTTGCAAGCCCAGTATGACAGATTTCAGTGTCAGCACCCATCGTGTAGTCCTATAGACCTAGAATACCATCGAATGCGTGCGTACCTCACCACCAGAGGGACGACTTCCATAAGTGTTAGGCTTCTAGGAGCAGGCTTTTGAATGAGACTCGCGTTTCCGGCATTGTTAGCATCGAAGTCGTCGTCGTTACGGCGGCGAGGTGCGGCGGCATTCGATGTTCTTGTCACTTTGAGTGCTAGGCCTACCGGACCGGTGTCACCACAGAAATTCGTCGTCCTGGCCTTGCGAGCCTCGTGGTTGTCGCTGGTGTTGTGACGCAGTCGTTGAATCTGGTTGGCTGCTCCGAGGGCTCGGCTCGCAGGATGTGCTTCGCGTGTCTACAGGGACATCCCAGCCTTGCGAACCTTTGGCCATTGTGCCAAAGGTTAAGGTCAGCGAAGTGCAAAGCAAACGGAAAGCGTTCCCGCCACCTCGCGTTAGTGCGTGTGTAAGTAGTCGTGGTTACAGTCAAGCTCACAGCTGCAGTCCTGTGCTTATGCGCCAAATGTAAGTAATTGTCTACCCATGTCTACCCCGATCTTCTTCTTTTAATGGTATAGCTCATATGAACGATGATAGTACGCACGCATGTATGCGGCTGTCGTCTTTTACTTTCAACAAAAACAAGGATCTTCTAGCATGAACTCCATCTCGGAGAAAATAAAGTGTATATTACTAGCATAATAATTCCGGCTCCTAATAGGAATTGCTTAAAGGAGCGGGAATCATCTGCAGAACTAATGGCACAATTCTAAAATGTGAAAACGAGGTTTAACTAAAAAGATTCACGAAATATTATTGTTATTGGGGAATCCATGCAAGAGGCCACCAAAGCCATGCGCACTGAGCGAAAATCAATAGATAATTGGCACTAGTTCTTTTAAGATGTCTCCACTAAATCCGCAGTGAAACTTCTTGTGAAATACGTCCCCAAAGTTCCCGAGCGATGATCTTGGAATTCCAGAAAATATTACGTCCGAAAGCCTGTATGGAATTGTTTAGGGTGCGGTTTGGTGTTCTTTTTAAGTGTTGTCACCTGGGTATGTCTTTACCGTTCAGCCCATATTTCACAATTGTAACATGCACAAAATCCGACTTCTCAGATGCAATTTGATAGCGATGTGCCTTGCCAAAAATGAAGTGCTCAGTTCATTTGCACACATGGAAAGTAGAAATTTAAGACACGTCATAGGTGATGATGCTTGTGCTTTCTTTTTGTGTTGTTGCGCGCGCGCGTTTGTGTGTGTGTGTGTGTGTGTGTGTGTGTGTGTGTGTGTGTGTGTGTGTGTGTGTGTGTGTGTGTGCGTGCGTGCGTGCGTGCGTGCGTGCGTGCGTGCGTGCGTGCGTGCGTGCGTGCGTGCGTGCGTGCGTGCGTGCGTGCGTGCGTGTGTCAAATTAGGAAATTAGCGGGCGCGAGTTGGAGTCGGCTGGAGCAGGACAGGGGCAATTGGAGATCGCAGGGAAAGGCCTTCGTCCTGCAGTGGACATAAAACAGGATGGTGATTATGCTGATGCTGATTATGATGATCACGACAGGTTTTGGAAGAAAATTCGAGCAGTTTTTCTAATGCTTCTAGAGGGAGGCATCACGCCACTTACCTGACAAAGCCCAACGTATATCTTGTTTCCTATGATGTGGGTTACCACTCAAAATTCTAATTGAAGCGATGGAAACCTTAAGCCCAAAGTAGCGTTCTTGATCTGCTGGAGCAAGTTAAAATTTCTAGTTGTAAATAGTCAGCCAGCTAATCACCAAATAATTTTGTACAACTTAAGTACTACTAAATAATTGCTGAATAAAATACTGCTAAAATTTTCAATCGAGTGATCCACTCGGGAAATTGTAGTAGGGATTAGCACAAATAAATCTGAATACAGCATACAAGATTTTCCTTTAAGTATACTGATGCACGGACCTATTGGGTTAAACGGGAATGTGCAGCAAAATATATCAGCAAATGGCATTATTATTTTTTTAAGGCCAACCACTCCACTATCTAGTTCGTTTGAATATCAATAAGAAACCGGCAGTCTAAACACGTGCGCAACCTTCATGAGTAGTCTTTCCATACGAGACACACCCGATAGTGGGATGAGGCCTTTCCCGACCTCCTAACTACTTGCTACAAAGGCATGGAGCCCAGCGGCAATCTCAGACCTATGGAACCCACTACACATGCGACATACGCTTTCCTTATAGGAGTAGTGGCACAAAAGTTAGAAGTCGAGTTAACGTGCGAGATCGATTTATGTTGGCACACACACATCGTCTGCAATATATAAACGGCGAATATAGCTTAGAACGTATATAAATGAATTTTGAAGTCCGCGTGCGCGCAGCCAACCGCAAAACGTAGCAACTCGCGACATCGACATTAAGGAAGGAATGTGAACAAGCGAGAAGACACTACGTCACGCGGTTGCGCTACCATCGGGGCAGGTCCTGCGAGCAAGTTTCTTTCTGATCCGATAACCGGGATGTCCTTTTTTTATCGCTGATGGCAGCGTGGGAAATCATTTAAAATTTGTTTCTGTCACGAAATAACTCCGCGTAAAGGGACCTCGAAAGTGTGCACGTCACAATATGTTGCACGGAATAGTAAATCGTATTGGCTATTTTCACTCGCAAGCGGTCAGCGCAGCCGCCGCAGCAATCGTCTCTGCGAACTAATTGTATTGTCACTTATAAGGGACATAATTGTGCAGACCGCTGACTGTGTTGACGAATATAGGTGCCTTATTACGAGCTGCGGACGGATCGCATGTGCCGTCGGCCACGGATCCGACGGCCAACGAGCTTGGCCCATGCCGTTTCCCAGAATGGACAGAATACCTTCTATCCAGCAAGTGTGAACGCAGTGACTTGTGTTACCCAATCATGCTTTCAACGAATCACGCCTGAAATCGGCTATTCTTCTCGGGTATTTGTTGGGCCTACGTTTCCTTCAGACAATGCTTTAAACTTAAGGAACTCAAGGCGTTTGTCCGCGGGCAATAGCACAATGCATAAAAAATAGTTAACGTTGTATGCATCGATGCTCCGCAGACAGATCAATCCTTGGGTTTAAAATGATTGCAGAAGGTACGAAATGGGCGAAAATATGCAAACGTAGGTAAAATTTTCTGCCGTTGATTTCCACCCAAACTTTTCCAGGACGAATTGCGTCTCTAGTGATTCACTTCCATCACAAAATCATATGTCTTCTGTATTACTTAGGTGTTCCATTTTATTTGTTCTACTTCTTACGATTTCTTATTTAAATCGCACAGTAATGAAACATGCAACCGTTTTTCTCTAATTTCCTGAAAGTAGGATGAAAGCACGATGCTCGATGTGGTTTGAGAAAGTTATAACTGCGAAACATATCGATTCGGGGCCGTTTACCTACATGGGAACATTGAAGGCATGAAACCGGTAATATATAGCGCTTCCGCATCCACAGAGCAAAATATTAATGGACAGGAATAACAGTCAAAAGAACACCGTACGTCCAGCTAAACATCAATACTGTCAAACTGGCCCTTTTTACTTACGCTGCTATCGTGTCTTCGTGTTTTCCAAGAGACCGAGCAGGCAAATACGTCAACTCCATAATACGAAAGAGCAGCATGCGAACATCAAACCGCCCCTGCCACCCAGTTGTGTGGAAATTCCATGGCCTCGCACGTTGGAATAAGAAACGATTTTGACGTAAGAGAGAGAGAGAAAGAAAGAGAGAGAGAGAAAGAACAGGGAATGCAGGGAGGTCAATAGTTCTGCGGAAACCTGCAAGGTGGAGAGATGTAATTAAGGGAAAATCAGACATCAACCTAATAGTAACGATTCCTACGAAGGAAACCCATACGGATTCCTCGAAAGAAAAGCCTCGTAGTGGAAGAAAAATTCATCCTGATCCGGGACTCGAACCCGGGACCACCGCCTTTCAGGGGCAGCCGCTCCATCATCTGAGCTAAGCAGGCGGCTAGCAGATGGCAGGGTAAAGTTGAACTTATGAACAACTTAATTCAATGACAAGAGTTTTGACGTAATAGTCCTCCGGAAACCCGCAAGATGGAGATGTTCCCTTACTATTATTTTGGTTTCATTATTTTCCCTTTATTCATAAGAGACGATCTTGGCGTTACGTTTAGGGGAGGATGGTGCCATAGCGGCACGCAGCGGCACTTGCATTCCGATAGGCTGGCTCATTGCATTTGCTAAACGTTATACAACAAGTAAATACAAGAAAAATAAACTAAGAATTATTAATTAATTGGGCATTAACATGGCAGGCATTGTTTCCCCTTCGGAGTGCTCTATGGGCGTAGAGTGACTGCGCAGAGTAACACAGGTGTCATGGTCTCGCCAGGCACTCAATAAAGCGCTGGAGCGACGCAGTGTCCGATGTGGAGAGCGCTGGGAGAGAAGGAAAGCGCGGAGGGAGTCCCTGTCCAGACTCCACGGCAGTCGCGCTTCCCCTTCGTCCGCCCATAAATGGTTGCACGTGGCGACGACACGGTAAATGATTCCCTAATGGCGTGACACGCTGCCCGCTTCTGCTGCTACGCGGCGCACACGCGAGGCCGCAGACGCGTGGAGACAGTAGCCGTGTCCGTGTTTGTGCGCGCGTGTTTCGGGCGCCCTGCTTCTACGCGAGCTGAACAGCGAAAGCTGCGTCGATCGCGCACGTGCACCCGTTTCACCGCCCCGTGTACCCGCAACCGCGCGCGCGCGCCCTGCCGGCGGCGGCTGTTCATTTTCCCGTTTTTCCCATCCCGCCCTCCTTACACGGCGTCATCCCGCCCGGCCACCTTTCCCTAAGGCTGCGCGTCCCCCTTCCCTTGCTCTCTCCCGAACTGTGCTACGGTGCTCACCGAGCGCTCAACCTATCGTCACCTTTTGCATTGAACCCCCCTCACTTCCTGTTAAGACTGCTTTATTTCATTCCTGGCATTTTTTTTTTGTACAGTGTCTTTCTTGCAGTTTTGATACATAAGCGGAAGAACTGTACGTACTTTTATAGCGCATTACACCTTTTTATATATGCTCGATTTTTTTCTTTTGCATCGGCGTATGTCGAGCCATGTTAAACTTCCCCGTTGACGCGTTTGGGCCATGAACAAAACAAAAATACACATGAAACTGCAATAAACTAGTGTATGAAAACACTAAAAGAAAGAAAAAAACTAGAATCCCGTGTGCCAATGCGTTTCGCGTTGCATTGCTCAATTCTCTCCAGCGTTCACGCCTGCCCTATAATTTTGGATACGCAGAGATTAACGTGAAGTGAACGGAGGGCGGGGGATGCGAATAGATCGAATCGAGGGCTGCGTTGCAGCGCTCAAGTGATGGGACGGAGAGCACAATGGACTCGAGCACGCGTAGGGGGGGGGGGATAATCCGCCATCATTGTGCATGGGTGCAGCGGTGTGAGCGCGAAAACACGCGTGTTTATATACGTATATCCGGGGAGGGGTTCCCGAACCGAAAGCGACGGTGGAGCCGCGTTTGCTGTACGTTTACGGTAAGGTTCAAACAGTAGGCTACGCTGAAACCACCCTCCGAGGGGAAGAGCTGCGCTTTTGTTTCGCTTTTGTCGTCGGCGGGGATCGAATTAGGGGTGGTGATACCATAAACATCACCGTAGCACAGTTGATGGAGGCTGGCAGATTCGGTCTTTTCGATACGCCCCGAAACCGGGGAGTTGGGCGTAAGGTGCCCGCAGGCATCGCCGCTGCGGTTCTGAAGCCCACCGATAGACTTCAACGGAACACGAAATAATTACTTTCCGGTGCGGACCCCATGGCGAGTCGCGGTACGTCGAGCCTGCTTCCTGCTAACCCTCATTTATGACGTCGTGTTATTGTTGCCGGGGTAGCGTGGAGTCCAAGCTGGGGTCTATGCGGGTCATTCAGACGTGTTCAAGGGGATTGATCGCTGACACTGGGGGCACCCATTCGCAATTGGCTTTATTATGAAATAGTAGGAATGAAAGAAGGCGGGAGATGCGATTGTGAAATTGTCATCGAGCGCTCCTAGCCAGGTGTAGGATTAGTAGTAAATTGAGATCTTGGGCTACGCGGGTCGGCTCACAATAAAATACGCCATGACGAAAAAAAAAATGTGTATGAAGCGGGAACGTCACACTGTACTGTGTCTCATTTTCGTCATGCTCATTACGCTGTCACAGAAGACCACGCTTGGATTCGGTGCCGTTTTCAATGTACAATTTATGCTAAAACCTATATTGTTTATCTTGACAAAATAATTAGATGACATTCAGCGTTGCCTCCATTCTTCCTTTGTGTAAAAACCTGCAAGGGACTTTTCATTATAGAATAAATGTTGATAATGATGTCAATAAAGAATAAGATTCCCATTGAGCTGGACTGCTGCTTCATCCCGTCTCAGGTGGCAAATGTTAGTATTAAGCTTTCGAACGAGCATAACAAATGCTAGCACAGGCGCAACGTGCAAACTCGGACATTTTGCATGAATGTTAGGTTTTTCATTGTTAAAGAACCCCAGGTGGTCGAAATTTCTGGAGTCCTCCACTACGGCGTGCCTCATAATCAGAAAGTGGTTTTGGCACGTAAAACCCCATAATTTAATTAGGTTTTTCATTTTCCACGTCAGATATAACTCGGTACCATCTGTCATCTGCTTGTAAGGTCTACTGGAAAAACATATTTTTGGCCAGGTGCTCTTCAGTGGTGTATGGGAAAAGGGGCAGACAAAAAAGGAGAGGAGGTTAGCAACTGACGAAGTTATCGTCGAAGCATCAACATATTGAACTCTATATGTTGTTACACAGGGTCTCTGCAAATAAAATACGTGGGAAACGAGAGTGCAGAAAGAGGAGGACAACGTTGATCCTACGATTTGAGTGATTCTGTGTGCCTTGCTTATCATTAAAGCAGCCCTTTAACACTCTCCGGAGACTGTAACAGATTGGTGGAAGGTGTTGGATGGGACGAAGACGAACCCAATGACGGAAGCTCTACTACCGGCACTTCGCTGCAGCCGCCGCCTTGCCGGACTTCCGCTTTTGCCGATCGAAATGATGTCCCAAGTCCAGACCGTTGATGCGGTGGGGGCACTTCCTACGAGTTCCTTGCCCAACTACTGAGCGCCGAACTTCGGTGGGACCTCAGGAGAAGACGTCGATGAGTCGCTCAAGAACCACAAGCGGGCGAGCAGAGCAGAAGCAGGGAGCAGAAGCGGACAAGCAGAAGCAGAGCTGGGACTCGGCAGCGCAGCTCTGTTACGTTGTGGTTTCGCTAACACCGCTCTCGCGTGGTATGAAAACCACGAGGACATGTTCACAACATGGGATAGTTTTGTTGAGGAAGTGAAGAAGTGCTTCGGCGATTCTAACGCGAAGAAAAATCGAGCGGAGCAGACATTGCTTCAGAGGGCACAGCTTCCAGGGGAGACACGTACCACATGTACAGAAACAATTTTGAAGTTGCGCAAGATAGTGTATCGCAGGATGCCTGATGAGAACACGATTGGACATGTTCTTAAGGGTATAGCCGAAGACGTGCACAACTTCCTGATTGGCAAAGAGAACCATAACTTCGTGTCCGAAATAATGCAGCATTCTCGTACATTTCAAACGCTGGAGATGCGATGGATAGCTCCGAAGTTTGGTCGTCTGTCGGACATCGCAACAGTGGCCAGTGTTGATACAATGCCGCCTACTGACCTCTCGTCGACAATACCGCAGATTGTAAGCAAATCTCTCATTTCCGCGGTGGCTTTCAGGATGGGTATGCAACAGAAACAGAACGCACGCGAACGGTGGCTGCTCTGGCCCTATGGCAGCCGTCAGTTAGTGCAGCAGATGTCGTCTGTGAATACCAAGGAGCATTGCGAACTCGGTACTCGTAACGACCACCCTCCAATTACGGACGCTGTTTTCGCTCATTGCGTTTCTCTCAATGAACGTCGGATGGTTATGGTCTTCATGGAGAGCAATCATCATAAACAGCCTGGTTACGCCCACTGCAGGGCAAAGGCCTCTCCAATACTGCTCCGACTACTCCGATCATATACTAATTGTGGCCATGTTGTACCTGTAAACTTCTTAATCTCATCAGCCACGCTAACTTTCTTCCGTCCCCTGCTACCCTTCCCTTCCCTTGGAATCCAGTTCGTAACTCTTAATGACCATCGGTTATCTTCTCCCCTCATTACATGTCCTGCCCATGCCCATTTCTTTTTCTTGATTTCAGCTAAGATGTCATTAATTCGCGTTTATTTCCCCTCCCAATCTGCTCTTTTCTTACCCCTTAACGTTACACCTGTCATTGATCTTTCCATAGCTCGTTGCGTCGTCCTCAATTTAAGTGGAACCCTTTTCGTAAGCCTCCAGGTTTCTGCCCCGTACATGAGTACCGGTAAGACACAGCTGTTATACACTTTTCTCTTGAAAGATAATGGCAATCTGCTGTTCATGATCTGAGAATGCCTGTCAAACGCACCCCAGCCCATTCTTATTCTTCTGATTATTTCAGTCTCATGATCCGGATCTACGGTCACTACCTGTCCTAAGTAGATGTATTCCCTTACCGCTTCCAGTGCCTCGCTACCTATCGTAAACTGTTGCTCCCTTACGAGACGGTTAAACATTACTTTAGTTTTCTGCAGATAAATTTTTAGACTCACCCTTCTACTTTGCCTCTCCAGGTCAGCGAGCATGCATTGCGATTGGTCCCATGAGTTACTAAGCAGGGCAATATCATCAGTGAATCGCAAGTTACTAAGGTATTCTCCATTAACTATTATCCCCATTTTCTCCCAATCCAGTTCTCTGAATACCTCCTGTAAACACGCTGTGAATAGCATTGGAGAGATCGTATCTCCCAGCCTGACGCCTTCTTTATTGGGACTTTGTTGCTTTCTTTATGGAGGGCTACGGTGGATGTGGAGCCGCTATAAATATCTTTCAGTATTTTTTACATATGGTTCATCTACACCCTGATTCCGTAACGCATCCGTGACTGCCGAGGTTTCGACTGAATCAAGCGCTTTTTCGTAATCAATGAAAGCTATATATAAGGGTTGGCTATATCCCGCACGTTTGTCTATCACCTGATTGATAGTGTGAATATGGTCTATTGTTGAGTAGCCTTTATGGAATCCTGTCTGGTCCTCTGTTTGGCAGAAGTCTAAGGTGTCCCTGATTCTATTTACGATTACCTTAGTAAATACTTTGTAGGCAACGGACAGTAGGCTGATCTGTCTGTAATTTTTCAAGTCTTTGGCGTCCCCTTTCTTATGGATTAGGATTATGTTAGCGTTCTTCCAAGATTGCGGCACGCTCGAAATCATGAGGCATTGCGTATAGAGGGTGGCCAGTTTTTCTAGAACAATCTGCCCACTATCCTTCAACAAATCTGCTGTTACCTGATCCTCCCCAGCTGCCTTCGCCCTTTGCATAGCCCCAAAGGCGTTCTTTACTTCATCCGGCGTTACTTGTGGGATTTCAAATTCCTCTAGACTATTCTCTCTTCCATTATCGTCGTGGGTGCCATTGGTGCTGTACAAATCTCTATAGAACTCCTCAGCCACTTGAACTATCTCATCCATATTAGTAATGATATTGCCGACATTGTTTAACGCATACGTCTGATTCTTCCCTATTCCTAGTTTCTTCTTCACTGCTTTTAGGCTTCCTCTGTTCCTGAGAGGATGTTCAATTCTATCCATATTGTACTTTCTTATGTCAGCAGTCTTACGCTTGTTGATTACCTTGGAAAGTTCTGCCAGTTCTATTCTAGCCGTAGGTTTAGAGGCTTTCATACATTGGCGTTTCTTGATCAGATCTTTCGTCTCCTGCGATAGCTTACTGGCATCCTGTCTGAGTTACCACCGACTTCTATTGCACATTCCTTAATGATGTCCATAAGATTGTGGTTCATATCTTCAACACTAAGGTCCCCTTCCTGAGTGAAAGCCGAATACCTGTTCTGTATTCGGCTTTAACTCAGGAAGATGATCTTAGTGTTGAAGAGCGAGTGGAGAGTGGTACTACCACTCAATTCCTTCTGAGAGGCCTGGTTACTCTGAGCTGCCACAGGTGTCTCGGCCCCTTCCGGTGTGCTACAGCTGCATCGTTCCGGTTCACATCTCGACCTTTTGCAACTACCGACCTTCATACCAGCGAGAGTCCTTGAACATGTCTTCTCAGCCTTTCGACCGGCCCTTCCCTACGCCATTACCACCACGCCCACCTTCCGGTTTACGCTACCCTTCGCCAGGATGGATGGATGTGGTGTTTTGTGGCACAAGGGCCAGCTACCCTTCGCTAGCCTCTGACCGAAGCTTAACGCCACCACGAGCTCCCCGTGCTCCAGGATCCCCATCGCCGCGGTGGCGCATGCCGTCCCCGCCGCCGGAAAAGTAGTCAGTGTGTACAAGTGTTTTGTTCAAGAATGAAGTTCATGTACTTGTTGGTGACGTACCTACCATGGCACTGGTGGATACGGGCGTGAAAATAATTGCGATGAGTGTCAATTTTAACAGATTTCTTGGACTGAAACTGATGTTTCCTTTCAGCCGTGGTGCGACATTCCGCGGTGTAAGCGATGATGCGTTGTCTCCTGTGGGAGTCTATGCTACGGGCGTGTCTTTGTTTGGCAAAGTGTTTCCCACAAAATTCGCGATTATTACACGATCCACACATGACGTTATTTTGGATATCGATTTTTTGCGGGAGTGTGGGGGAACCGGTGACTGTAGATGTGGGCACCTTTCACTCCGCGGTAGTCTTCCAGCTGCGCTCTTGAAGAATTCATCACGTGATGAATGCATCTTTGTCGTCTCCGAAGACAGGGTCGTTCCTGCATTTTTTGCTGTGTGTGTTCCAGTAACCTCTCTTAGCAATGACCTGGCCGTCTTCGATGCCACGCTGGAACTAATTGAAATGAAAAAAAAAGTGAAAAAAGAACATTTTAGTTCCCCATTGCGTGGCGTCTGTAGTCCAAGGACGCGCAAGTGTGTGGACCATCAACAGTCAATGGAGCCTACAGTGTCACCTCGAGGCATGAAACTCGCTTATTCAAGCCCGAATCCTCTACGGCGCTGGTTGCGCTTGTTGCTGCTACAAGCGAGCATGAACATCTACATTCTCAAGGTTCAGAAAATTCACAACTTCTACGAATGATCAGCAAGTCACTTAGTCAAAGAGAACGTCGTACACAACTGTGCGTTCTCTGCAAGCACTCCAAAGTGTTCGACATTTCGAAAAGCAGCAAAATGCCTCTAATTCCAGCGTCTTGAATGCGTGATCGGATCAACACCGCTTCGGCGCATCCCATACGGCAGAAACTATCAGAGTAAGAACGCAGCATCATCAATGACGAAGTGCAAGAGATGCTAGGAAGGGGAGTAATTCAAGAATCGGCAAGGCCCTGAGCCACTCCCGTCATTCTTGTGAAGAAAGATGGTACGTGGAGATTCTACGTTGATTACCACCAACTGAGTTCCGTTACCAAGAAAGACGACTATCCGGTGCCCCGTATTGATGACGCCATCGACTGTCTGCATTCCGCTACGTGGATATGAGCTGGTTATTGGCAAATTCCGATGCACCCAGCTGAGAAGGAAAAGACGGCATTCGTTACGCCTGACGAGTTGTACGAATTCAGCGTCATGCCATTCGGATTGTGCAATGGGCCGGGGACATTCGAAAGAATCATGGATTCTTTCTCTGCGCGGTTCGAAATGGTAGATTTTTATGTGCTACCTTGATGATGTCGTAATTTTTGGGCATACATTTCAGGAGCAGAACACTCGTCTCGCTATTGTACTCGACTGCATCGAAAAAGAGCTCCATTCGAAAAAATGCCATTTTGGCTAGCGCCAAACTGGTTTTAGGACATCTCGTCGATAAGGATGGCATTAGACCCGACCCACAGAAGACAGCAGCCGTTGAATCATTCGAGCAACCTGAATCTGTCAAACAGCTTCGTAGCTTCGTGAGGCTCTCCTCATATTTGCGGTGGTTCATGCCCGGTTTCGCAGATGCCGCTCGCCCTATGACGAATCTTATGGGTGAGAACATTACGTTTCAGTGGACCCTTGAGTGTGAAGCCGCTTTTCGCCAGCTGAAGTTTTTGTTAACTTCACAGCCCATACTCCTGTACCTCGATCCTTCGTCACCAACAAAGATTTACACAGACGCCAGTGGCATCGACATCGATGCCATCCTCGTTCAGCGCTATAGGAGCGATGAACATGTCGTCGCGTACGCAAGCCGTTCTTTAAGCAAGCCTGAACGCAACTACACATTAACGGAGCAAGAATGTTGTCAGTAGTATTTCCCGTGCAGCGGTTTCACCCGTACGTCTATGGTCGCCCATTCACCATCGTCACAGATCAGCATTCTCTGTGCTGGCTGGTCAATCTTCGTGACTTGTCCGGTCGCCTCGCGCGGGGGGCCCTTCATCTGCAGGAACATGTGTTTACTATTACGTACAAGAGTGGCCGTTGAGACGCGGACGCGGATTGCCTTTCTAGGATGCCACTACGTACGACGGATTGTGAAGCCGACAACTTTGATCACCTTATCGCTTCCCTTTCCCCTGACTTTCCCGATACCTTGACATTTGCCGCAGAGCCGCGCGAAGACCCGAACTTGAATGCTTTTTTCTCTGTCACACAAAGGCCTTATAACCTTTTGTCGATTTTGCATCCGGCATGGTCTTCTCTACAAGAGGAACTTCTCAACGATAAGCGCCCGCTTTCTACTGGTGGTTCCGGAGTCTCTGTACACATCTGTTCTGCGCGTTACGCACGATGACTCAGGTCACATAGAGACCTGAGGTCTGGACCTCAGGGACTTAAGTGCTCGAGCACTTAGTCGTACGAAAGAAAGATTCTACTGGTATCAAATGCGCAAAACAATTGACATCTATATGGCCAGTTGTACACAGTGCCAGAGCCACAAGCGACCTACTTCAGCTCCAGTCGGTCACCTGCAGCCAGTAAAACCCCCCAGTTCCCCTTTTGAAAAAGTCGGCATAGACCTGATCGGACCGTTTCTGCGTTCTTCAAGAGGCAACCGGTGGACCATTGTGTGTGCTGACTACCTGACGCGGTATTGTGAGACGGCAGCTTTATCCTCCGCCACTGCAGCCCAGGTTTCCCAGTTTTTGCTGTATTCATTCATACTTCGACATGGGCCGCCTCGCTTGATAATAAGTGACCGTGGTCGCCAATGTATCTCTGAGATTGTGGAAGAATTACTGTGTTCGTACGCCTTCACGTTCCGACACTCAACAGCTTATCATCCACAATCTAACGGGCTCACCGAGCGCACAAACAGAACGCTGATAAACATGTTATCACTGTACGCCGCTTCGGATCGCAACGCCCGGGAGGTACCGTTCGTGACGTACGCTTTCAACTCTGCGAAACACGAAACGACCGGTTTCAGCCCTTTCTTCCTTCTTTACGCGCACCCACCTCGTCATACGCTGGACACAATTTTTTCTTTTGACATCCATAACGATTTGTCTAGGGTGGAGACTTTGTGTCGTGCAGAAGAGGCTCGTCGTCTTATTCGCTTACGTACATTGACGCGCGAAGCCACTCTAAACCACGCTACGGTAGTCACCACCAACATGTTCCGTATGTTCCTGGTAACCTCGTGTAGCTGTGGACTTCAATACGCAGACGTGGTTGAGCCGAAAGCTGCTTGCCGACTATGTGGGGCCATTCGTTATCCTCGATCGTCTAAGCGAGGTGAACTACACGTTTGCACGTCTCACTTCCAATGACCGCTGTTCACGCAAGACGGAAGTGACGCATGTTGCCGGCCTGAAGCCATCCACACGCAGGAAGCAGGAGTGACTCGCCTGGAGGGCTTCGTCTCGGTGACGAGATATCTGATGAAAGGTCTCTGCAAGTATAATACGCAGGAAGTGAGAGTGGAGAAAGAGGAGGACGACGTTGTTCCTATGACTTGGACGGTTACTTGTGCCTTGGTGATCATCAAAGCAGCTCCTTAACCCTCTCCGGTGACTGTAACAATATGTATGCACAGAGCGTCACACATGTGATGTGCGTGTTTGGCTCGCACCATAGGCTGAAATTATGTAGAGTCAGACAGATTCCTAACGATATTATGCCTGCACCGGCCTTTCTGACATTCAGCGCATTGCAGCAAGGAGAATTGGCCAGATCGGTGATAGTTCGCACAAGCGCGGAACACCCATTACAGTGCGAGCGACACCTACTGCGTCGTTCACATCAGTAGGACACACGCCTTGCAAAAGTTACCTTCTGGGTACCACTAACAAAAAAATGAGAGTTATTTAGGTATACTTACGTGATTTGAGTCAGAAAGCGTTATGAATTCTCTAATCAATTGGTTACGTCCATGATACGTGACGTCTTACATCGTCACGTGTCCTTCACAACTCTACCTTAATCAACCTTGTTCTAATTTGTATCACCATTTTCCTAGACAATTCACCTTGATCCACTGTAATCTGCCTTAACACATCTTGCTCATATTGTACCAGCCTTACGCCACCTCAGTCTACTTTGCTCGGATTCATACCAAACTTAATCCATCTTAATCAATTTTAGCGCTCCTTAAACCACTTAGCTCAAATATGTGCCAGATTCAATCCATTGTAATCCAGCTTGATCCACTTAAACCACCTTCATCCACTTCAATTCCCCATTATTCATTTTACTCCACGTAAGCCACCTTACTATACCTTGTTCTAACTTACAAGACGCTGTTCGTGATTTTTCGCAGCATTCGTTGCGGACAACGCTGGCTTTTCTGCCTCATGGGAGACATAATGCTTGCGCATTATAACGATGTGAATCCGAACACGTGAACGAGTAAGATGTGTCATCTGCGCGAGCTCTCCTTTTCAATGTGAAGCAATATACAGGTATATCGCGCTTACTACCTGTTTCGTACTTTATTCGTGTCTGCGATTTATGCGTTGTTCGCACGTGATGTTCTAAATGGCTAGCGTTGATTGCAAATATAACTAGTAAGCATGCGCCATTGATTCAGTCGAATTATTGCCTGTACGAAAGGCGAAGCAGTTGTACCCGAGGCATAAGACGGCACTCTAAAGTGTACCACGGTAGCTGCATGAAAAGACACATGCCGGTGTACTATTCTGTACCAAAAGCTACACGCTCATAGGCCAATATGGAAGGTGAACACATAACGTGTATCCGTCCACGCTTTGTCATCTGCTACCAACACCGACGTTCGTAACGTGCGCAGGGTCTTTCGATGCGTAACAATGCGCAAATTCTGCGTAAGGCATGCAAACTATATTTTCCTTGCGCAAGCACTCGCGTTCCCATGCGTCGCAGCCTTGCCTCTGCTAAACGCATGAGTTATCTCAAGATTACTATTTTTTAGAGCGTAACGCAGCCACTGTCAGAGCCCCGTAACAGGTTTATGTCCACGCATTCGGCACGAGCATGCAGCCAGACGCCCGGCATCGGTGATACATCACAGCAACAAAGGTTGAGTCGCCCTATAACTATATACTCCGAAGCCGTGTGCTACATTGGGACTTCCTTTGATTAGCAGTCTACCCTTTATCAGCTGTTCCTCGCAGTTTCTTCAACCGCCGACAGAGCCAAAACGCCCTTCTGGGTATGTTCGGCGGTGCCACATCGTCTGCTGTTTGCAAGCGCCACATCGTTGGCATTTGCTCATCACCGTCATCCCGTACCGTACAAAAGCGCGTATACCCGGCGACAACTTTCTGTGGAAGCACATCCAAAGCTAAGTGGGTGAAGAAGGTAGCCTGGTTGCGCTACTACGCCAAGTAGTGCTAAAGTTTTATGAGCGGTTTCAGTTTGGTTTTGTCAGTGGAGCTCTTCTCGAGAACACATTACTTCAAGGGCTCCTCTGATATTACGCTTAGCCGTGCGCGACTGAAATATACGGGTGCAAACGCACACAGTTCCCTGCAGTAACGTCCTATGGCAAGCAATATTTTGTACAGCGAAGGAGCGTAGTAAGTACTTCTATTAAAAGAAGCATCTTTTTATTTTTGAAGAACCACGGAGCACGCAGGAACGGCGCAATCAGAAGTCGTACGTAAATGAAACAAGCCGTTTCATAAGTTATACGGCATACAAGGTGGATTATCTCGGTTCTCCATTTTTGGGGAATAAATGAATGAATGAATTTATTAGGAAATGAGGGCACCAAACGTCGTTGTTGGATACAATAGCCTTCGCGATGCTTAGTGTGGCGGGTAGCATTCCTTAGCGCAGCAGAGTATGGGGAGCAGCATTCCTGGCACGAACTTTTTGCGCAGTGGACCCTGCAGTAGGCCACTGCCTCGCTGGAACGCAAGCGTACAATTGGCACTGCTAGCAATTCCAGCGCCACCTTCAATGCATCTGGTGGAACAAGCAAAACCTTCAAGGTGATTGCATCCCCGATGTTGAATGCTGTTATCGCAAAGCGCCAGGGGCCCCGTCGCCCGCACACGCGGATGCTTCCCGTGCTACACTTGAGATCTTGCCAAAATGACTACATCCGTGACAGTCAACAACAGAAAATACCTACCCTGTATACCATGGAAATATGAAATGGGCAGTTTCTTTTAGGTATAGTTCGTAATCGCAGTTAGGCTTGCACAGCTGGCGGACTCGCGGAAGACGGACAGGCTGCCATCGTCGAGCTGGCTGGCCGTCGCGACCAGCGACGCACTGGCGATGGACGTACGAGTTGCAGGCTACGCAGCACCTTTCGCGGTTATCGTGTGCAGCCAACGAAACATGCAGCAACACGCCGCTGTCATGACATGCTTGTGATAGATGAGTGTATACGAGCATCCGCTCATGCTTGCTGCAGCCGAGTGGCGCCATCTTTGTTTAAATGTGCAGGAAAACCAGATGCGAACACCGCAAAGTTATAAACGAGAAACAGCGAAAATCGGAAATCCTAGGCGAAGCAAGTTTCTTATTTAATACAAAAAGATTAATATTTATTGCGATAGTGATTATTAGGCGGTATGATTTGTTTTATGCTGCGTGATCTACAGATGCTCACATCTGCGGACTGCGTGCGGGCTCGTACTAACAGAAGTGCACATGCGCTGTGTAGCTTCGGTTGTGCTGCCACAGGAATTTGTCGCCGGATGTAGTGAACAATAAGCCTTCTAAAACGTTGCGCATCGTCAACGCATCGCCAGCACTAACGCTGTGGAGCCGTATGCTATGTTGGAATCAAACGATTTTTACACCTCGGCATCGTCTGTGCGGTCCAAACGGCGTCAAAATAAACAGCTCAACTCAATAACAATGAACAAAAAAAGACATACCTAATGTCCTGCCCACAGCATGCGATGATACTAAAGTGAAGGCTGATTTCACTATTTGTAACTTGCCCTCGAGGTAGAGCGCCAGTAAAAAGCGCGAGTTCGGATCGAAGCGGGCGCATTCGATGGAGCATGCGAGACGCCGTGGCTAGTTGCGCTGACAGATTGCACCGGGGGACGTATTCTGGGAAGATCTGTTTCGGCGATACTATCGCTTCAGCAGTCAGGCGCGCGCTGATTGGCTGGTTGAGCAAAGCCGGATGAGCTGATCGGCTGGTTGCGCACTACGTCACGCGAAGGCGATGGTATCGCTGAAAGTGGTCGTCCAAAAATACGCCCCCTGAATATATGCTTCTTTAAATAATAGCGCTACTTTTTTTTACCTGCACTGGCTACACGAGTATAGCTAGTGTAAGAAGGGGTCATTTTTTTTTATTCGGCGTAGAATAAGTGTACCTCCGCTAGCCTACGCAAAGGCATCTTTTATGGCAGTAGTGCAGCATTAAAATTACGTTTTCTACACTGCAGTTTCGATCAATGTAGGGTGCAGACGACAAAAAACAAGGTGGCGTTGCAAACGCATGGCACCATTTTGTCTGTGGCTGTCGGCGCTAATATGACGACCATAGACAAGGTTCGCACGGCGACGGGCAGCGAAGTGCTGGGTTGACCGTGCGTCGTAGAGGTTCACAGAGGAGGGTGAGCTAATCCTCCTAGAAGACAAAATTACCTTACACACGGGTGGTGCCGCCTGTTTCACATTCCGCGCTGTTTAATAGGCACAGAGATGGTGTCTTAGCACGCTGCGTATTTGTGATGTATTTAGGTGCAATTCGTCAAGATTTGTTGCTGAAAGGAAACTCGTACATTGGCTTTCAGTTTCAGGCAAGGGCATATACACAGCCAGTAAGTGTGAAGTCAAGCGCTGCTCATCTGCTTTTGTATAGCACGACGCACAGTCTGCTCTGATCGGATACAGCCCAGTGGGTCAAGTGCAGGACACGACGTCACACCCTCTGCCTGAAGCTACACTCTGCACGAGCCCGCAGGAAGTGTAGGGAAAAAAGAGCCCTAATACTAGTGTACCTTGTACTAGGATCACTTACTCTGTATGTAAAATAATTACACTTATGAAAGAAGTATTATAATCGGGGGGAAATTAATTACAAATATTGCTATTATCTTCACATTCACTGAATAGGTTTGAGCATTGTTGGGGGCGCGTCCGTATATTGACAGGGAAGACGTTGGAGGAGAGAACCAGCTTAAAGGTAGGAATGGTGCTATCTTGAAAACTTGTTTTATCTGGGGACCTTATCCACAACTGCTCCTGCTTTCGGATTGCAAGCCTGCCTCGGCGAAAAAAGGTGATCCTTGCTTCTACGTCATGCAACAAAACAGCCAAGAATAGGGAGCGCTACCTTAATCTAGCTAGCAGAAGAGGAAAGAACGTTCAGCTCGGAAATGTGTAAATAACGAGCCATTGTATGATGATTCGCACCTCGATAGTACCTGTCCGGAGAGTTTCGGACGTATCTTTACATATTGCTTAGTCTACACGAATTCATTGCAGTAGTACTTGCAGTATACTTCTTGCATATGGTACGTTCGGCTGTTGCTTCTGCTGCTACTGCTGTCGCCTTGCGGACACACACACGAATGCACTCATAACGAATCGGCTTATATGTGCCCCAGCTGTGCTACCCCTACACATGTGGCGGCAGACGGCTTTGTTTTCTACGCAATTACGTAGTCGAGCAACAAGGGGTGCCTCATTAACCTTAGTGCAACAAGTATACACCTTAAAGCGCGTCATCTCTTAATAAAGTTCATTTTTCTAAGCCTTCTTGTGTTTGGGTGCTTCTAGTCGAGCAAGGTGAGCCGGTCCTGAACATAGTGCCATGGTAAACTATACAGATCTCGCTTTCACGAGATTAAAAGTAGGTCCATGCCGGAAACAGTGCAATTTACGATCGCGCGGATCACGTTTCACGTGGTGACGGCACCGGTCCCTCAGTGATTTGAAGGGTAGGCTCGTACCATAATAAAAATCATCATCAACCTATATTTTATGTCCACTGCTGGATGAAGGATTGTTCTAGCACTCTTCAATTACCCTGTCATGCGCTAGCTGATTCCTACTTACACCTGCAAATTTCCTAATTTCATCACCTCACCAAACTTTCTGCCGTTCTTGAGTGCTCTTTACTTCCCTTGCACACATTTGGCAACTCTAATGGTCAGCTGGTTATCTGCCCTATGTATTAGATGGGCTGCCCAGCTCCATTTCTTTCTCGTAATGTCAACTAAAATATTGGCTATCCCGTTTGCATTCTTATTGACACCGCTTTATTGCTATGTTTAAAGGGACACCAAAGCAAAGCAAAACAATAAATCAATTTAGACTGACAAAGCATTCATTGAAAACAGTTGTCAACTTCGCGATAATAGGTCAATTATTAGAAGAGTAAATGAAGCTCCAAGTTTCATATTTTGAATTCCCCGCAAAAACCCCAACGTCCGTGCGTCAATGTACCGTCGCGAATTATTTTATATTAGTTATTTTATAAGCATTTTTTCGTGTTCGGGCCACATTGGCGTAGTAAACGTTCGCAATACCTGCGATATGGAGACTTTAGCGCTTTCAGAACACAATGTAGTCCATCTTTACCGGTAAATATCTAGCTGGGCCCTTTCGGAAGCTCTCAAAATGTATGCCGTCACGTTAAGATGGTGTGGAAACTTGAAGGCAACTTCACCATCCGTCGTTTTGTGCGTGCGTGTCTGCGCGTATGTGGCTTACCAAGCATGTTCTCGCGGTAAGAGTAGTGTTTTTGGTATTATGGAAGGGTAATTTACTGATAAGGAGAAATCATTTTTCTTTTTATTATCCCTTCAACGTTACGTCTAACATTTTTCTTGCATGGCTCTTTACTCGGTCCTTAAGTAGTTCTTTAAATTCTTTGTTAATCTCCAAGTGTCTTCCCATATGTTATCACCGGGAAAACGCAATGATTGTGCAATTGTATGTTCAACGCGACAGTGAGAATTCCGGAAATGCTTGTGGTATGCACTCCAACCCATTTTTATTCTTCTGCAAATTTCCTTGTCATGATCACGGTTCCCGGTCGCAAATTGTCGAAAAGATGCTCGGTAGTTGCGACCTCTTAATAGAAGTAAAATGAGCATTCAGTGAAAGCGCATCAGTAATAATTGCTACTTCAAATTTCTGAGAACCGGATTTTGTGATGGGCAGGATATTTTCCACAAGTTCTGCCAGAAATATCGGGATATTAACCCCTTTCGCGAAACAGTTAGCTTTAGAGAAACGAGATGGCGCTTTCGGCGGCGCACCGCACGTTGCCTCAGCGAAAGCGCACGAATACGAAACCATTGCTTCTTCGGCCCTGCGTCTGTGAGATCAGCTGTCGGAAATGCAACTTGGTTTTCGCTAACGCACTGTGCTCCATCGATGCTGCAAAATGTGGAGCGGAGAAGACGTGCACGGTAGTTAGCTGCAAATATTGTGAGGGGCATACTCAGACATGGAAAGTCTCTGTGTCCAAGTTCACGAACCGCTGCTACGTTTAGGGACTGTGTTTGCGGCTCTTCGCGATGCACGGCTTCCCTCGAGGATAAAAAAAAGTATCGCTCATCCGTCAGCGTCGTAGCGCTAGCTTCAAAGGAAAGAAATTGAACTCCGGAACGTGTGCACGAGTGAGTACCGCTCGTTATACGGTGACAAAGGGAGTAGCACCACTTTTCGGCATATATTTTCTCGTACGTTGTCGACACACATCCACCTCAACTCACACGTAAACTTACGCCAATTCTATGCCCAAAGTATCATGGATAAGGGAACGGGCGCACAGTGGAATCACTGCGCCGAAGCATAGGGTAGGTCGACTACACCGGCAGCGCGCAAACGTTCGAAGCTGAACGTTTCGTATGGTCGACAGTAAGCTACTGACTAGCGATAGTATGTATTTGCTACAAGCTATTTCAACGGGCTGAACATCTGCGTTACAAGCCTTGTGTCCAGCAAGAACAAATCTATCGCAATTGAGCACACCCGCTAGCGATCAAGCAGCAATTAAACAAACAGATAGTGACCCCATGGGGAGACAGACAGAGAGAGAGAGAGAGAGAGAAAGAAAGACTTTATTTGGTTCTTTCAAGGATTTAGCGTCTCGAGGTCTCCGTAGTCTTCTTGGCGCCGGCGACTTGGAGCCTCTTCCGGCAAGGGTGAGCCCCTATTCCAGGGCTCCACAGAGCCTAGCTACCTCACTAGCGTGCTGCAGTACGGATCTTTGAGCCGTGAGCTCGCAGCTGGTAAGCCGACTCTCCCATGGCTCCGCACTCGGGTACTGTGTTGGTGGAATGATTGGTTGTGTTTACATTCCCATGTGACATGATAGAGTGTGGGTGTGGCCCCGCACCATGGGCAGGTGTCTATGTACTGTGTCGGGTACATTTTGTTTAGGATGTATAAATTTGGGAAGGAGTTTGTCTGCAATCTGCGCCAACTCGTTGCTTCCTCCTTCGTTAGAGCTTTGTGCGGTGGGGGATATTTGGCTCTCGTCCCTCTGTGTAAGTTTAAGGTTTCTGTGTATCCTCCTTCACAAGCGTGTGGGTGATACTCCGGGGCGTGCGATTGCTGTGCTCGGAACGTGGTCTCTCGAGCTAGGCTGTCTGCCCTTTCGTTACCCTCTATGCCTGCGCGGGCCGGAATCCAGATTAACTTTTGCGTAACGTTCCTCTGGGCGAAGTTGGCTCCGCCAAGAATTCTGAGGGCGGCTTTGCTAATCCTGCCCCTCATATAATTTCTGCACGCTTCCTTCGAGTCTGTTAAGATGTTTAGAGGCCTGCCTGTCCTATATCCTTCTACTGCCGCCAGCGCCACGGCAATTTCTTCGGCCTCCGCTGTGCCGGCTGCCTTTCCCGTCGCACATGTGATCAGGTTCCCGTCGCTGTCCAGCACCCCCGCCGTCGCCGTGCGCTTCCCTTCTCGCTGGTACGTGGCAGCATCCGTGTATACCGTGTTGTCTAGTCGCGCTAGTGTCTTTTCCACGCATTCGGCTCGCGCCTGCTGTTAGATATGGTCGGACGCCAAGCGCCATACGTCATCCCCTAACCCTCTACTCGGGCGACACGTCATCCCCCTACCCTCTAACCAGGTGATACGTCATCCCCTTACCCTCTACTTGGTCGGGCACCACGGGTGATACGTCATCCCCTTACCCTCTACTTGGTTGGGCACCGCGGGTGCTACGTCATCCCCTTACCCTCTACTTGGTCGGGCACCACGGGTGTAACGTCATCCCCTTACTTTCTACTTGGTCGGGCCCCACGGCGCCGAAGAGGTCATTTACCCGATCTTCTCCCAGGATTCGTCGAAAAGAGGATCGACTTCTCCTTCCCGTGCTCGGTAATGCAGGAGGAGGGGCCCTCTCTCGGTGCCTGTCACGTGTCATCGATGGAAACAAGATCCCGCCCACATGATTGTAGAGAGCCTATTTAAGGGGCTCCGAAATGTACTTTTGATATACTTCGTACTAGATACTTCATACTTGTTACTTCATGTTCTTCTTATTTTCTCTCAACTACCTTTGAATAAACAGTGCAAGTTTCGCACTAGCAAATCGTCGTCTTGCCGTTGCTCGGTCGCCATGGTCTACCGGATGCCTACAGCCCGCCGACAACGCTACGCTACCCAATAAGTAATGTCGGTAGAGCTTCGATAGGCAGGCGCCGCTACTTCTCGGCAGCAGTACGGTACGCTACCCTGGAGTACGCAAGAAACTGGTTGCTAACGGTGGGATCGGCCATGAAACGCAACAAACGGGTTGCTAGCGGTGGGATCGCCCTCCAAACGCAACAAACTATTTGCTAACGGTGGGATCGCCCCTGAAGCGCAACACTGCCTTCTGCTCTCGTGGAGGTTGGGGTCCATGTTCTTAGGTACTGGCCTAACGCTTATTGTTTTTCTTAAGCACTCGGGCACGTCTGCGTATCTGTTTACGTGTCCGCTCGTGTCCTGTCCCAGCCTAGTCAGGAGCGCTCTCCCTGCAGGGGTGCTTTTGAGTCTGGCTTTTTACGTTTCGAGCAGGGCTTCCACCAGTTCGCTGAAAGTGTTGCTGATGCCCAGTTGGAGCAGTTTATCGGTTGACGTGTTTTTTGGCAGATGGAGAGCTGTCTTCTATGCTTTCCTGAGTATCGTGTCCGCCTGTTCTTTCTCTCCTTTGGTCATCGCGTGGTACGGTAGCGAGTAGATGACTCGGCTGATGACCAGGCTGCTGACGAGTTTAAGTGTGTCTTCCTCTTTCATGCCGTATCTTTTTTGGGAGACCCTGTTGATCATCCGGCCCACCTGCTCCGTCGCGTTGCTCAGCAGGCTGATGGTGTGGCTGCATTTTCTGCTGCCCTGTAGCCACATGCCCAGGATTCTGATCATGTTCTTTTCAGGGATGTTTTGACCGTCAAGCGTTACTTCCAGTGTTGCTTGGGTAGGGTGTCTACCCATACTCTAAGTAGTTCGGATTTTTCTGTGGAGCATACCAGTCCCCTCTCTTTGGCGTACTTTTCGACAGAACGCGCAGCCTCTTGTAGCTTCTCTTGTTTTCCTCCCAGTGAACCTTGCGTGACCCAAACCGTGACGTCGTCCGCGTGCATCGCGTGTTGGATGCCCTGGATCTCGCCGGGTCGTTTTGCCAGGCCGATCATCGCCACATTAAATATCACGGGCGATATCATGGAGCCTTGGCGTGTGCCTCTACATGGTGTGGAGAAGGTGTCGCTTCTCAACTCCCCCAGCCCTACCGTTGCCGTTCTGGCGGTTAGGAACTCCTCGGCATAATCATGTACTTTCCTTCCGCAGTTGGTGTTGTTGAGGCCCTCCATTATGGCCGCGTGGCTGACGTTATCGAAGGCGCCTTTGATGTCGAGCGCCATGACAATGTTTTCACCCGCCTTGGGCATTGTGTTGAGTACCTCCTCTTTTAGTTGTAGGAGGACGTCTTGCGTCGATAGGTTGGCCCTGAAGCCATACATGCTGTCAGGGTACCACCTCCCGTTCTCCAGGTGCTGCTGGATCCATCTAGTGACTATTCTCTCATACAGTTTTCCCAGGCACGACGTGAGCGAGATCGGCCTGAGATTCTCGATCTGTAGTTTCTTGCCCGGCTTGGGTATCATGACCACGACGGCGTGTTTCCATTCCGCCGGTACCTTCCCCTCTTGCCAGAGCGGGGAACTTTACTCAGTCGGAAACGTGACTAGCCGTTGCTTAAAGTATTTGCTAATTAAAGAACAAAGAGCTTAACACACTCATATTTATTCAATTCATACGCGGAAAGTTAGGATAGGTTGTAATACATCTCTAGCCACGCTTTTATTACAAGATCCGTATGGGCATCTCGCTCCGTTTGGACAAAGCGTGATGAGCTCCGAAAGCGCTTTACATGTTTTTGAAACTGTAGCCAAAGCCTCTCGTGTCGTCCACTCAGTCAACGTATACGATATCCGCCCAAAACACAAGTTTTCAGAGCCTCACCGGCGTCATGTACATCCATAGTAAACACAGAGGCAATGGAGGCAGCTGAGGCAAGCAATGGACGTGTCTACACGTGATCAAACATGGCAGTCCCCACGGGATTGTCGTGAAATGTGGTCAAAGTCAGACAGACGGAGAGCAAGATGTCATTTAACTTCAGTGGGAAAAATCCCAACTCCGGCATTCTCTAAAATTTGAGTTGCGTCAAGAGAAATAACAAAGTGAAAAAGAAATTGTTTGAAATCATTTCGATCGAGACCTTAGAGTATACGCGCTCGTAAACGTGTTGCATGTTTTAGGGAAAATAGCATCAAAAATTAATTTACACTTTGACGAATTTGCACTTGAAGAAATCTGGCACGACAGTCCAATTAACTTGAAATTTTTATAACTGCACCTGTACATAAATAACCTTAGACCATCGACTATTCCGCCATTATTTCCCGAAAAAGAAAATATCCGGAAAAATGCTGAAAACGCTAAGCTGCTTAGATCTGTAATGAAATGGAGAAGTTCGAGCTTCCATATGGAGCACATTATCAGCCACAAAGCTCAGCAGCCCTAGACACAAACGCAAAACTTGTCTTTCCAGTGGTATACCGAAAACGCAGCCGAATTCAACAATGGAGTGGACGTAAAGCTCCTAAATAATCAGTAATGTAGCCATAAGTATACCTAGACTTTTATTGCTCATCCGGCGCCACAACTTCATTGCACGTTCTCCTATACAAACATTTGCTTCGATCTGCTGTTGCCAGTTGAACTTACTCTCATATGTAATCCCTGAGTACTTCAAAGGCGTAACTCGAGGTAGCTGCTCAATTCGATAGGGAATAGCAGAGTCGGTCAAACTATCTCTTTGGAGAAAACGCACAGGAACTATACTCTCACACCGTTATATGCTTCAGAAATTTCTCACCAACATGGGCGCAATTTTGGAGTGGTGTGGTTTTATCTTTTGCCGCTGCAAATGCAGTGAGAATTTCCATCGCAGTTCGAGAAGCGTATACCGCAAGGTTCTCGTCTGTCATCACGTTCATTCAAATCCAGCGTGGCCACGCACGTAATCGTGTGAACACGCTCTGAACGATGAAACCACGCGAGGCGTGTGAATCTGCAAACTCACACATGCAAATACTGGAGCGTAAAAAGAGGGGGGGGGGTGAGAGGGGCGAGATTCAAGCAGCGTTTTCGACCCTTGGACATGCATGCGCGTTCGTTCTGTTTCTAGAACAAGCGATGAAAAAGAGACAGCATATAATAATATTTAAAAAAAACGTGCACTCCGCGCTCACAACTCTGGTTCAGCGCTGCACCGACATCATCAAGGTGTGAATTAGAAATCGGGTAGGACTCCCATCCCCACTGCTGTTTGCAGTTCTTGTCTAAGGGCCTATCTTCTCTATTTTTTTTATACATTTGTTTGTCTTGCGTTCTGTTCGCGGTAGCCGTTCTCCCAGCGGTCGCGTTGTGAAGCGAGCGCCACTCAACCGAGCAGCGTTTAGCACTCCTCCTTTTCTCCCCGCCGCGTCTGCTCCACTCCTAGGATCATTACTCTTCCCGAAACCGCGACGCGTGCTCACTCGGGCATTAAAAATGGCCGCCGAAATTGGGATAGAGAGTGCATTGTCGATGGAGAGGAGAAGGGGAAGGGGTGCGATCAGCAGGCATGATGTGCCAGTACTAGTCTCTCTGATCCACGAGTGCGGGCGTTTGCTTAGCGCAAGAAAGAAAAAAAAAGAATCACCGTCCATGCAACCCGTACAGATTGTAACCAGCGGAGCTGAAACGTGCGACCGCGGTATTTAACACTGGGCTCATCCCGACGGTTAATTAAACGACGGCTTGGTAGGCTGCCGGATCCTCGGTTCGCAGTTGCTGCTTGCGCTCAGCTGCATGAGCCTGTTCTTGTGCCCAGGCTGCAGCATCGGCACGTCGTAGACGAGCTCGCTCCCAGTTCTGCTCGCCGCGTTACTGATCGAACGCTACCTGCTCCTAAGGAGTACGTATGACGCGTTATTCGGATCTAGAGACAAACTGCTGCGCGCGCGCTCGGCTGTGACGGAGAGCTACGACGTCACTACTGGCGCAGCTAATCCAACACCACAAGGCCTTTTCACTTCGATACATGAAGTCATGTTATCTGGCCCGACTGCCATATAATATAATGGGGATGCTACCGAATAAGCAAGAGTGGTTTTGACGTCACCGCGCTCTCGTCACCCCTGCCTTGGCAATGGAACTTTCGGGCCAGGTAGCCTGACGTCATGTTTCGGAGTAAACATACCTTGTGCGATATGGATGGTGTTGGCTAATCGCGTGCCTTTCTTTCTCTCTTCATTTTTTTGCGCATGCGCATCGAGTTGCATTGGAGTAGTTTTCGGCGTACAGGCGACCCACAGGTGGACGGGCGGACGAATCTTCTAGCTATATACAGTTGCGCTGCAAGATTCCGTCAGAACCCATCTCATGTTGACTGCCGACGTTAATGCAATTAGCATTCAAACAAATGGCGATACACGATATTGCTGAAGGCACCTTTATTTAGAACCTGCAGTGGTAATTCTGAGATTTCTATTGCTTTGGCTACTAGTGACAAACTGTCTCCGGGATCGGGCCAGTTTACTATGACACTCGCTGTGCAATGTTGGCCACGACCATGACGGCATTACGATAACTGTATGACGACGACGCTGCCATGGCGATGAAATGAGGAAGGAGTGACGCCGATTGAAGGACGAAGATGGCCTGACGACGACGACGATAGTATGACGGGAATAGGATGACTAAGCTGGAATGACGAAGTTGGCAACAGGACACGAATGTATGACGACGCCTGTGTGAAGATCGCACGGTGATGACGGTGGAATGATAAGCGCAGCGAAATCACGGTTGAATAACAGCACGATTGCGACAGAGTGACGAAAAAAAGTGATGCAGTTGTAATGACCAAAACGTTTTGGCGACTTCGGGATGACGTTTCTGAAGTGACAATGATGGTGAGATGACAGTGTGACGACGACAGTATTACGACAGTTGACAACTCTTATGCGCCTTGCGTGAAGTTCGATGAAAAACCCATGGTAACATCTATGCAAATGAGGAGGGGGGTCGGGTACTTTACGAGTACAAGTGGGAATAACGTCCATCATTCGGAATAAAAAAGAGTAAATCCACAAGAGAGAAATGAAATATGGTGTATCTCACAGGTACGCCTATTGATACGCATTTCCTTTACTTCGCAATCAAGGAACTACGTCAAATGGACTTGCGCAGAAAAGAAGCGCAGGAAGAACACTGCCAAGAACAAGTAAAGAAGCCAAAGCGTAAAATAAAGATTACTTTAGCAGAATACAACTTTATAAAAACTGCAGTTGGCAACCGAGGCACACAAACCGCGTGGAGTTGTGCTATTTCGCCAGCCAATTACAGAAGCAAACAAAATCGTCGTCATGCGGCCTTTTCATATGGCTGTTCTTGAAGAGTCTTTTCATCGGCGGAAGCAACGAGGTGTGCAACATACATGGACAAAGTGTATGGAGTTCGAGCATTTCACTCTTCAAAAGTCTGCGGTGCCGTTTATTTCACTGCTGAATCCGTTTTACTCATAAAACTTCACTTCGAACTGAAGTGAAACTTGACAATAATTTTTTTATTCATACTACAAGTCAACATAGTGGCCCATGCATGAGGAGCAATACAGTTGACAAGGTAATCACAATGCAAGAAAGATAATAATAACAAAATATATATAAACAGTGCATCGAAAGGATGCAGCCCATAGCCACGTTACAAAAATCAAAATGCTTACCTTAGCACAGTAACGACAACAAAAAGAATCACACATTTGAATTTATATGTAGATGAAAAACGCTGTGCCTAACAATAATCGGGCACTAAACATAACAAAATACAGGAAAGTTCACACAATGCCAAAAAATAGTTAGAAATACTGTTTAGGGTTTTATTATTTTACGTGACAATTAGATTTCCAACTCATTCGTGAAGTTCCCTGATTGAAGTACATCAACAGGGATGGAATTCCACTCATTTAAAGTACGCGGATAAAAACTATTCATGTGAGGTTTTGTATTACCAAATAATGGCGTAAGGGAAAGGTTGTGTCCATGTCTTCTTTTTCGTGCATTAAGAGGCGTTACATAATGTGGCATTTTAAGCCGGAGTTATCGGTTTATGATGCTATGTAAAAACTGGAGACGACTAACTTCACGCCTGTGTTCTAGTGAACTGACTTTATTTCTATGTGTAGTAAGGACGGGGAATCATCCTATCTTATATTTTCCAAAGATGAATCTAACGGCCTTCCTTTGTACACGTTCCGAATTTATGATGTCCTTTTTGGTATGAGGATCTCATACAGCCGCCGCGTATCCAAGTTTCGATCGCACGAATGCGTTATATGCTAAAGTTATGGTGTTTACCGGGGCCTTTTTAAGTTTCCTTTTCAAGAACCATAATTTGCGCAAAGCTGCTGAACGTGTATGGAAAATATGGTCTGGCCAGGAGAATTTGTTGGTGAATGCGACGCCTACACTCTAGAGACAGTTGCACCCTTTGGCGTGTATATTCGCCACGGAACAATAATCGTCATCTGTCTTGCTTGCGTTTCCTTTCTTGAAAACGCTGCGCTCGGTACTTTCCTGTCGGGAATGCTCTGTCATGCTGATAACGCGCGTGCCGTTCCTGATTTGTAAGTACCGGGCTTGCAGCGTTAAAGAAAGGAAATGCGGGCAAGACAGATGACGATTATTTTTCTGTGGCAATTGTACACCCCAAAGCGTGCAACTGTTTTTAGAGTGTAGGTATTTGTACTTTTCAACATCCGTCATTTCTGTGTCGTTTAGAACATAAGCAAATATACTAGGTTCCTTTTTCCATGTTACTCGCAGCAAGACTGCTTTATGTAAATTTAATTCCTTGCCCCGAGGTTTACGCCAATCGGAAATTGCAATAAGTGATTTCTGCAGGCATGCGTGGTCGTTTCGTGAAGATATTCTTTAATATACGACAAAGTCATCCGCAAATAAATTAACATGCACATCATCGGGGATTTCTTCTATTGTATCATTAATATAGATCAAAAATAAAAGGGGTCCTAATACGCTGCGTTGCGGTACGCCCGAAGCTACCTGACGGACACTTGAGGAACATTTAATAATTTCTACAAACTGCTGCCTATGTCGGAGGTAGGCAGAAAAGTTGCAGTAACGCAAGCATGTTATTTCAGCTCAATAAAGAATGAGGCTTTGGCCATTTCACTATAACAGGCGAGGCAAAAGGTGTAAAACTACTCGCTAATAATTTTATTTTTGTGGTTACTGCCTTACTTGGGTACCAGGAAAAGTTTGAAGTACGAATCATTTGCAGCCTCGCGGAGGAACAGCGGCTGGTGGTTATGAGGGCGTGGGAGTGGCTTCACTGCAGACTTAATTTGTATCCGCCAATAGTAGCTTTTTTTCAATTAGCTCTGGAATAATTATAAAGAAAAATATTTACGGAACACCGTTCTTTTGGATCCCTCGTTTATGCTCTACCAAGTGAAGTGCCACAACCAACTCGTATTGTTATTTGGGAAGTTACGTAACGATGCGTGGCTTCCAGTTCCGTACAACTGCGTAGGGCGCAGGACGCTGCGTAAATTTTTTCCTGCGTAAAAATTGGCAAAATCGCACATTTCCAGAAAACGAAACTATCAAGTTTACAACTCTGTAACTAAGCAATGAAACTGATATCACAATTTTGTGAATTGCGCCTTAAAGTACATATGAAGCAGACAAAATTGATAAGTCACACAGGAATGGCAGAAAATTTAGTAATATGTAAACACAGCTTTTGCAGAAGCCTTGTACACAACGTAACAAATTCACGTGTTATATAAATAGTCATATCGTGGTTGCACGCTTTGAATGGTCTTATGTATGCCGTTTACAGAACCGCGATATCTGTTCTTGATAGAGAGTTATTAATTTGTAAACTTCGTGTTTCCATTTCTTTTTCCAACTTCCGAATTTTAGAAAATTCTTTTACCACAATTCAGGCCCTAAATCGAAGTTCCGCTTCCAACAGTCAATAGGATTTAATGTTCTCTCTCAAATGCAACAAATTTCTTTGATATCGGTCTGTGAATTATGGCAGAAAATCGTTTTTGCGTTTTAATGTATTTGAATAGGCCGCGTCAAAGCTGCGCCCGAGCTAAAGCTTCCTCTTAAGATGACCAGACCCAGGAAAAAAAAAAAAGGTCATTGCAACAGCGCACCTTGCTTTAGAACGGAGAACCCACGCTAGACGCGCTGCCTGGCCTGCCGCGGCCCACTAAACTAACACTAAACGCCACGAACCGCAACGCCAGCGCCGCCACGAACATCCACAACCTGTCGTCATTTTCGGCTTCACGAGAGCGCATGGTGCGCGGGAGCGCCTGAACCCGATATAACCCTATGTCACGATCTCCACGGAACAAGCAACGAAGATGGAAGGAGCCTCACGTGATTAAATTATAGCCCACCATAGTTGGCCCCACATGTGGTCATGTCGCTGTATAGGTCTTAATTTCTTCCTTCCGAACTTTCAGCGTGTGCTCTTCCCAGAACTGGGGCGGTAACAACGTGCGACTCTCGCTTTCGTACGTTGAACACACAAAAAAGAGAAGATGAATCGGAAGCTAATAAATTTTTCTGAACAGTAACGAAACCGCAACGAATAATATTTCCGCTTGAAACGCTAGCTGTTACCGGGATTTCTCGCAATATGCGTTTTTTTCCATAATTCAATGAAATCAAGCGCAGCGAAGCCAAAGCAGTTTTACGTTTGAGTGTTTCCGTGTGTTTACAATTAATTTGTTTACAATTAATGAGACTTATGACTAAGAATTCAACATACGTTGGTCATAAATTCTTGCCCGTACTTTAGTCACACTGCCTGCTCAAACCGGAAACAAATAAACAAAAAAAAGCACAGAATGCTCTTTTTTTCATGACTCACATAACTTTGATATTTATAAGCGTGACATGCGGTAGCACAGCGAGTTGCTCATTTTAGTGACATGACACATGAAGAGCTGCGGGAATACTTTCATCTTTTGACAAAGAGCGCACTAGACCGGATAGATGGGAACTTAGGGAATCGAGAATCGCGGTCGCCCGATGTATATAACGCCTGTTGGAAATGAGGAAGGAGCCTGGTAGGAGCGGACAGCCGGGAGGCCGTTCTCCCTTTCAGCAGTCCGTGCTGCGTGACGCCACTGAAGCGTGTATTCGATCTCTCACGCTTCCCGACGCAGCCATCGAGTTAGAAAGGGGAGCGTATCGTTCGTTGGGCCTCACGCCCGCGGTTTACATAGACAGTTTAGAAAACCCTGCTTTAAAGCAAACGCACGCGAGTCCTAGAGAAAGTTCAAGCGAGCTCACTCGGAGTTCAAGGGAGTTTCATGGAGTTGTGTGTGAATCTTTGTGACTGCAAAAATACGTATTAATGCGCTATCATTAAGAGCGTAAAAGCGCGAAGAAAACATATGCGTGCGAAGTGTGGGAAGCCAGTCACGTGGTAGAGGTAGAGATAGGATGGCGAAGCTTGGAAGGGCGTGAATGCGTGTATCACCAATGAATCAAGAAATTATCAACAAATTTTTGAAACAGCAATTTAACGAAAAATGTAAAAGGTGCTCTTGTTGCCGAGAAGGCTATCTCACTTTATTTAAAGCTAGTTGATAAGTGCAGTAATAACAAAGGTACATAAGAAAGTGTGGCTTGTCCAAAGCGAGCGCAATAAATTGATCAATTCTTCCTATCAACAAAATTGAGCTAAAAAGAAGGGACAAAGCAAGAGAGAAATATACAAAACGTATACAATCTTGTGCTTGATTAAGAGCGGTTTCTTTCTGCACTATCATATACAGAAAAAGCCATATTAAATGAGTTTACTACAATAACGCTTTACAAATGTACCCAGAAGCCGAACGTAATTGGTAGGCTGGCAAGAGCTTCGCAAATGCCACCTCGCCAGGCCCACGTTTGAAGTTCCACTGAAAACCCTTCTCCTAAGTGTGTCCGGACACTGTTATGATTCAAGTAGAAGTCTGAGTTGAAAAACCAATGTCTTGTATCATGTACGTGACATGTTGGTGACATTCTGCAGCACAATAATGGCGTCGACTTCAGCTTCACTGCTATGTGGCAAAATAAAATTGACCAAGAAGAAATATTCACACGTTCTTGAAAAAGAAAGACTATTTAAAGCCATCTTGAAAGATTACTTTTCTCAATTACCAACCAGATATTTTTTTGCGGGGAAATGCCAGAATATCACGCAACACCGAAAGAACTGCTCCACCTTTATACTCTCCTTGATGTCACAAGCTGTGTCACGTATCAGCGATAGGTCAGTGCGTGGGCTCAGTGCTTGCTAATAAAATGAGTGGATTGGAAATTTTCTCCAAAAGAAACGAAAGTTTAACCGGGCAAGTTCAGAAACCTTACTCCCGTGACATCATGCCAATGTAATCGAAGCTGCAGTTCGTCTGAGAAGTGTAAAAAAGAAGGCAGCGACTTTTTTGCTTCACGCTGCTGCTGAAAGACGCTTTCGATACAGACACTCGACCATCTACAAATGCGTGTGCGCGCACACACACACGCACGCACACACACAGATGCACACACATTTATTGAATACACTAACCTCATACTTTTATACCCTGCCAGTGGAGGCGGAGCATGCGGCGTTAGAAAGCTTGAGGAGATGTGCCGTGATTAACGTGGTCAAGGCGCGTGGATTTGGTGATCTACTATAAAGGTCTGAACAACTATGGAGACTTCCAAAAGTGTAACCAACCGCCCTGAGCCTGGCTACAGCATCGCTTTAAAGGCCGCCGAGAACGCAGTGTATACTCAAGCCCGGCACAGACTCCCCTGTGCCTCCCTTCGCGCCCTCACACTTCCTCTTTTTATGCCTCCCGGTTTGTTGTACTCCCTCACCTCAATCCAACCCAGATTTGCAAGCGTATCCCTGTTTGCCCAGGTGCGCGTCCGCTGCTTCCCCGCTGTCTGCCGACCCGTGCCCCTCTCCCCTCCCTCGAATTTCGCCCTCCAGAGCGCGAACAGCAACAGCAGCCGCAGTCCGACAGCAGCCGTCTCGCCCCATTGCACACGGCCCGCAGTGCAAGACCGAGCGACGCACGCCCCGCAGCTTGGGTACGCGTACGCACAGAGCGCAAGCGAGCGTGGTATCGACGCGCTTGGTTCTCCGCGCGTGCAGCGTCCTCTTTCCGACAGGGCTGACGTCTCGCGTCCTGCGCTGAGGGAGCCGCCACGTGTCCACCGTGTATTTTACACAAGCACACACTCGTACGCGCGCCCGCTTAATCGCCACGTTGGGCCGCCTAGAGCCCGATCGCGCTTTGGATGTTTCCCCGTGACGTGCGCGTTTGTTTCCGCATCGTCGCGGTGCACACCGCCCCTCTTGTGCCCCTTAAGCCTCCCGTAACGCGGCGATGTATAGGCTGGCCTCATTGGCCTCAGGCGCCATCGCTGGACTGTGCGCTCAAAGCACTTCCGCAATCTTCTATGCGTGATGTCATTTACATATACCATGTTCTGTTTTTCTTCATTGTGACAATGAATTGCTCGTACAAATGGATGTAAGGACTTTTGATAATGAGCTGTAAGGAGCTTTTCAATAAATAACATGAGTATTAATTACAAACAATGTTGACGATGTGCAGTTGAAGGTGCTTAATTTACACAGGCCCAAATGAAGAAGGATTAGGTTAGCTGTGCTAGCTGTGGTAAATATTTAGCGAATGTTATATTCTTACATACGCTGTAAAAATATACAGTACATCCGGTACATACACTGTTCGATAAATGTACTGGCGCCTCATAATTTGAAATCTAAGCGTCTAGCTTAGGTGAAGGTTGTACGCTGCTCATGTGGGAATATCTAGGAACCCAGTCAAGCTGTTTAGAGTATCTTTTCGCCCTGGAAAGTGCACATATCCTTTTTTTTAAAACAATAATGCAATTTTAACTTGAACTTCAGATTGAGTACTTATAATGTGTCCACTTCCTGAAAAATCCTGCAAGAAGAAAGAAAGGATGAATTTGCAGGTGCTCCTTGCTGCCTGCCAGCGACGCGTGGGTTCATACAAGGGCAATCGCTAATTATTCTACTGTTGGCCGCCGGTCGTGCCATGTGCTCGGTACAGCAGTGCTCATTACTAATGCTTGCCAAAGCTAAGCAGCAGCAATGCTTGCGCAGCACCCGGACTGGTAGCGCCTACTGCTAATTCGGCTATACCTTTGGCAACAACGCAACCTGAGGCAACAAGTTCGAGAATTTGGCCAATTGACACATGATTGAAGATCAGTGCCAGAGAAAAACAGTGTGCACGAGCGAGAATTATTAGTTTTATTTTTCATTGCTTTTGCGATGATTGTCGCACAGGAACACTGCGGCAAACTATGTGTTTGTTTTTTCACTTTTAAATATTCACGTTTGTTTCAGTCGCGTCCCGTCGTCTTCTTGCTTGCGTATGTTGTACATCTCCCTGCTTGTCACCTTCAATAAATAGTTGAGGTGTCCACCTTGTCTGACAAGATGATGGTGTCCACAGTGGGAAATTCCCCTACCCCAAGGAAAAAGATCACTTTGTTCATGTATCTGGTGTCCATGAACACAAGCTCTTTTTTTTTTTTTTGAGGCGCACATGTTGCAACTTGCATAATATTTATTGTGGCTATTCTCATTCTCACGCTCTCTATAAACCTGAGCGACAGTAATGTTTGGCACCAGTTTTCGTTTTACTAGGAACCACCCTTTTATTATTTCGCTATACATAGCTTTATTTTAATGTACTGCACTTCAGCGCGGCTTATTTTGTGGCTTCAATATAGCATAATACCAGATTCATAAATTTATGGATGTTACGTTCTCGCATTGTGCCTTTGTTTCCTTCAAGTAACGAGTTCTTGCACCCACCTCGGTGATTCTACGGCTACAGAACGCCAGAGCGCTCGGGCATTGTGCTTCAAACGGGCGGTAAAAAAAGAAAAAGCCAAGGCGATCAAAATGATCCGCAAATCCGCTCTCCCTATGGCGTCTAGCATAAGATGAGTTCTTTTCGGACGTCACACCCTATTCTGTAGCTTAAATATAATAAGACTTTTTCTCGCTTGAAACAAAGATTTCTAAAGTTCATTCGACGTCAGTTTCGAGGATACTGTAGTGATGAATTCGTTTATTTCTCCGAATCACAATGTGCAAGTCACATTTTTTATCGAAACCAAGTAACAGCTTGCTGGCGTTCTTGTGATTGCCAGCATTGTGATACAGACAGAGGAGTTATAGTAAAAACATACATGGCATGAAAATACGAATAGAATGACTTGAGATTGCATGTGAGCGGAGATTGGTTAAATTTGCAGATACGCGATTGCCATTTGCCATCACCCAACGTGGTCCTTCATGCATCAGCTCCCCATCTATCCAGTTATTAGACAAGACAATGGCGTATCTGCAAATTTAACCAACCTCCGCACACATGCATTCTCAAGTCATTCTTTCCGTGTTTTCATGTCATTTATCTTTTTAATTTTACTTATCTGCCTATGTATTCTGCGCTCGCGCAATAAACATACTTGTTGGAAGTCAGCGTCTGCGTCGTGAGCCATTTTTGCGCGCCCCGTTATTCGCACTGTTTGCTAAAGAGGGAAGATACACATAGCAGGGTGCCGCGCCTATCCCGTGACGTCACTTGCGCATTGCGTGGCACCGCCACCTGCTGTCTCCGACACTGTGGCTTCGGCTGTACACCTTGATGATAAGAGGCCACGTACGTGCTCCTCCAGGTGACCCCGCGATTCCGAAATGCCATTAAAAGTTGTTTTCAGCACGCTAGGAATACTTATAGCAAGCCGTTGCGCCCTACGTGGCTCCTCGGCCGAACGCTACTCATCCGAAGCTTCTTTTTCACCTGTAATGAGAGCTTTGATTCGTTGTCGAAAATTAACGGCAACCGTTTGAAACGTGAAATTTGCCTAGTGGAGACGACGGCGCAAAGAGCAGTGAATCGCGCAATATTGGAATTTTTTTTTTTTATTAAGGGATCTTGGCTGTGACAGAGGGCCGAGCAGCTCCCGGTGCCCTATCATTGCATCACTGAGTGGGCGCCTGCAAGCCTGCAGGTGCGCGACAGTTGCGTGATAGCTGATCCTCTAGCACATGAAGGCGGCAGAGCTTCGGACTTTGTTGCGGGTGATGCGGGCCTTCGTTCCCAGAGGGCACAGGACCCCCAAGTTAGTGTATGGTCACGTGACGCAGGGTAAATTAATCCTTGCTATATATATAGTGCCGACTGGCTATTTTCAAATTCCTATATTTGCTTATCACTTCACGCTCCTCGCAATACCAAGAACTTGAGTTTCATTTTAAAGTTTATTATGGAACTATATTGCCTATATTTCCAAGGTTTTTGCGGCATGACAGACAATATAATAGGAGTAGTTTAATATTGTAGCATTATTTTGCCGCATTTGTAAGCAGGAAATTGTTTTTTTTTTTTTTGAGCAGAACCGAAAATCTGAAAATGAACTTCCGTGACCTCGCTGAGAGTTTCTATATAATGCTTCGCATTTAAGTTCCATTAGATGCCCGATGGTAGAATCGAGCCTCGGCCCCTCCAGCACACCATCACGGTGCTCTAACCGTTAGACCACAGTCGCATTTACACTTCTATCGTTGCGACACCGACTAAATCTTTGCGATCTCCGCGTGTCTCACACTGAATGGCAAAGGTGCGCGAGTGCGCACGCGCGTGTCGCCTAGCAGATGCGAAGGAGCTGCATTTGGACAGCTGGTCACCTGGTTCATGTGATCTCGGCGAGTACCCTGGGTATAACCAGGGTCTCTCAATACTTTCACGCCATAGCGTAAAGGGCCCCGCGTCGTAGAAAAATACAGCGTCGGCGTCGGCCGTCCAGCATCGACCGTCATATCCGGAATAATCGTACCGGACCACGCATACCCAACAACCCAGGTCCTCTGTTTAGCGCAAAGAACTTGTGGAACTAATTGGATTTCTCGAAGTAAAACGCATCCGAAAAACCGTAACGAACGGCTTTCGCACAATCTACAGGCACGATAGCGTCGGAATGTGATTTCCATGTACGATAAAACATGACTCTATTTACGCGAAAACGTAAACATAAACCCCTTTTAACGCGATAGCGTTTTCCAGCTACCGTTTGAGGTATGTCTTGGTAAGAACGGCGGGGCATCTTCGGTCCCTTGCGCACCATCAAAAAAAAAAAAAGAAAAGAAGAACCACAAAGCGTTCGCCTTCTTCCATAGCCTTCGCTGCCAGCGTTTCCCGGGAAACCTTACGGATACATAAGCTGCAGTTGCCAGGAAGCGGAAGAAGCACTCCGGGATCTTTGAACGCTATCGCGTTCCACTCTTAAAAAGGCGAAGTTCCACTCTGAATAACTGAGCTAGCTGAAACATTTAATTAACTAATTAAACTCAGTAATATATAACGTAACAAACTACCGTAACGAAACTGAAATAAGGAACTGTATATATAATATTAACTAAGTAACGAACGAACTACACTAATTATTAAGGCAACTAACACAGCAAACCGAACTAATCACCGTTCTAACTAACAAACGAGATGTGTAATTATATACACTAATATTGATTAACTAATTAAACTAACAAATCGAACTAACGTATTAACTAAGTTAGATGACTACTAAAATTATTCACTAAACAAGTTAATGACATCCCTAACTATAGTGACTATGAAAATATAATTAACTTACTAACCGGACTAGCTAATCAACTAATACTTAACCAACTTGTTCAACCAGCTAAATAAATATAACAAACCCATATCACTTACTAACTAGCTACACAAAGTGTGCAAATAGAGACAGCTGACCGAAACAGTTCGTGCGAGGAAGGAGGCCGCTTCAGTCATATAACGGCACTGTGTATAATTTAAGCACAAGCGCATCGCACAGTAAATGGTTTTCCGAAACTTCCTTCTGCATGTTCGCTCTGAAAATATGCTGAAATAAACGCGAGAGAGGCGCCGTTCGTCGTGAAAGATTTGACGTTATGATGCAGCCCAGCCATCGAGCGGGCAATATTTTCCCCTGTGATGATGATGATGATGATTTACTTGCATCCCGTTTGAAACTAGGTGGTGACAAATCGAAGAATTGAATTCTGGGGTTTTAAGTGCCAAAACCACGATTTGATTATGAGGCATGGCATAGTGGGGAACTGCGGATTAATTTTGAGCACCAGGCCGTACTCCCTATGCGCAAGATACGGGCCCTTTTGCACTTCGCCCCCATCGAAAGGCGGCCGGGATTTGATCCGGCGACCTCGTGGTAAGAAGCGCAGCTCAGTACTTGGTAAGCTACCGCGGCGGGAGGTGACTAATAGTCAACTAGCCTGTTATTCAGGTATGCTATACATGCTTTTCATTTCAGCATTACGGTTTATATTTGCTTCCTATTCTTTCTCTTCCTCATAACTTCTCTGTCTACCTTGTACCACTACCTATACATATAACAGCATAGGTATACAGCGGTACCAACATAGGTAGCAAAAGTCTTGAGAGGCGTTTTCTAGCAGCGCTACCTTTCTACTTACGCCAGCGCCTCTGATGCCACTTTCTAACCGTATATGGCACTTTCGGGGAAGTTTCGTGACAAGAAGGAAAGTATAGAAACACCCTGGTATAACCTTGCAATCACATTGCAATAACATATAAATTCCCACATCTTTTGTAACATTTATGCATTGATACATAGCTTTCCTATGTGTAGATTGCAACGTGGTTCATTGAATGTGCCACATCATCATCATCATCATCATCATCATCATCATCATCAGCCTGGTTGCGCCCACTGCAGGGCAAAGGCCTCTCCCATGCTTCTCCAACAACACCGGTCATGTACTAATTGTGGCCATGCCGTGCCTGCAAACTTCTTAATCTCATCCGCCCACCTAACTTTCTGCCGCCCCCTGCTACGCTTCCCTTCCCTTGGGATCCAGTCCGTAACCCTTAATGACCATCGGTTATCTTCCCTCCTCATTACATGTCCTGCCCATGCCCATTTCTTTTTCTTGATTTCAACTAAGATGTCATTAACTCGCGTTTGTTGCCTCACCCAATCTGCTCTTTTCTTATCCCTTAACGTTACACCTATCATTCTTCTTTCCATAGATCGTTGTGTCGTCCTCAATTTGAGTAGAACCCTTTTCGTAAGCCTCCAGGTTTCTGCCCCGTAGGTGAGTACTGGTACGACACAGCTATTATATACTTTTCTCTTGAGGGATAATGGCAACCTGCTGTTCATGATTTGGGAATGCCTGCCAAACGCACCCCAGCCCATTCTTATTCTTCTGATTATTTCCGTCTCATGATCCGGATCCGCCGTCACTACCTGCCCTAAGTAGATGTATTCCCTTACGACTTCCAGTGCCTCGCTGCCTATTGTAAATTGCTGTTCTTTCCCGAGACTGTTAAGCATTACTTTAGTTTTCTGCAGATTAATTTTTAGACCCACTCTTCTGCTTTGCCTCTCCAGGTCAGTGAGCATGCATTGCAATTGGTCCCCTGAGTTACTAAGCAAGGCAATATCATCAGCGAATCGCAAGTTACTAAGGTATTCTCCATTAACTTTTATCCCCAATTCTTCCCAATCCAGGTCTCTGAATACCTCCTGTAAACACGCTGTGAATAGCATTGGAGATATCGTATCTCCCTGCCTGACGCCTTTCTTTATTGGGATTTTGTTGCTTGCTTTATGGAGGACTACGGTGGCTGTGGAGCCGCTATAGATATCTTCCAGTATTTTTACATATGGCTCATCTACACCCTGATTCCGTAATGCCTCCATGACTGCTGAGGTTTCGACAGAATCAAACGCTTTCTCGTAATCAATGAAAGCTATATATAAGGGTTGGTTATATTCTGCACATTTCTCTATCACTTGATTGATAGTGTGAATATGGTCTATTGTTGAGCAGCCTTTACGGAATCCTGCCTGGTCCTTTGGTTGACAGAAGTCTAAGGTGTTCCTGATTCTATTTGCAATTACCTTAGTAAATACTTTGTAGGCAACGGACAGTAAGCTGATCGGTCTATAATTTTTCAAGTCTTTGGCGTCTCCTTTCTTATGGATTAGGATTATGTTAGCGTTGTTCCAAGATTCCGGTACGCTCGAGGTCATGAGACATTGCGTATACAGGGTGGCCAGTTTCTCTAGAACAATCTGTCCACCATCCTTCAACAAATCTGCTGTTACCTGATCCTCCCCAGCTGCCTTCCCCCTTTGCATATCTCCTAAGGCTTTCTTTACTTCTTCCGGCGTTACCCTCGGGATTTCGAATTCCTCTAGACTATTTTCTCTTCCATTATCGTCGTGGGTGCCACTGGTACTGTATAAATGTCTATAGAACTCCTCAGCCACTTGAACTATCTCATCCATATTAGTAATGATATTGCCGGCTTTGTCTCTTAACGCATACATCTGATTCTTGCCAATTCCTAGTTTATTCTTCACTGTTTTTAGGCTTCCTCCGTTCCTGAGAGCATGTTCAATTCTATCCATATTATACTTCCTTATGTCAGCTGTCTTACGTTTGTTGATTAACTTCGAAAGTTCTGCCAGTTCTATTCTAGCTGTAGGGTTAGATGCTTTCATACATTGGCGTTTCTTGATCAGATCTTTCGTCTCCTGCAATAGTTTGCTGGTATCCTGCCTAACGGAGTTACCACCGACTTCCATTGCACACTCCTTAATGATGCCCATAAGATTGTCGTTCATTGCTTCGACACTAAGGTCCTCTTCCTGAGTTAAAGCTGAATACCTGTTGTGCAGCTTGACCTGGAATTCCTCTATTTTCGCTCTTACCGCTAACTCATTAATCGGCTTCTTATGTACCAGTTTCTTCCGTTCCCTCCTCAGGTCTAGGCTAATTCGAGTTCTTACCATCCTGTGGTCACTGCAGCGCACCTTGCCGAGCACGTCCACATCTTGTATGATGCCAGGGTTAGCGCAGAGTATGAAGGCTATTTCATTTCTAGTCTCGCCGTTCGGGCTCCTCCACGTCCACTTTGGGCTATCCCGCTTGCGGAAGAAGGTATTCATTATCCTCATATTATTCTGTTCCGCAAACTCTACTAATAACTCTCCCCTGCTATTCCTAGTGCCTATGCCATATTCGCCCACTGCCTTGTCTCCAGCCTGCTTCTTGCCTACCTTGGCATTAAAGTCGCCCATTAGTATAGTGTATCTAGTTTTCACTCTACCCATAGCCGATTCCACGTCTTCATAGAAGCTTTCGACTTCCTGGTCATGGTTGGATGTAGGGGCGTAGACCTGTACAATCTTCATTTTGTACCTCTTATTAAGTTTCACAACAAGACCTGCCACCCTCTCGTTAATGCTATAGAATTCCCGTATGTTACCAGCTATATTCTTATTAACCAGGAATCCGACTCCCAGTTCTCTTCTCTCCGCTAAGCCCCGGTAGCACAGGACGTGCCCGCTTTTTAGCACGGTATATGCTTCTTTTGGCCTCCTAACTTCACTGAGCCCTATTATATCCCATTTACTGCTCTCTAATTCCTCCAATAGCACTGCTAGACTCGCCTCACTAGATAACGTTCTAGCGTTAAACGTTGCCAGGTTCATATTCCAATGGCGGCCTGTCCGGAGCCAGTGATTCTTAGCACCCTCTGCTGCGTCGCAGGTCTGACCGCCGCCGTGGTCATTTGCTTTGCAGCTGCTGGGGACTGAGGGCCGGGGTTTGATTGTTGTGTTCATAGGAGGTTGTGGCCAAGTACTGCACCAGGGTGGCCAATCCTGCTCTGGTGAGGGAGTGCGTTACCGGTTCTGGTCACCGGGATCAGGCCACACTCCAGGCCTGTTTGTGCAATTTTATCAACACGCGGACTTCCTTTTTTTATTTTTTTTAAAATCCGGTGGAAAATTGCCGGCACCGGGATTCGAACCAGGGACCTCTTGCACGCGAGGCGGGTTTTCTACCTCTACGCCACCGCTGCAATCTGCCACAATTTTGCCTGAAATGATGGCACTCACCCACTACGGGGGACCCCCTGTAACATTATATTGGGCTTTGTTTTGCTCGAATGACTAATAAATAGAGAGATTACAAGCAACAATGCCTTGAAGAGGTAATATGGCACAAAGCGTGTTTGTTCTTGTGCGAGAAAAATAGTATGCCACATTATTGCTTATCTTCTTGAGACTTCAGCAGCAGCAGCAAACGACATTATTGGGGTCCTGAGGGGCTAAGCGGGGGACTGCAGGTCCCTATACCCAGCCGTTGGCTAGTCCCATGTCGGAACAGAGTGGCCATGCCTCTCCGCTCGTTCACGGGCCCCCTGGACAGCCAGGAGCTGGACGTCCTGTCTCGCGTCTCTGATGGCCTTCGTCCAGTCTTCTTCTGTATCAAAATCCTGTAACACAGGGCACTGCCAGAGCATGTGGTTTGATGAGCTAAATTCAGTGCCACAATCTGGGCAGAGTGGATCGATGTCCGGGTGGAGCTTGTTCAAAAAACCCCTATAGGGGTAGGACCCCGTCTGGAGCATGCGAAGCGTGCTAGCTTGTGGCCTGTTGAGCTTATGATGGGGGAAAGGAAAACTCTGCCTATTCCCTCTGTAATGAGAGGTGATTTCATGAAAAGTAACCAGTGGATCGCTGTGGACGAGCTCTCCCGAACTCACCCGAGACACCACCCCGTCGCGGCATACGAAACCTCGCGCACGGTCGTGGGCAATCTCATTGGGGTTCATGTGACCCGGTAATACGTCTGCTCCCATGTGAGCTGGAAACCAGACTATGTGGTGAACAATGTCAGAGGGGTGTTTGCCGTTTAGAATCCTGGCTGCTTCTTTGGCTCTCAATCCCGATGCGAACGCTCTAACGGCTGCTCGGGAGTCCGTGTACACCGTAGTGCGTTTTGCGTCAAGTAATGCGAGAGCTATAGCAGTCTGTTCCGCCACATCGACCGAGGAGGTTTTCAGCGAGGCTGCCGAGAGGAGTTCTCCCCTATGATTGACTATGGCTACGGAGAACTTGTTGGCACTGGCGTGTCGCGCCGCGTCAACAAAGGTCTCCGTTCCGGATATGTTCTTTAAGAAAGTTCTAGCCCTCGCTAACCTTCGACCTTTATTGTGTTGGGGGTGGACATTTCTTGGAAAAGGGCCTGCAATAAAGGAGTTCCTTGTCTGAATATCAAGTTGCGCGACATTTTTCTGATTGAAGCTAGGACGGAGGCCTGCCGAATCCAGAAGTCTTCTGCCTGCTTTGGAGTTTCATAATCTAATAATTTGTGCTGATCTTTGTGCTTCTATTAATTCCGAAGTTGTGTTGTGTACTCCCAATGTCATGAGTTTCTCTGTGCTAGCCGTGATTGGCACGCCGATCACCCTTTTGATACTTTTGCGCATAAGCGTGTCCAATTTATCCATTTCTGTTTTCGTCCAATTGAGGGCCGCGACTATGTAAATGACATGGCTGATGAGGAAAGCATGGTGAGCCCTAAGGAGTATATCCTCGCCTATGCCACCTTTCTTGTTGGACACTCTCATAATTAACCTAATAATGTTTTCAGTTTTCGTGGTGAGTTGGGCTTATAGTCTTAGCGTTGCATCCCTTTGTGTTGTTTGAAAGCCCTAGTATTTTGATAGAGTCTACTCTCGGGATGGTTGACCCATCTCTGGTACGAATGCTAATGGGCAATTGATCGAGTGAGGTGAGTCCCCTAGCACCTCGTCTAGCCTGTCTGTACAGCAGGAGTTCCGACTTTCCAGGCGAGAGTGCCAGTCCCGTACCTTTCAAAAAAGACTCTGTAACTTCCAGAGCCTCCTGTAGAGCTTGTTCGACCGTAGCCTCCGATCCTCCAGGACACCAGATTGTAATATCGTCAGCATATAATGAATGACATACATGTAAGGAATTGCTGCAAGGCTTTCCGACAACTTGCGCATTGCTATATTAAACAGAAGGGGGTGAGATAACTGCCCCTTGGGGAGTACCCCTGTTTCCGAGTGTGAAATATTCCGAGACTGATTGCCTCAACTTTATGGCCACCGTCCTGCTCTCGAGGAAGGATGCAACGAACGAGAAGAATTTAACTCCTAAGTTCAAGGCCGATATCTCCTGAAGGATACAGTCATGTGCAATTGTATCGAATGCCTTGGATAGATCCAGTGCGAGGACGCCTTTTACATCATTGCTTTGAGAGTCGATTATCTGTGTTTTGAGCAGGAGCATGACATCCTGCGTTGAAAGCAAGGGCCTGAAACCAACCATATTGTACGGGAATAGTTCGTTGCGCTCAATATGTCTCGATATCCTGTTATGCACTGCATGTTCCGCTACTTTGCTAATGCAAGAATTAAGGGAGATGGGACGGAGGTTCTCCAAGCTGGGTGATTTACCTGGCTTGGGGATTAAGAGCACTGTGGCCTTCTTCCAACTCTCCGGTACAACGCCTTCCTCCCATACCTCATTTATCTCCTTCACTAAAGCTTGAATTGCTTTGTCGTCCAAATTTCTTAAGAGCCGGTTTGTAACTCCGTCGGGGCCTGGGGCAGACCTTCCGTTTAAATTGTGCAGCACTTCCCTGATCTCAGCTTCCGAGAAGGGGACGTCCAGCTCTGGGGCAGGCGCGCCCTCATACTGAGGGAGGGGAGAACCTGGGCTTTGGCCAATTGGAAGGTATTTGTTCGCTAGTTTCCGAAATATGGAGGCCTCTGAGATGCCTTCCATTTTTTCCTTATTAATTAATCGGCCTATGACTAGTCTCTGATTACATTTGGATTGTCCATCGTCTAAGAGATGTTTAAAGAGGGTCCATTTGCCTCCTTTGCGCATTTTTCCATCCGCTACCGAGCAGGCGTCTCTCCATTGCTGTTTATTAAGTTCGGAGCAATGCTCCTCAATGAGTTTATTGAGCTCCGCGATCTTTTTCCGTAGCCTGCGATTGAGTCTTTGTGTCTTCCATCTCTCGAGGAGAGAGCGCTTGGCTTCCAGGAGATGCGCTAAGCTTGCGTCCATCCCTGGGGCATCAAAATCCGTAACTATTTCCTTGGTGACCTTCTCGACATCCATTTGTATCTGTACAAGCAGTTCACTGAACGTGTCGTATACTGCCTCATCTTCACCTCTTATTTTCCTAGAGAGGTCCCAGTCTGTGTATTTATAGGTTTTAGGAGGAGCTGCTATTATTTCCATCCTGAGTTCTATTATGTAGTGGTCACTCCCCAAGTTCTCCTGTAAGTTGGACCACGTGGCCACAGCATTTCTAGTGAAGCTGAGATCAGGGGTCGTGTATCTGGCGACCGAGTTTCCCAGCCTCGTGGGGAAACGTGGGTCCGAGACCAGCGTCAGGTTTAGGTCTGTACTCGCTGCAACTAGGTTGGCCCCTTTCTTTGTTCGTGTTAAATAACCCCAAGCCGGGTGGGGAGCGTTGAAATCTCCTGCGACTATTAGGGGCTGCGATTTCGCAGCGGTTGCGACCCTATTTAGTAGTGAGCGGAGATTATGCTTATGAGCGGAAGGAGAGCTGTACAGGTTGAGAATGAAAATGCTTTGTTGGATTTTTCCGTGGGGAATGATTTCAATTAACTGTGCCTCGAGACCAGATTTCTTATCCGAGTTACAAATTTTGACTTCGTGCTCCTGAAAAGAGGTGTCTTTCCTGATGAATGTGGCGATACCTCTGCCATTTTCTCTTTTTTGACTAACCGAACGGTAGCCCGATAAATTTACCTTCTCACAAAGTGTTTCTTGCAAGAGCAGGACGTGCGGCATTATCGCTTGTGCTTTGATGAGCCGCAATAGAGCAGCCTGGCGCCTTAAGAAGCTGGCGCAATGCCACTGCCAGATAATTAGGTTTCCGGTTTGTCCCGCCATTTTGATTTCTATTGAACTAGCAGAGCCTGCAGGGGACTCGTGTTATCGGGATCCTGCTGTACTTTCTTAGCTTTTGCCGTGGTGCCAGTGGAGATGCCTTTGATTTTGCTAGAGTCTATTATTTTCATTTTAGACTCGAGGATGTCAACTCTACGTGTTAGGTGGGAGATGTTACTGTCCATATGCTCGACAGTACTAGATGGAATAGCTAAGGCCTCTCTCATCTGCATGAGCGATTCCTCAATTACCTTCAAAGACGCGAGTACGTTTGGTTCAGGCTTAGGGTCCTGAGCGGGGGACTCGTCAGTTTGCATTGGCTCTCTTTCCGTGGTCGCCGGGGGGGAAATAGCTTTGCGCTTATTCTACCCTTCTGCTTGAACTGGGATGGGTAAGGCTACTTCGCGGGGTTCACGCGAATTACGGAAGAGCTCGAACTCAGCCCTCAGCGTTCGTAGTGCCTCTTTTAGCTCTGCATTTCCCTTCTTAAGCATTAAAATCTCAGATTTCTCTCTTTTATGCTCCGGCGAGATGCCCTGTGTTACCTTTTTGCCGCTTGAGATGTTCATCCTGGCCTTGTCTGCCCAGGACATTGGTTCCTGGATTCGGACCCTGGAACCCGATCGTCCTCTCGAAAGGGAGCGTCTGCTGCTATTGTCGCGCCTTCTGGAGCGAGAGCGCGATCTGCTGGATCGCCCTCTGGATCGGGAGCAGGAGCTTCCTCTCGATGCCGATATGTTCCGGTGGGGGGAGTAGAAGGGCTTCTCTCCCGCCATTGCTTCTCCGCCGCTAGCTGTGTCGAAGCCACGCGGTCCTGCCGCCCGCTGCGCGTGTTGTGCGCGCCTGCGGCGCCGCCGTCTTTGGCGCACAATGTATGGCACCTGGAAGCTCTGTTTGCACTTGCGGTCTGCCGTTTGGTGTGCCCCACCACAGATGGCATACTTGGGATCACATTGATGATCCTCTGATGGTGTGAGCATGCCACATCCGCGGCATTTTTTCTCGTCTTCGCCCTTCGGGCAAACGTCAGACCTGTGGCCCAATTCTCCACACGCATAACAAACGTCAACTTGCCTGCGATACAAGGAACAAGGGTAGCGAACACCATCACATACGACGTTTAGGGGGACCTTGTGTCCGTCGAACAACACGATCACTGTTGCTGTCTTCTTGATTCTTCGAACCCCCAGAGCGCCGGGGTTTCTCCGGTTGACGATCATCTCCGCCAGTTCTGCGTCACTGATGTCCACGTTGATTCCGTGGATTACTTCTTTACATGTGTCGTCCGACGCAGCCACGTAGGCCGCCACTTCTATGACGACACTTGCCATACAAATCTGCTGAACCTTGGCGTAGGCGCGCGCGTTCGCCTCGAACGGCGTCGCAACCACGAGAATGTTCCGGAAGGGGTTCGTGCACAACCTGTCGTCGAACACCTGCTCCGCTGTTAGGGAAGCCGCCTTGGCGAGCGCACGCTTGAAAATAATAAGGTCCGTCTTCTTAACATCCAGACCATCCATTTAATGGTCTTAAAGTGATTCCTAGGAAGGTTCGCGATTCTGGAAGCTTCCACAACTCGTCTCAATACCTTCTGCGGTGCGGCATTGCGGGCGCCGCCATTACCGCTTCCTTTCGCTGACGTGGGCGCGTTAGGATCACACCGCTCGGCAAGTTTCTTCTTGCTCACGACTTCGATCCAGCCTGAGCACTCCACTTCCTCCGGATTGATTTCCATGCCTTCTACAACCGAGGTATTGGGGTTGGAGGCCATTTTCTAGCTCGACGACGCGTTGGGCCGAGGCTCGACGCCTGCCCGACCGCCCCGTATGGTTTGGCTCGTTAGGCGTAGCTGCGCGCCAACGTGGCGTGCGGTGGGAAAGTGTCGGAAAAGTCCGAAAAATCCACCCACCGGTAAGATTTTGGTAGCCACCTGTTCCTTGGAGTAAACTGCGTTGATTGATGCACAGTTCCTGTGGGTTGAGGCAAGAAATCTGGTCCAAAAGGTTTGTAGAAACGGGAGCCGACACGCTCGCACGTAAGCGCAAGTATTAAACTATTACAGAGAAAGTTACTGGTATTGGGGAACGGAATGGACCACCTCAGCCACTGCAGTAGTGGTCATGGTCTTATGCCCCTGTCAAGCGGGCAGTTAATCCACTTACGTGGAGTGTACTTCGGGACCTTGAGTGATACTTTAGGCTACGCGATGCTAAACGGGAAAACAGAGCGCACTCGTAGTAAAAGGAAATGGTGACAGACTAAGAGCGTGTTTTTTGAAGATGTCAATTAACAAGAAAAAGCTTCTAAAAAGAGGTTGCCTTAAGTTGAATTTTAAATAAAAACAAGCTTAATCTATTTGTCTCAACAAAAAACGAAAGGATTTTTTTTATTGTAAGTGTGTCAAGACGAATGCCTAGCCAATCCAAAACAACATGGCGGCGTTCGGCGTGTTTTAGGGCACTATCTGTGCGCGGGAGCCCGGCGACTGCGTCAAGAACAACTCGACGATGACCTTGAAGTCGCAGAAGCAACTTTCAGGTGCTTGGAGGATCAGCTCATGTCGAACAATTTCGCCATCGCGACAGTCCTGGCAGCGTACTATGGTTTGAGTACACTTTGCCAACCTAAGCGAATTTCGTTTCAGACAAGCACTACGTGTGTCTGCCTCCACCTTTCGGTACATATTGGAATCGTGCCGCCGGTACTTGAGCACCAAACCACCAACATGATGACTCCGATCTCTGTGGAAAAACGTGTCGCAGTGGGGCTATACACCGCTTGTGGTCCAGCGCCGAGGACAGAACGATTGACCACTTCTTCGGAATACGTCGCGCCACTGTGAATGTTCTACATCAAGAATTCTGTGTCACCATGGTGGACCTGCTTGAAGGGAAATGGTTACAAATTATACATCCCAACAAAATGAGTCCCCGCATGCGGAAAGCCTTCACAGGCTTCCCGCAAACCATCGGCGCCTTGGATGGCTGCCACTTTCCTGTCTTGCTGCCGAAAGAGCATGCCACGGACTATTATAACTTCAAAGGCTAGGATATACGTAGCGAAAGCTAAGGCATAGCATGGTTAGCCTAGTTAGCTATGTTGTGGCGTTTAGCCAGTCGTTCGGCGCGCTGTTCATCTGTTTCCTGGGCGATTCGTTTCCTCTTCATCTCGTTCCATGTCTATTCCCGGCCTCCTCCTGCTGATCAGAATTGTCGCCGTCCACACTGCCGCCTGAACAGGGGTTGCGGCGCACGCGAGCTCTCCTTTTCAATCCTCCAACATGTTATCAGGCATGCGACGCAGCTGGCGAAGCGAGCGGAGGCGAGCGCAACGACGAGGAACGCGCTGTGACGTCATACCAAACGGCGGCAGCGGAGAGGCGCGGCGTTACGCAGCGGCGGAACAACTGTGGCTTGGTGCTACTAGTGGCGCATGCGTAATAGTCACTAGGGATCGAGAGAGAGAGCAATATCCGCGGCGAGGCGCGAGTTGTGACGTCATGTGCCTCCTCGCAGCACCGCCACGGCGAAATTGAAAGTTTGCGGCCTTTAAAAAACAGGATAACGTGTCAGGAGGCCTATGCTAGCAGGTGAACTTACGAGCGCGCCTGTCTACCCAGTTCAAGAGCTGCATTGCATTGCAAGTGATAGCGGCGACAACGCCCCCTCATACGATAGGCGCTGGAAAAGGGTACTTATGGATAATGATAAAATAAAATAGAGTTGTCCTTTCTTTTACTCGTTACGCATATGTAAAATTGATTAGAAATGTTATCTTCGTTGAATGAATTTGTGTCTCGTTTTAACTAAAAAACGCTTTTTTTCTTTTCTAATGTTTGTTCCCTTCAAACAGTCGCGCTTCAATCGCTGCTCGCATAACCGCCCTTGCTAATGTCGGTGACAATTTGTTCTGGGCCATTTTTCACCCGAAGCTTCCTGACCTATTTGGATCGGCCTTACAATATCTGTGAAGCAATGAAAGACAGTGTAGAGCGCCAGTGGGAAAGTGAAGCACGTGCATTGAGCTTGTATGCACAGTCATCACGCAACACTGGAGAGCGCAGTGGGGGAGGGCAAGATGTAAAGGACGCCTTAGCAACTTATTTTTGGAAGGCCCAGTACTTGCCATAAATGAGTGCAACAGCAACCAGGCTGAAGCGAAGCAGCCACATTTGACTGCGTCACTGTGTGTTTTTTTAAGACAACTGCTTGATTTTGTTGCTCGACTAATGTTGCAGTTTTGGTGTGACATGACTTCAAAAATAAAGCACAACCAAAGGCAAGACAGAGGACATCAAAGAAGGATACGAGGATGTCAGAGAGAGCAGAGCTGTGTCTTTATCTGAAACCGAACTGTAGCGCAACAAAGGACAACAGAATATCAACGCGCAACAAGAACGCTCGTGCTGCGTGTCTGCGTCCTCTGCTGCGCTACAGTTTGCTTTTCAGACCATCAAACAACAAGCCCAAAAATCCCTGTTGTCTTTTCCTGGCTAATAAATATTTGAAATTCACATTTGATTTGTCACGCAAATAAAAAAAGGACTGCAAGGACACACACTTCATGTCACGTATCATTTATTTAGTTGTACATCTGTATGATGTCCAACAGCTTGTCTTCCCGAGCTTCGGTGCGCTTCAATATCGCAAGGCGCTCCCTCTGTGTTGCAACACTCTCACTTCTGTGCCGCTCTAGTGAGCAGCGCAGTTGGCGTTGCTCTTCTCACAACTGTGAGATTAGCCTTGTGGGCTCCCACAAGGCTTCGCAGTCGTTGGTCTAGAGGCTGCAGGTTCTTCAGCGGTAGAGTCAAGCGGGGAGACTTCCACTTCGAGAGACTCTGAGCTTGGCTCAGAAAGTAGTGAATCTGTAGGTGTATCCGGGGGCTGGCTCACTCCACCATGCACCATGCCATTGAACAGCTGAAGAAAAAATAAAAACACATTTTCGTGTGCAAAAAAAGTGTAAGCCTAAAACGACATCTGCGAACAAAATACGCGCTTATTAAGTGGTAGCTTGTGCTATTTCGCTGACAATAAATTTAGCATTTGTCCCTTCGCACAGTGTTCCTAGTTCCTCCATTTTTATACTGTTTTCAAACATGCATAAGAGCATGAACCAATTTGCCCCAACCTGATTTTTGAGCCAACAAAATATATCTTGCCACGAATGTGAATGTGACAGCCATTATGTCGTACTATATCAACTCGACTGGCTGACACCTGAATCAATTACTACCTAGATTGATGTTACGGTGGATACCTCCTCTGGAGAGGCGCCATCATAGTACTACAGCCAGTTTCCTTCATAAGGCTGGCATCATTCGCTGGAAGGGAGCCAAGAAAATGGTGGAGGTCCCAATAAAACTTCCGTGGTACGCCTCCTGACCCGGTCTTCGTGCAGGTCCTGGTCAGTAGCCTGAAATCAAAGAAGAAAAAAAGATGACGCCACAGTTTGTTGCAGTGTTTTCAGCAATGCACAACCACAACAATACTTTCTTTGCAGCTACAGCGAAATAAAGCAGACCCAAACTGTTCATTCTGTGGCGTAATTGCTGCGACAACAGACAATTTTTGACCCGCTGCGGTGGCTTTGACTTTCGGCTGCTGAGCCACAGAATCGAATCCCGCCACCTCCGGCTGCATTTAGATGGCGAACCGCAAAATCGTGCCAGCGCTGGGCAAAGCCCTTGGACGTCAGGGAACCCCAGGTGGTAAAAATTAATCTGGGGCTGTTCACAATGCCTCCGCTAGTGACCCGCGTGCAGCTTTGGGACAAACGCAAATGCCAACAAAAAAGTAAGACAAAATAGGAGACAACGAATACATGAAATAATTCAGCTGCCACAGGTAAAACATATGTACAATGAGGCTGTTAAACAGAATATAAATCAGCTTTCACCTGTATTTGTTGCTCATATTCTGGATCTTTTTCTTCACTTCCTTTGTGCTCTTCCGGACGCCCACTGCATGGAGACGTTCAGATATAGCCATTTAAGCCTTGAGATTTCTTTTGGTGACGCGCAGATCCGCGAAGACGTCCTCGCATATATTAATTAGAGCACGCTTCTCCGCATCAGTTTAAGTTGTGCGCTGTTTGCTTTGGCAGCTCTCCTCATTCTCAGCTGCCATATCCGCGACACGCCTGGAACACAAGTTCACACCACAGGCGACGCCGAGCTTCCAGGAGCGGTCATGTAAAGCGGCGGAAACACGGTGAGTTCGATATGCAACGACATCGCAAAGGCCGCGCACACGTTTCAAAACACAACCGGCGTAGTCAGTACGTATTTACACCGAAACATGAACACGAACTCAATGAACATGGCGAAGCCGCAGTGCCGCATCACGCCGGCGCCGTTCATAAATTTGTTTCTTTATTGTGCTCTTTCGCTTCTTGCTAAACACAAAGTATTTTGTTAAAAGCTGGTCAATAACTGAAATCAACTTCTTTGTCCTTTTTCTATGCATTACTTTTGTAATATTGGGACTACTGGCGGTGAGTCTACGAACTAGTTGAAACCGCTGGGGGTGAGGCTTGGCACTCGGCCAGCAAAGTGGGCTACGTGAACGCACTCCGACCGGAATGCGCTCTTCTGCGAGTACACTCCGCTTGCGACGTTCAGATTTGGGAAAGTGCAGGTAAAACCGAGTGCACTCTCCGTAAGTGCACTTAACTTGCCCGCTTAAGAATAACTCTTGACTTTACGAGGAGTTAGAATGAGTGGAATTGAGAGATCTGCACACTAGGGAATGGAATGGGAATAGAATGTGGTGTTACACTCAGCAATAGTGGTAGACTTCATGACAGCATGACAAATACGACGGTGCGATGACGACGATGAGGCCACGAGCATGCAAACGACGACGACAACATCAGCATTACGAGGGTTGCAACGTGGGCTTGTTGGTAATGCATCTTCAAGGGGAGTACGGTAGCGCGTTTAAAAAACGGGACAAAAAAAGACACATAGGGACACACACAGCGCTGTGTGTGTCTCTATGTGTCTCCTTTTGTCCCGTCTTTTAATCGCGCTACCGTGCTCCCCTTGAAGAATCAACAGTACCAATGAAGCAAGACGACACCGGATTCCGGACAGTTTGACGACAACGGCTCGACGACGACGGCACAGTGACAACAGAAAGCTTACAGAATGCAGGACGATGACGTGAAAATGGTTGTACCTCTTCATTTCCTTCTCTGGCTGTTTACTCCACCAAGGCCACGTACTTCTCCGTCCATTCGATTTGAAAATAATGCAAAGCCCACGCACCTTGATAGTAGGTCTAGGCGAAGTTGTGGTGATCTGGCCAGACTAAGAGGCGCACCTCGTCAAGGGACACGCAGCGCAGTCCGGCGAGGAGAGCGTCCAATAACCGTTAGCCCAGGTGGTGGAGGAACGTAACGGAGTGCCACCAGAAAAATTTTCGATTACCACATACACAACCGCCCACATAGTTTTCACGTGACAGCACGTAGGTCTCAAAGAGCTGGATCGCGTTCGGCGACAAACGGGCCCTGCAACTCGGTAAGGCAGCTCTCGCGCCAGAGGACGTGCCTTTAGCCTCAGGCTACATACCTCACCTGCCGACTGCGGAAATCTTTGGACCGTAGCCAAACAAAGGCATTCTCTTTAAAAATTCGGGCACATGTCGCCAACACCCTCGCGACGGGTGAAATCAGAGCACTCCCAGAGAAAAATTTTCTATTTTTAAGCCACATCTTTAAATGCGTAAGCATTCTTTGGCGAATAACCCAGCCCCGTCACGCGAAATGTGTAATGCTTTATATCCGTACAAAAATGCGTATTTTGCAGAGTTAAGACATTCAATCCTTATAATAGTGTAAATGTAGATTGGTAGTTTTATAAGCGATAATGAACAATTCAAACCAGGAAATTGATCACATGGAATACCCACACAGATTCATGGACATTCACAGAAGATGCACGGGGAAGGTTGAAGTAGGGGTGGGCCAACTGGAATTTCGGGGCGGGCCAACTTTTGGCGTGGACAAACTCAAATTGGGGGGGTGACCCACCTTAAATTTGAAGGTGGGCAACCTAAATTTGAGTATGGACCAATTTGAAGTTTGCTATGGACCAATTTCAAATTGTGGTATGGACCAATTTGAAATTGGGAGTGGGCCAACTGAATTATGGGGGTGGGCTAACTTGAAATTTGGGGGTTATGCTTATGCATAATTAGACAACTCCAGTGGAATGTCTGCATTCTTTTTTTTTCGGTGGCATATCGAGAGCGCAGACAGCACGTACGAAATACAAATCAAGCGCTTACATAGAGCCGTTGCCACACAGTGGCATACTTAAGACCGCCTCGTCAAAATTGGCGAATTAGACTGGAGATGTGCCTGATGTAGTCCCTTTAGCGGACCTAGATCTGGACCACCCCCGGAGGACGGGATACCATACAAGAGGCGAAAGCTTCCTAGTACTACTGCGACAATTCATTGAATTATTCAGGTTACAGTTTTCTACTGCATGCTTTAGTGAAAGCGGCGAATAAATAAGCAGCTTCTGGAATTGTGATATTGCTAATAATAATCACGAGACATATATATGAACACCACACATATAGAGGCAAAAAGTGAAGGAGGCTAGTAATTGCCCCCTGAAACAGACACATCGGCTACCTTCCTCAAGAAGAGGGAAAGAAAGGAAAGGAGAAGAGAACTGAAAGAGAAGAGAGGGGGTAAAATTTCGAGCTATTAGATTTACGAACCAAACTAGGTGACCGCAGTAGCTCAAGTTGTAGAGCGCTGCAGGCACAATAAAATTAATCACAATGTGGTGTGCAATCACCACGAGGTTCACCATAGTTTCGAAAGCTTTTCGAAAGGCGTTTCTAAAGCCCTCCGCCTAGTGCTTTATGTGGCAATGCTTGTTCGTGAAGCTCCTTACCGTTTTTTCAGCTTTCTCGCGACGGATTCATGAAGGGTGCCTCCGTGTGGCTGAGACAGAGAGAGAGGAAAGGCAGGGAGGTTAACCAGAAGAGTGTCCGGTTTGCTACACTAGACTGGGGTTAAGGTAAAAGGAGAACAGAAAGAAGAAAATAGGAAAAGATAGAATACTGAGGCCACATGGGAGGATGTCCAGGGACACTGTAACCAGTGTCCCGAAAATTTGAAATAACCTGAAACCAAGACTTTTCTAGCTCCACATGATATCAGCTGTATGCCTTCGTGCGTGGTGTAGGCTTGCCCTACCCTGAGCGCGCTGGTGTTACAGACGGGCCAACTTCGTCTACCCTCCAGTGCTCCGAAAACGACGCAAGCGCCGTTGACTACTGCGCCGCACCGCCCCTGAACGGAAATTCATCGCATCTATCGTTTTCATACAACCTTGCCTCAGCCGACGCATCGAAACAGACATCAACCTTCACGCATAAAACACGTCACCCCCTCGCTCTCATCAGTGGGCTTGGCAGCACTCCGACAATGCGGTTTACTGACACCCGACGCCTCTTCGCATTACAGGTGCTCACAGGCTTCTGCTTCCCCGTTGGCACCTGCTGTTCTCCTGGTGCCGTCACGAGGCCTGCGGGCACGCCCGGCTTATGGTGTGTTGGCTTGCGGGATACACTTACCTGGCGGAGCATCCTCTACCGTCTGCCCGGGAATGCCAATGCCGACCGACGTTCAGCGCCGCCTCACGTCTACAGTCAGCTGTATGCCTTCGTGCGTGGTGTAGGCTTGCCCTACCCTGAGCGCGCTGGTTTTACAGACGGGCCAACTTCGTCTACCCTCCAGTGCTCCGAAAACGACGCAAGCGCCGTTGACTACTGCGCCGCACCGCCCCTGAACGGAAATTCATCGCATCTATCGTTTTCATACAACCTTGCCTCAGCCGACGCATCGAAACAGACATCAACCTTCACGCATAAAACACGTCACCCCCTCGCTCTCATCAGTGGGCTTGGCAGCACTCCGACAATGCGGTTTACTGACGCCCGACGCCTCTTCGCATTACAGGTAACAACCAATTACGCTATTTATGCGCGTCGTTCCCGCTATGCCGCTTTGCTAGTGCTGCCAAGCCCAGGCTGCTGCATTACCATTGTTCGCGACTGCACGTATGTCATCTTACAACTTCTTTCTCTCTCTGGCGACATAGAATCAAATCCCGGCCCTAACACCCGTTCCACTTCTACGCAGGCATCCTGTGACATAATGGCTGCATTGGAGGAAATAAACTCAGGTCAGGCATCCCTTCTAAGTGAAATGAAATCAATTCGAAATAAACTATCGCAGAACGACAAAATTTTTGACGACATTAAAAGGCGACTAACAAAAATTGAAGGTGATGTTTCCGCCATAACTGCACTAAAAACCGAAGTTAATTGCATCAGGACAGTGGTCGATACAAACACTAAAGCCATTTCCGACATTTCATCAAGACTAAACGATTCAGAAGATAGGGCTCGTCGTTCTAACCTTGTGTTTTTTGGGGTATCTGATACTGAGCGTGAAACGTGGCAAGAATCTGAGAAGAAAATTGTGGAACTTTGTGCTTCTAACCTTAATGTCAAGTTGGATCCCTTAGACATTGAGCGCGCTCATAGAATTGGCAGATATAGCTCTAATAGAAACAGACCCATAATTATCAAATTAGCTCATTTCAAAGTAAAACAACACATTCGTTCAAATGCTAAACAACTTAGAGGGTCCAGCTACAGCATATCGGAAGACTACTCAGCTAACACCCGGCGTGCACGTAAACAACTAATCGAGTTCGGCAAGTCGCAACAGAAACCTTTCAAACTCCGGTACGATAAACTAATCGTGGATAACAGAACTTACAAGTATGATAACACTACAAATAGAGTTACCTCAACTTCATAGCTACCATCACGCGCTATCGCAAAACCATATACCACCCCTGTATCATTCGCTTATACTAACATTAGAATCCTGTTGCCCAAACGCGAAGCACTCTGTAGCCTTATCGATTCCTCTGATTGTAAGCTCCTTGTACTAACAGAAACGTGGCTGAATTCTACCGTCGATAACACAGAGCTTAATTCTTTCCTTCCTGATTTTGACATTTTTAGGCGAGATCGTGTAGGCAAACGCGGAGGAGGTGTTCTGATAGCTGCCCATCGTAACCTTTGTTGCTCCATTATCAATATAACTTCACCTCTGGAAATATTATTCGTATTGTGCAGTTCTTCATACCTACAAACTATTATCGGTGTATGCTATCGACCCCCCGATGCAGATGCTTCCTTCACTATTCACTTCCACGAGGCACTGCAAACTGTTACTAAGTCATTTAATCATGCGCAACTACTCCTCTTAGGTGACTTTAACTTTCCTGATATAACATGGTCCGAACCAGCCATAACACTGTCTAAAAATAACCTTGAATGTAATTTTCTTAACACATGCCTCACCTTTGGTTTGACACAGCTAGTATCTACCCCAACGCGGAAAAACGAACAGTGCTCTAACATACTCGACCTTATCTTAACATCCCATCCCGACAGTGTTTCTTCTATAACACATCTACCAGAGCTAAGTGATCACTCGGTACTACATGCAGAATTATCCTGGCAGCTACCTCATTGCAAAAAATCAAAAAAGAAAATAACACTCTACGATAAAGGTGATTACATCAGCATCAACAATGCACTAACCGAGTTTTACAACTGGTTCATTATAGATTTCCCGAAGCGCACAGTAGACGCCAACTGGACGCTTTTTAAAAATAAAATGATCGAACTCACTACGACTTACATACCAACCATCATTTTAACAGAGCGACCTTCGTCCCCATGGTTCAACAACACATTAAAACGACTAAATAATAAAAAGAAAAGATTATTTCGTAAAGCCAAGCGTTCCAATACCGCTCCGGCCTGGGAAAAATATTACGTCACTGAAAAGGAGTTTGATTCCTTGGCCGCAACAGCTAAACGAACCTTCTACTCAACTACACTCCCTAACTTGCTGCAAAACAATCCCAAACAATTCTGGAAATACATTAACCCAAATAACCGTAAACCATTACTATTATGTGATAACGATAATAACCGTGTTCCAGACCATAAAGTATCTGAAGTACTAAACTCTGTCTTCTCTTCCGTGTTCACTTCTGAACCTAACACTGACCTCCCAGACTGTCCTTACCTCAACAACCCAACGATGCCTGACATAACAATCGAAGCACATGGTATAACGAAGCTAATCGAATCCCTCAAATTAACATCCTCAGCCGGCATCGACGGCATCAATTCCAAAATGCTTAAGAACACCGCGCACATCTCTAGTGTATTTTTGTGTCATATCTTTCAGCAATCATTATCATCTGGAGTGGTGCCGCAAGACTGGAAAATAGGTAAGATAATTCCAGTACCAAAAAAAGGATCATCATCATCGTGCCACAATTACCGTCCAATTTCCCTCATCAGTGTTTGTTCTAAACTAATGGAGCATATAATTTATTCTCATATTGTAAACTTCCTAACATCCGCTAATTTCTTTAATCCAAATCAACACGGTTTTCAGAAAGGCATGTCCTGCGAGACTCAGCTAGCCCTATTCGTTAATGACATCAGCTCGCATCTTGATCAAAACATACCCATAGACGCCCTCTTCCTAGATTTCCAAAAGGCTTTCGACAAGGTTCCTCATGAACGGCTCTTTCTAAAACTATCATGTCTTAACCTTAACCCTCATGTTCTTCAATGGATACGCAACTTTCTCACTAACCGTCAACAGTTCGTTTACGCTAACCAATGCTCGTCTACCTTATCACCCGTTATCTCTGGCGTGCCACAAGGCACAGTCCTGGGACCACTACTCTTCTTAATATACATTAACGACTTACCTATAGGTTGTTCTTCCAAAATTCGTTTATTTGCCGATGACTGTGTAATCTATCGTCCTATTACTAACGACGCTGATTCTCGCGCCCTCCAGTCCGACCTTAACGTCATTGAAACTTGGTGTAATAATTGGCTAATGTCCCTCAACATCAACAAAACGTCACTACTTACTTTCCATCGTCGCCAATCATTTATGTCAGCTAATTACACTATCGCCGGTTCGGAAATATGTGCTGTAACTTCATATAAATACCTAGGCGTTAACTTGTCCAATAACCTCAGTTGGTCCTCACACATTTGCAACATTAGCAATGATGCCAATCGTGTACTAAACTACCTGCGCCGTAATCTACGTCTTGTTCCGCACTCAGTAAAACTACTCGCATACTTAACAATCGTTCGACCCAAACTAGAATACGCATGCTCAGTGTGGGACCCACACCAATCTAACCTGGCAACAGCACTAGAATCCATACAGAATCGTGCAGCAAGGTTCATTCATTCTGACTACTCTTACCACACTAGCGTTACTAAACTTAAATCATCTCTGAAACTTCCAACCCTCGAGCAGCGCCGCAAAACAGCAAGACTGTGCCTCTTTTACAAATTTTATCACTCACTACTTCATCAGACCGACATCACGCCTGCGCATCGCACTTCATCCCGTCATGGCCATTCAAAGGCTGTTTATCCCCCTCCAGCTCGCACCTCCGCTCATCTTAACTCTTTCTTCATTCAAACAGCGAAAGACTGGAATCATCTGCCTACTGAAGCGGTGCACCACTCCAGTCATTCATCGTTCAAGGCATTTATTGAAAATATTATGTAAATATGCCCACCCCTCATGTAAAACCCCAAATGGGGTATTTGAGGTACCAATAAATAAATAAGGGTCGATAGCCAAGAGTGCGTTTAGGAATTGAGAAACATGTATGGAAGAGTTCTGATGCATTTATGTTTTGGTGGACGCGAATGCGAGTTTTAGTCATCTCGAGACACTAGCTTCCTTCACGAAACTTGGGTCGAAAGCGTCAATTTTGTTCGGGCTTCTCTTGTTTGCGGCTTTAAGCATTTTGAATAATACTGAGGCCTCTGTTTCGAGCGGTAGCGTCTTATATAGGCCTTTAATTGTGCGTTTGTGTAGATCAGTAAGTGTTTCAAGTGTTTAAGGCCGCGAGCTACTGAGAACACAGAAGAGCGGATGCTGCCTGAAACCATGTCAATTCAAGCCAGGGACACGGCAACATGAGCTAGCCTTTCATGCCGCAATATCGAGAACCAATTTTAACAAGACTATAATGTCCGGCTTTTCTGCCGAGGTGAAATTAAGGATAGCAAAGATCTTTAGCACTGCCGGCATTAGGCACTTCACTTCAAGGGGGCAAATGGGTTCAAAATGACTATCTGTTTGGCCTGAAATAGTTTGAGGCGACCATGTTGACGATAACATAGTTTCCGTGGAACAGAAGTCTGAGGTGAAGAGAAGAAAAAAGGTAAAGAAAAGAGGAAAGCACACAACAACCCATCACTTCACGCACAGACTATGACCACTACAGGCAATAGTCGGGTCTCGCAACAAAAATTTTAAAACAGGTTTGCATTTCTAGCAATAGGCAATATGCCTCATTAGTTACCGCTTACAAAACAGGCTAATGACGGCCATCTTCGCCAACAAAGAGTACTAAGGTTTAGGGGCTCAGCGAAGTGACCGTTCACCACAGCTCAGATACAGAAGGAGAAATGAATTATTGATTTCACAATATCTTCTCAAAGTTCACATTCGAGTTTTAATGCGATATCATTAATTGCCTACCATCCCCAAAATTGTCCTCACCCAGTGATGTTTGGGATCGATATGACCACGTAAGAAAGAAATGAAGGAAATTTTCTCCCCCGCGAGGAATCAAACTAGGACCTGCAGCATGTTAAGCAAGTAATTATCCTTGGTGCCATGAACCGTTCGTTTTCATTCTTTATTGCGATGGTTCCATGCTAACTTTTGATTGAGGCACATAATTGTGCGTATTTTAATTCAGCCTTCACAGCCCCGTGATAGCGGCATCAGGTACAACAGATGAAGTGCACAATAATGTAATTATTCGAGATTGAATAATGTGTGTGTGGGTGCCATGCGAATGTTCTTGCATAACCTAAACAATTACCAAAGGTGAGTTCTGGCGGAAGATTTTGTTAACCAAAATCAGAGAAGCTTCGCGGGTAATCTGCCTTGAAAGAAGTGTTATGAAGTTTTAAGTCAACTTTATTGACTTTTCTTCAAAGACCGGCCATAATTTGAAATTTTACGTAGTTTTTTTACTCAGTTTCATGAACAGATTCGCCACCGTGTTTTAATTGAAAATCTCTTTTTGTATTAAGTTGAACGCCTGTTGAGTCAGTAAAAAGAAGCTTATAGACTAGCCTCACTCTCAAAAAAGAGTTACACTTCTTTCATTTTGGGAAAAACAGCGATGTTTCGTATGTTTGAGATCAAATGGAGTAACTTTCCTATCTTAGCCGAAACCCGAGAAGCAAACTGTGGCCGCGTTCTTTTTTTTTTTTCCTGTCTGACATCGGATCCGGGTCACACAATAGCAACTTCACATACAAGCATACCATACACAAGCGAAAGATATGCAAGACAGCATGGTACAGCACATTACTATATATAAAGTACGAGTTAAAATACACTCATTTATTTACAGGTATCCATCTTGATCACTTCTTTCTCTTCCTCCTCCTGTTCTTGTCTCTTCTGTCTTGTTCTTCTTCTCCGGAACATCACATCCTCCCGGACTTCGGTTTTCATCCCTCCTGGGATGATAGGGTATGACATTTCCCACTGTTGCTATTTCAGTTTTTCCTTCCGGTCCCAAATAGTGTAGCGATTTCAAGATTCCTTGTTGCTTGATGGTCTTTATCACTGTGTAGGGCCCAGAAAATTTGGACTTCGGTCCATCTAAACTCCTCCGGAATAAAACTGTATCTCCAGGCTCTATTACAGGCATCTTTGAGATATGTCGCAGATCGAAGTGTCTCTTCATTGTTGATCTGTAGCCTGCAAGCTCCTCTTCCGTCTTGCGCCTTTCCTGCAGATCTACTTTTCCAACGATTCCAAGGTCGTAGTCGGCCGGTAGCCAAGTTGCTTCGCCTGATGCAGCAAATTTAGGCGTGCATCCTAATCCCATGGTATGAGAATGATTGTGGTGCTTACTGCTGCTTCCAAGGCACACTTCCATCCTCCATGGAAATCATGGTAAATTGCGATGAATGTTTTCAAATCCCGAATGAGCCTGTCAGCTAGGCCGTTTCCTTCTGGATGGTAGGGTGTGGCAAATCTCAGGGCAATTCCTCTATCACGGGCCCATTCTTGAAGCTTCTTACTGCGGAAAGCTGGCCCGTTGTCGGAGACCACTACCTTGGTGTTCTTGAACATATTCCGCTCCAGTAACGTCAAAACAGAATTGCCGTCTTCCTTTCCTGGCTTTGCAGCTGCCATGCGTGTGCATTCATCTATTGCGACAAGGAATGCCTGAGTCTTACTGACTCCCTCTCCTCGCTTTTTTATTTCAGCAAAATCTAGATGAATTACTTCAAATGGTACTTGGGAATGATTAGCGATGACCATTTGATTCCCTCTTGGACGATACTTGACCTTGTTAATTTGGCACTGGTGACATGTTTGCACGTAGTTCTTGATATCTTCCTTCATATTTTTCCAGATGAATCGACTTTTTATCTTCCAATACGTTTTCCAGAATCCATCATGCCCTCCTGACTCTGGGCTGTCATGGTAAAACTCCAAAACCTTTGCAAGTCAAGTCTTCGGTGCCTTCCCACAAGCTGCAAACATGTTCATGATCAGATGTTCTCACTTCTGTGATGTGAAGCCTGGAAAGAGCATCTGCGTCAGGAAGCTTATCACCAGGTCGCTGGCTTACATCGAAAGTGAACTGTTGTATTTCACTGATCCAACGCGCCACTCTGCCCTTGGGCTGGGTTAATCCCAAGAGGTAGGTTAACGCTCGGTTGTCAGTGAAAAGCCGGAAATTACGACCCTCTATGTTGCTTCTGAAATACCGGAGTGCCATCACAACAGCCAGAGTCTCTTTTTTTGTGGTCGTATAATGTTCTTGAGCTTTTCAGAACGTAAAACAATAATAGCCAATCACCTTGAGCTGGCGTCCTTGCTGTTCCTTTGTGTCTCGTTGACATAGAACGGCCCCTGTACCATATTGTGAAGCGTCCGTGCACAGCTCGAAAGTCTTGTTGAAGTCAGGTAGCACAAGCACAGGATCCGACGATATAGATTCAACAAGGTACTCGTACGCTTTCTCGCACTCTTCACTCCAGATAAATGGCACATCCTTTTGCGTCAGCTTCGTGAGGCATCGTGTCTTTGCAGCGTAATCCTTAATGAACGCACGAAAATGAGCGGCGAGTCCGAGGAAAACACGGAGTGAGTGTAGGTCATATCGCTTGACGAGCTTCTTCATCCTTTGTATAGACTCCTCTTTTGTTGTTTTAGTTTTGCCGTCAAAAACTCTTCCTAGAAAGACAACATTTGTCTGAAAAAATTCACTCTTGTTCTTGTTAATCTTTAACTTTGACTTGCTCAGGCCTTCTAACACGCACGAAAGGTATTTTTCATGTTCTTCTCTTGTACGTGAGTATATGATGATGTCGTCAATGTATACGTTGCAAAACTTTCCCACGAACTCATCAAGAATGCCATTCATCATTTTCTGAAACCAAGCTCCAGAATTCTTCCAACCGAATGGTAAGCGGTTGTACTCGTACACATCGAAAGGTGTTACAAAAGCAGTGTACTGCTTGTAATCTTCTTGTAGTGGCACCTGCCAGTATCCTTTACAGAGGTCGATCCGAAAGAAAACATTTGATCCACCAGTTTCATTGATGATCTCGTCTATTCGGGGCATGGGAAAAGGAAACAAATCAGTCTGGCCGTTGATCTTCTGGTAATCTGTGCAAAGGGGAAATGAGCCATCGTCTTTCGATACTATGGTGACTGGTGACGCGAAAGTGTATGTTGATGGCCTTATAATACCGGCAATTAGCATTTGCTGCAGTTCGGCCTTTAGCCAGGTCTTTTTCTCGTGGGAAAGACTGTACGGCTTTTACGCACTACTGTGACGTCACGAAGCTTAAACGGTACCTCGAAGACATCTGCTGTTGTTGGGTACGTCTCAACACAAATAAGTTCAGGAAAATTTGTCAGTATCTCATCAGCATTTCTAACTCTTCGATGTGAATTTTCAATTCCACAAAAGTTAGGCTTAAATGATCCTTCAATAGTCACTTCGTCTCTCCAAGAAATTTTCATCTTCAATCGCTTCATATCAGGCCTAGATAAAATAAACAGGAAATCAACACCCTGCATGACAAGGGCATCTACTTTTAGGTGATGTCCACCAGATTCAACTTCTACTTCTGTCCAGTGTTGCAACCTTCTTGTTTTTCCATCATAGCTTTGAACACTAACTATTCTTCCTTCATACACCTTGCTCGGTTGGACGATTTCCTGATTTACCAGGCTTACGGATGCTCCAATATCAACCAGGGAGTCCAGACTTTTTCCATTTACCATCATTTTAACAAATAAGAGATTTGACTTCAGAAGGTATACATTTTCCATCGTGTCACATTGGTCGGACTCGGTATTAAAATATTCTACCGTTTCGACATGTGCGTCAATGCTCAGTGGTAGAGTACTATGCCTTTTGATGGGACCGTCAATCAGAAAACCACTGGACACATACTTAAGGCAAGCAAGTAAATCATCCGTGGAGGTTGGACGGTGTACACAAACCTCTCTTTGCGATTCGTTAGTCATGCCTTGAATTATCAGGGGAAGAATTGCAGAGTCCGGTAGATTAGGGTCGGCAATGTAGAGTAAACGTCTCTTCTCGAAAAAATAATCCATGACTGTCCCTTCTGTGTGTTTGAAAGCTAATGCGTCGTCCCACCTGTCAACCGGATTTCGTTCAAAAACAGAAAGAAAACTATCTTTCCACTTCTGCGATGAATCACGGCATTGACTTGCGATTCGCATGTCCCACCATTTTCTGGCATTGCCAGATAAAAAACGGCGCATGTTACACACTTTGTCGTCCAATCACGTCCAGTGGTTTTGTGCACATGCATATTCATAAAATCTGAGCCACAAGTTGGCGGCATTAGACACCCCATCGAAACTATCGGGCTTGAACTCTTCTTGATGTGGATTCTGTGCTCTTAGTGAGTCGCTAACAGCTTCGAAAATCAGTCGCTGTTGCTCATACTGCGTGGTCTGCTGCTGAAACAGCGCTTGCAACAAGGCGTTATGCGTGTGCTCATTCTCGTTCTTGGAATCTATCCTTGAATGCCCCGGAAACATAACCTCAAATTCAGACTTAGAAGCATCGACTCTTACCACACCTTTCTCAACGAGGGCCGCTTCGTTCAGTTGACTCTTCTCAGCGATGATGCGAAGCAGTTCCGATGAAGTCGCTGATTCCTGAAGAAGCACTGGATCTTCGCCGTCAAGCTGGTAGGTCTTCACGGTCGTCTGCCCATCTGTTCTTCTTGCCAACGTCACTTCAAGCCACATGGTCGGCTGCGCCAAATATAAGGTACGAGTTAAAATACACTCATTTATTTACAGGTATCCATCTTGATCACTTCTTTCTCTTCCTCCTCCTGTTCTTGTCTCTTCTGTCTTCTTCTTTGCCGGAACATCGCACTATACAAGCGCTACTTACACTAACTACACCCAAGACCTTTCAGCCGACATTTATAGCTATGGTGCTTCGACCTACAATGTAGCGCGAGTGATTGCACGTCTGCTATCCACAATTAAACAATTCTCAATATCATGCTTGTATGTTTATAGTGCTTTGACAGACCATACTATAGCACACAATCCTGTTAATATAAGCCCTCAGTATAATGAATGCCTTTTGAAAGGCGACTAGCCAATGGATTGAATTTAGATTTTGAAATTTTGAGTGTTGTACAACTTAGTTGACCTGAATAATGGGGTTCTATGTGCCAAAACCACAATTTAAGAGGCATGCAGTAGTGGGAGAATCCGGATATTCTGACAACCAGGGGATCTTTAACGTGCATCCAATGCACGGGACACGGGCGTTTCTACACTTCATCCCCATCGAAATGCGGCCACCGTGGCCGGGTTCGATCCCGCGACCTCGTGCTTAGCAGCGCGACACCATAGCCACTAAGGCACCGCGGCGGGTGTGTTCTGTCACAGAACACCTATAATACTCAGAGGAGGGAACCCGTAACTTCTACAGTAATAAGAGTAGCGGTGTCGTCATGAACTTAAGTATGCGACCAAGAGATGGTGCAGGAAAAATCAAACCTAATATCATCATCATTACACAGTGAGCAATATGGCTGCTGCGGTAGCGGCTGGTGGGACTGGTCGCTCTGCTCGCTGGCTGGTTTCGGGCATTTTGTTATCGCTGTCGGGGCGGTATTTGTGTGTATGGTACTTGAACATGACTACAGGTATCTTTGCGATGTCGCCAGGTGACCGAGCCCTAGACACCTCAACTGGCAAAAAAGACTTCAAACAAGTAAGCTTACATTCTTTATTCTCAATGGTGAATGAAGCAGTACATGCCCACTAATTTCGTTTAGGTGAGGTGGACTTAATTCTGTGAGTCACTGATTTTGCAACATAAAGAAACGAAGATAGCCATCTATTCAATGGGACTGAAAGCTCAAATCGAGCGAAGTTTTCTCACTGTATTCGGCGTACCGCTAAAGCTGGGAGAACGAATCTTCGGACAACGATACTTATGCCGGGCTGCCCTCTTACTATAGTTGCGTACAGCGCTGCTTGACATGTTTCATATAATATACACATATTGTCTGCATTCGCCAATTCTAGATAGATTTAATAAAAGAATCACGAAAAGTGCTCGCCAACGATGTAGTGCCAGCAATTGATAAGCTGAGACCGCTATGTCCAATTTTTATTTCCCGAACACGTTGGCGAGAGGCATGTAGTGGAGAAAAAAAAAAACGTTATGCTAATTTCGTTTTCAACACATATTGCCTGCTGTTGATATTTCTGCGGCACATTTAGTGTTCAGGTGCGGCAGTAAAGGATTTAACTCAAGTCATGTACTCATATGAAAGCAAGGAACGTTATGGAGACAATAGTGGTTAAAAGGACTTCAGCAGATATTGTGTGGATAAGCAACGACACCAAATAAACATATCAGCAAGCCCAATTAATGCTCACAAATCCTTGTAAGATACAATCTACAGTTTCATGATGAAAAAAAAAATCTCCGTTGATTTGTTCAAACTAGGAGAAGAGGTTGCAAGGAGATGAACACTTCAATTGAGTAGCAGCGGTGAGTAAGGGAAGCGTGAGCCTGGACCCAACGTTTCATCAAGCAAACATATTTGTGAGAGCCTGAGGTCTCCTGACGCTGAGGCTTCCGTTGCTCGTACACTGTTGATTGGCTGAAGATAAAGCCGAACTCATTGTGAGAGCATATTTCAACATCGTTTCCGTAACACACAGTGCTCAGGTTTGTGATCTGCTGTTTCAAGAGAAAGATTTTAGTGATTGGTCATGCAGGTTAAGTGTGGAGTAAGCCGGTTGTATGAGCTCGCCTTTTCTAGCTATCTCTTATCTTACGGTGCAGGGCTAACCTAGTAATTGATTGCATGCTAACTGTACATGAACCACGTCAGAGTGACTCGGTCAACATGAAATATCATTTTCTCAAAAGTGCATTGAGCGCATTTGATCCTCTCAAAGTTATATGTATTTTGGGTAAAGATCTATCGTTTTGATGGAGCATGTGATACTTGGTGGTAATGCGCACCAAGCTGATTTGCAAAGAGCAGATGACATAGTCTGTGCATTAGTAAGTAGGAGCTTGCTACATAGCTTCATGTTCTGGTCGACATGCCTATAATGACTATATAAAAATAAACAAGTTGGACTTCAACATATTACTTATACGTTTGTCATAAAACGGCCTTAAAAGCAAGTTTGTACGCCAAATTTTTGCATTCCCGCTCGGTATGATATAAACCTAGACTGCTGCTTTCCTGGCAGGGCTCTCAGTGTTATACATGGTAAACTGGCAAACATTTCATGGTGAAGCACTTCGTTCAAGAGGATTTGTTGCCCTTATGGTCACCGATGAGCTTCTTACGGCATGGCGTGGGCAGCTTGCAGACCAATAATCTCTCTTTTGTCCGTCTTCCTAAAAAGAGAAATGATGAAGCCATGACAAAGATGCAGGTTTAACATGGTGGAACAAACGTTAGTGCAATAAATGAACAAATCACGGTTCTAGGTGAAGTGTTCAGAAACATACCTTGCAGGATTCTGGGCCTTGATTTTACTTCTAGGGCTGGCACATTCACTGTTGACTTGTACGTCCAGAGAAAATAAAGCCCGAAAGGTGAACAAAAATGAACAACATCTTGGAGGCTGGAGTCGACTGAAAAGTGAGCCTCATTTACTATGGTGAAAGTGTGGGTGAGTTTGCGATTCATGTCCCACTAAGAATTGCACATAAAAAGCTCCATGACTGAGAAGCACACACACACAACACTGTCTCGCGTGTGTATTTCTTTCAGTGGTGTCCTTGTGGCGACTGTGCTTATTCTAGCTTCCATCAGATGACAAATGTGTTACCCACGTTCAAGAAATGACTACAGGTATCTGTTTTATCCGCCTCACACGCAAAGAAATTCAAAGTAGAAAATGCGAAGCACTGCTTTTTTGCTCGCCGATGCACACTCCTAGAGGAGGCAATGTTAATCCGTTTTCGCAGGCACTCTCCAAGCAGCGTGTACTCGGTTACAGCGATGAATTTTGCCCCTAGCAAGCACATTTTCTTTCAGGCAACATGTCATCACGTGGCCAGATTTGGCAGATCACTAATTGCGGAAGCCGTACAGCCTTGCGCCAGTGAAAGGCCGCAGCTGATAAAATTCCCCTTCTTTAAACACGTTCGCTTGGTGGCAGCTAACGAATGTTGGGCGCATAAACTGGCTGCCGTTTTACTATTATCTAGTTAAAGCGAACCTGCGTGCTGACACGCAAGGGCAACAGCCACCCCGGTCTTAAATGTAGCCGCCGTACAATTTGAATCGATAAACAGCCCGGACTGCAATCGGTAGTGTAGAGCTGTGCACGGGCCGCAATTCTGAGCCCGCGCCTGGCCCGGGCCCTACACTACCACAGGCGGCCCGGTCCGGCCCGACGCTAAAGAAGCCTGAGTTCGCCCGGCCCGGCCCGGCTCGGCCTCAGGCCGGATTAAGGCCCGGCCCGGGCCCGGCGCGACCTGCAATAAGGCGACGCCGACCCAAAAATAAACAATGTCAGGAAAATCAGGAAAAACAGCGGCGAGTTGCAAAAGTTCACCCGTTTCTAAGGTGCTGCTGAAATAAAACAGTGACTTTCTAGCATGGGCAGTGACAACGTGTGCTTCCTGTCAACTTCGGTCAACGACCAGTCTTCTAGCAATACCACTGCCCATTGGAAAAGCCCCCTGTACGCGGCCGCTTTGCCAATTTGTATGTGTGGCAAAGGCGACCACGCGTGCGCCGTACACAGACTTTTCTTCACTTCCCAAACGCTTCCCTTCTCGGCCTTGTTACTGGGAGGCGCCTGCAAGCGGTGGCTTTTCCAAAGCATCGGTACTTGGTAGAACCGAAAACGCATTCCGAGCCTCCGCTAGCTTTCGTTTGCCTTTTGTTAGCGTTGATACTTTTCTGCCGTCCCTTTAGATTCCATTTTTGATGAAGAAATACGTTGCACTTCCTGCTGTACCTACATGCGACACGACAAGCATACTTTCGCATAAGGTACACAGTCGAGATCGGGGAGCCTGACCGTCCGAGACATAGAAAGCCTGGACCGGGCCCGGCCCAAGCCCGAGTAAGAGAATCTTCAAATGGCCCGAGCCCTGCCTGCGGGCCGGGCCGGGTCCGGACTGTCGGCCCGGCCCGCGTCCGTGCACAGCTCTAATCGGTACCAATGGGCTGCTGCTTACCACACCTCAGTGAGATCTCAAAACCTTTATTCACCCAATACAGTACAGACTTAAATAACAAAAGTACAATAAAACCAACGACTGATTATTTTGTAGAAAATTGACATGCCAAATATGTTTGTCGGTTATTATATATCGACGACAATTGTAGATGACGTATTCAGCCGTGTTGAGCGCCCCTAGCAGAAAAATGCGAACTAAGGTATAAGACCCAACTATAGTAGTTCACCTTGGGCGCTTCATGCTAGAGGGCGTGGCGGTTGATTCGTCGGCCTCTGTGGCGATCGCTGGAACTTTGGAGTGTGCATGGCCTAGCATTCTACTGCGAAGGCCAATTCGCTCGCTGCTGCAGCCGTGCTTCCTCACGCCAGCGTTTTCCACAGCGAGTTTCCGCGTTCATTGAGTGATAGTTTGCTTGCGCGCGCGTGGCCCCAGGCTTCTTAATTTATTTCATAAAAGAATGTTTACAAGTTTATACGGCCGATAAAACTCCTATCCTTACTTCATATAGATGTATAATAATTTGCTCTTGCAATCGATGTTTCGCCTTTCTATATATGAAACTACGACTTTTTATTACTCAATATACTCAGCATATTGCAATATGCTGAATATCAATTTCAGTAAAGTAGCACGGTGGTAACAATTTGGGTGATTCAGGAGCATTATACGCTTTAGTAGCAACGAAGTGGAAAACGAACGCAAGCTTTTTGGTTACAAACACATGCGTGCTTACAGTAGCAAAGGATAGCATGGCGTGTTGCTTCGTATTGTGAAGACGAGAGCAAGATATGGTGCCATAGTGTCTCCGTGCGACGCCTTTATGGCAATTAAGCAAGCATGGGAATCGTTTGTAGTACATGGACTTTTGCAAACTCTGCAATTGTTCTTTTCAGTTGCTTTCTTCGTGCTAATTTGCCCCGGACAATTTCGCGTAGGACTATTATAGCATCATTTCGCTCGTAAGTTTTATAATTCAAATGCTTTCGGTGCACTAGCAAATGAAACTGTTCAGCCTGTCAAAACCAATTACCCATTCTCATTCTTCACGCACCAGTATTACTTAGATTTGGTGATACGCATCCTCGACAGAGTTGGTTGTTGGTTATGCGCTCAAAATTTGAGTAAACAATATAACTGAGTTAGGAAATTACAGCACATAAAATATCTAATTTTTTAAAACCTATTTAAGCTAGGGCTTTCTGCAATTGAATAAGGACTAAGAAGAAGAATACTATCGGTAGTGCCTCGATTGACGAAGCCATGCAGAAGTGCAGAGAATTGCCATTGTTAATGGTTTTCGAGGTTGCTCATAGAACTTACAGATCTAATTTCCTGCTAGTAATCTTAAGATTAAATTAAATATACTTAGGCGGACACGCTGTACAGCGCTTCAGCCTATTAAGAAATCCCGGGATTTTATCTGTCAACATCACGATCTGATCATAAGGCACCCTTTAGTGGGTGGCTCCGGAATAGTTTTGAAAACCTGGTCCTAACGTGCTCTCAAATCACGATACATGAGATGTTTTGCATTCCACCCCATCGAGATGTATTCATCGCGGCCGCAACCAAGCCCGCTACCCCGAGCTCCGCAACGGTACGCCACAGGCACTGGCTCGCGGCCGGATTCAATATATCGACACTCGCAGCAGGAAAATCCACAAAAATAAGAGACGCAACTAAAGTTTCATGAACTACATGGAGTCCCGACTTCACCGTAATACCTTCCCATCAGCTGCCTGCGCTATCGGTCTTCCTGCTGTCAGCAGGTGCCTCTTGTTGTCGGGCGTACAATCTTATCGCTGTCGCACCTATCTGCCTTAAGGTTCACTCAATGAGAAACAACGCCTCGGCCCGCTGTGTTGAAGACTTCCACTTGGCACCTGCCAGCACAAATGGTCTTTCGCGCGTACTGCAAACGAAAACACCTGCTATTTAATGCGGATATCGAATTAACGTCTCCTTTCAGGAAACGCAAAGATGTGAACGAGCAACTAATTGTTAAGATGGTGGTTGTACACGATGACAAAGAAATGAGGGGGTCTTATGTAATCGTTTGGCTCACTTATACCGCGGTAAGTTATTCTACGTACATTACTTTGGTCACGTGGTCTGACTGTCTGAGCCGATCGTATACGCACCCCTTCGCGTTTTCTTCCGAGTATCTTGCTGCCGCTGCTCACCGCCGCCTTTCCTAGTACCTCGCGCAGAACAGCAATAATATAACCAATTGGCTTGCACCGGGTATTCCACGTAACTTGAACCAGACATTTAAAACAGAGTGGCACACGTTAGAACATTGAGACCAATGGCGTATTGTTATAGTGTTCTTCAGTTACTCAGGTCACTTTTTTCCAAAATTGGTTGATTAGCTAATTAGTTACATTTAAGTACGAATTTTTTAAAATATTTGTTTTAATCCAACCCGCCGCGACGGCGTAGCGGCTATGGTGTTGCGCTGCTGAGAATGAGGTCGCGGGATCGAATCTCGGCCGCACGGCCGTATTTCCATTGGGGCCAAATGCAAAAACACTCGTGTCCCGCGCATTGGGGGCACGTTAAAGACCCCCAGGGGGTCAAAACGAATCCGGATTCCCCCACTACGGCGTGCCTCATAATCAAATCGTGGTTTTGGCTCGTAAAACCCCAGAATTCTTTCATTCGCTTTAAAGCAGTAGCTGTATACTGAAAGTTGCAGAGCACCCTCCAACACCTAATAATATTGTTTGCATGACATTTTCTTTTACGGTGTTAGTTTTCCAGGGATCCGAAAGAGGTAGCCGTGTATATGCATGTAAACTACGTCACTGCGCATTTCCGCGTCCGGATGGCAGCGCTACAAATCACGTTTCGAAAGAAGGAAGCTCGCGTGCCCATCGCTAATGAAGGAGCGTTCGGCCATGGAGTGAGCCAGCACCATCGTTGTTAAACTGAAATCAGCAAAGATACTTAATGATAAGCAATAGGCCAGCGCTGAACATGGGTTTAAAGAGACGTCGGCTTTCGACAGGTATGCAAGATTCGTTCTTTGAAAAGACGATCGAGAACACTGCAGTTCGGAAGCGCAAGCGCGCAGTGATGTCATATGTATTGTTTTCATATCGTGCGCGTTTTATTCAAGGCCCGGCAAGAATAATCATTCAAAGCACTTTTGCGTGATTCTGAGAGCACTGTACAACGCAATTACATGAAATAAGCGATCAAATTGAACTTAACAAAGTAGTCTGAGTAATTAAGGCGGCACTTGCTGTGACTGTAACCAATATATGCGGCACTCCGACGAAAGCAACGGGGGCAAGTGACCAGCTTCGAGGAGTGGAGCCATCTCTGAGCGGAGGCCTCCAGTGTCCTTTACTGCACAATCGGGCATTGTCCGCATGGTGTAACCCTGCGGGGAAGCATACCTCGCCTTGGCCTCATCTCCCGATTTCCCAACCCCATGGCCCTTAATAACGGATGAGCCATGCTTTTTTTGATAAAGATGTACCATACCATACTGAAGACGACTACAAGGCTATGAGCAATATGTCGCAGGTTTCATTCTATTATGATTTTATTGCCAAAATTAAACTGAAAAATTTGGTTCAAGTTAGGCGACAAATCCGGTGCACTTAATTATCTGTACTATACCTCTATGATGTGCGGTTTGCCTGCTCTTTTCTCCGCGGAATTATGCAATGAAAAAGAAATGGTACTAACATGCTCTCAGTGCAACATGTATAAACGTCTTCAAGCACATAATTTCTTAAGAGAACGAAGCATTCTCTGCCTCCTTAACGGGGGCTTGGCGGTTCTGTTCGATTGGCTTCTCGCTGAGTAAGGTCGGCCGGTCTTAGAGGCCAGACAGTGGAATAGTAAACTTGAATGATCCTCGAGATGACGCGATGAAATGTGGACGGAGGTAGGATAAAGTATAATCTGCGGTCGCATTGGTCACGTGGGTCGCACGGTGAGGGTTTCTGCGAACTGCTGTTTTGTCGCGCGGGCAGGTAATCGCTATGCTGCAAAACGCGTTGCAGAAAATAAGCGGTTTTATAGCATTTAGTTAATCTTTTCACGAAAGCTCAGCTTCGCACTGAGTCCAACATCTGCGTTGGATATGCATAATTTTTTTGCGTTATGTTTCCATCAGACTACCCATTCTTGCACAAGACCGGATAGATTCGCAGTGTGTTAAATCTAAAATAACATTATGTAAAAACATTAGCGCAGAAGTCACCTCATGGTAACTGTAGACGGTAATGCGATTAGCATTCGAGCGATGTAACGACAAACCGTATTACTAGAGGCACTTTATTTGCCATCTGTATTGGTCAGTGAGTCGGCTGTATGCGACATACACCGGTATCGTGCCCCTCTACAATGACACTCAGTTGCCTCTTAGGGGAACAGACAAATGGGCAAGTTGGTTGAGCATCATCTTAACAATAGCGCAAATAAAACATGGACCCCCGAAAACAAAACAGGAAACTTCTTCCGAAAGTGATTGACAGGGCGGCTGTCTTGATGAAATGGCTGGCGCAATGCTACGAAAAGTGCTTATTGCAAAATTTGTCGCCACGTTTGCCTTATCTGGGAAACAAACACACAAATAACGAACCAATTAAACAAGCAAACAATGGAACGTATAAATAAATAAATAAATAAATAAATAAATAAATAAACATTCGTGATGTTCTGTCGTGCAAAAGAATAAAGTTTTCAATGAACTTCGCAAGTGTATCTGTACGTCGGCTGATCTCACCAGCAGACTACACAAGGCGGAAGATCAGCACGTCGCGCAAGGTTACCGTGTGGCTGTGTGTTCCCTTTCATGATTGGCTTCTCAGCTTTGGCTGCGCTACACCAAATGAGTGAGCGTCGTCTGGGTTTCCGGAAAGCTTTACCCAATGTACCACCATTTTGTGTAAAGCCAGAAATTGTGTGAGGGATTAGAGCCTGAGTGCGACGACAGCTCAGTGTGAAGCGTTTTCCTCTCCCTTGACTTAGTCTAACTACCTTAAGGGACCCCTTCCGGAGATATCACATTTCAGGTGAACGTACAAAAATATTGCACATGGTTGGCTACATATTTTGAACGCGACATACACATCTTACATTACGTGTAAAGGTGACGGCGATAGATATGGTGATGGCATGACGACTGATTCATTACACTTAAGTGTAGAAATGTTAGAACCTGCTCAGCTCCAACGTGTGGCAATTTATAAGGCCCTACAATAAGGGGTGAAGTTATGCGCACTCGCTATTATAAGCAGTTTGACCCTTTAATGTGGCGCGACGCATACGAAGGGCAACAGTAAGTTCGTGGACCCAATTACCGCGCTTGTGGCGTGCCTGCTCCCCCTCCCCCTTGGAGGGGGAGCAGCTTGGCTAAGAAACAAGAAATCGTTATCGCCAGTAAGCCTATAGAATCTATGCGGCAGTACGTTTATCGATAGGCGAATTATTCACAGGAGACGCTGATCATAAAAAAAAAAGAAATTTACAGAAGAATAAAAATGGGTAAGAGTGCAGAAGGCGAGCATTACCGGGTATTGACTAGGCGCTTTCTGCTCTCGTTGAAAAGAAAAGTGCACAACCATTGCATTTTACCGGTTCTAACACATGGGGCAGAAACTTGGAGATTAACAAAGAAGCTGGAGAACAAGTAAACGATCGGGCAAAGAGCAATGGAACGAAAAATTTAAGGCGTAACATTCAGAGGCAGGAAGAGAGCGGCGTGGATCAGAGAGCAAACAGGGATAGCCGATATTCTAGTTGACACCAAAGAGAAAGAATTGGAGCTGGGCAGGTCATGTGGCGTGCAGGGCAGATAACCAGTGGAGCATTGGAGTTAGAGAATGAGTACCAAGGGAAGGGAAGCACAGCCAGTGATGCCAAAAATCAGGCGAGGTGATGAAACTAGGCTATTTACAGGCGCAAGTTGTACTCTGCTATCGCAAGACAGGGGTAATTGGAGATCGTCCTGCAGGGGTTGTAAAGACAGGTTGCTGATGATGATGATGGCAGACATCTTCCGCCACTGAGTATGTGCTGGCTGCTGTCCTGCGTAGTAAAGAACTTTTGTCACTGGGTATGTACAAGTGGGTAAGTGCCAGTGATAGTGTGCCCGTTTTTCGCCATTCTTCCAGAATGGATGTACCGCTGTGACACAAAGGGCACGAAGTTTCAAGCGCATTTAGATGTGTGCCCTACTGATCAACATCTACCATCAACAGTCTTCCCTATAACAGCCATCGCACACCGCATTCGTGCTCGTGACGCAGACAACAGCTAATGGCGACGATACCGTGCTCACATCATTAACTCCTGCGAGTATCTTGCTAAGTCAAACAAGCTTCGTGTTATTTAGATTCCAATATTGCGGTAAATGTGCGCTAAGCAAGTAGAGGACAGCACTTACGTAGACCTGCCGACCGGCATGGTGCCTGGTATTTAGAATTAGTATTTTCCCATTGTCACCTCCGGCGCATCTACTCGTCGATGTGCACATTTCACGAACCTGAAAAAGTGAGCGTCCAAGCTCGAACACACTCTGAGCATATATCAGCTATATTCGGGAAATTATGGCCGTCAGGCTAAAATCACTACAACAGGATGGACTGTCGAACAAGTCTGATGATTTAAGATTGTGGCTGAAATAATAGGCGGAAAGGACGGCTGGCGGTTGCATACACGTGATGCGTAATCGATTGTCTATACGAGCATACACAAGAAGGGATATAAAACAGAAGGGGAAAAGACCTGCGCCGACATCTTGGAGAGTTGAATGCATTGGTGACAAAGTGAGAGTAAATTCACGCGTGTATAAGCATACACGTTACATTGCGGACGACATATTTTGATGCGTTAGCGTTAGAAGTATCAAAGGTGAAAGTATGTATGTGCGTGAAGTGTGGGAAGCCGGTCACGTGGCAGAGGGGCATGCGTGTATCTGCCCGCGCGCTCGCGTGTTTGCGTGTGTGTGTAAGAAACTCATTTCTGGGGTTTGACGAGTCAAAATCAGATATGATTCCGAGGGACGCCGTATAGTGGGGGACTCCGAATTAATTTTGATCACCTGGGGTTTTTAACGTCCATCCAACGCACGATACATGCATATGTGTGTGTGTGTGTGTGTTTGTGTGTACGTGCGTGCGTGCGTGGTCTGCTCCGGACCACCGTCAGTTGCACTTCACCTTCTTGAAGAACAAGGACGTGTGTCGAGTGAGCTCCTTTCAATGTAGTAAATGTTGTTTTAATCACGGATTTGGAATTTCTAAGAAGTGCGACAGTTTTATAATTACACTTTTCTCCCGCACTTACCGCTAAATTTCCCCTGTATTTTTTTTATATTTATATGTATAAGAATGATGTAGGAATCCAGCCAAGACTGCGTGCAGCTCATCAACAAGGTAGATTCGCGGACTGCTTTTCAGGGAAATGAAGAAAAGGCTTCGGAGGCAAACAGCGAACAAGCAAGAACGTTTCTAAAAAAAAAAGTGCGAAGTTTTTCTATATATTTTAGCATGAACTCGGAAACAGAGAACGTAGATGCCTGTAAGGAAACGTAGGTGGATAAGACAAAATGCACGATTCAGTGTTAATTGACTGCTTTCTTTTCCACGGCTGGGCAAATGCGAAACCGTCACACGTGGAAGGTGCAAGTTCATTCAGCCCCTGCTCCAAAGAGCCGAAAGCGCTGTCAAACTTAGCCAAGTATTCGGCGCAGTGGCACGTGCGCAAAATCTCCTCCCCTGTACCTTTCTCTTGATTGCTACAGAAAATTGTGGGCCTGTATGACCGTAGACCTCAGTATCGCGACTGCGATGACGTCATCGCACGTAACGTAGAATGCTTCAAAGAAGCTTTTGTCCAGTTGTGAAGTTACGCTTCACTGGCGGCGGTTAACCCTCACGGTATGCCGCCACTATATCGCCTTCGGCGCAGTCTCCACTGCCTTTATTGCGGATGAGCTTCAGCAGAGCAGCTACTGGATACAGCGACTTTCGTGCCAGACACACCTCGACATATATCTGTAACGCGACCGAGGCGCCTCATCGAGCAGAAGGTTCATCGCACGTGCAGTACTGACACGTAAATTAAGCGTACCACTGACTGCTTCTGAAATTTAAAGGAGCTTACTCGCAAGGTATGACAATTAAGTCGAAAATAGTGGTAGTGTAACTAACAACCGGTGCAGTCAATCGTCGCTTGCTTTTGTGACAGCGGGCACTTGCCGACGTTCCGGTTGCCCTATAGCGTGTCTAGCGCAAACTGGACAGCGTTGCTTTCCGCTCGAGCACCTGGCTTCTCTAATGCGAATGTCACTAAAAATGTACGTGTAAAAAAGCTGAACGAGCGAGACACGCGTGCATAGAGCCATTGTAGAATGGTCGCCCCCCCCCCCGCCTCTCTACTTCTTTGTCCGCGTACACCTGAGGCGGGCGTGGAGGCAACATTATCGACTCGGCACGCGCATAAAGCTGCTCTCTCCAAGCCCACAGCAGGACGAACGCAAGAAACGGCCCGGCGACAGGTGCTCGTTCTCTCCTGAGATCGACCGCATCTGCGGTGCCTAGCTCCGATATTTTCCCTTCCCCTCGAATGAAGGTTCGCGCTCGGTCTCAACTGCGGCGCTCTAGCAGGAGGGGGGAGCTTCCAGTTAACGGGAACGGCGCAAAGCCCCCCTCCCCTCCCCCGAGCAAAACACGCGCAATCCCCGCCCCCTGCGCGCGATCGATAATCCTGCGTTTCGCGGATCGCACTCCGGATTGGACCGCCTCTACGATGACGTCACATTTGGTGGGGGCGGGGCATGGTTGGTCATCCGGAAACACGCCCGTATCCGTGCTCGGTTTGGTCGATACTTTCGAGACAGGCTTACTTGGATTCTGCGCGAATAGCTCGCCTCGTTCCACCGCAAATGTGATGGCGCGCTCTGAATATCGTGGCAAAGACGGCCCGAGACGGATAATTGGAGGTACGATAATGAAGAAAGTGTTGCAGCCAAGTACATTTATTTAAAATCGTTGAACGGTGATATCATTTTTCTCGATTGCTTCAATGTTCGTGATCTGGAACTTGCACATCGTTCTGCTCAGCGACGGGGAAGAATTAGCAACGAAAGAAGAAATGTGATCCCCGCGGCCTGTGTGGCTAAGGACTGCGAGAAAACAGGTCAGTGTATTCTTCAGCTTGCCATATTTAGAACACTCACTATACTTAGTATTTAAAACAACTTAATGATGCGTATTTGATTTATTGAGCAAGAGATAACGCGAAGACACGTCGCCGTTTGCCTCTGCGCCATATTTGAAATGGCTGCCTCTTACGTCCTCTATTTCCAAATGTCACCCCAATTGGATTTCACTTCTAGAAAATCTTCGGATTGATATAAGTTATTCGAACGTCTCACTTTGCCCAAATGTGCGAACAAAAATCTTAATGGGGACAAGATTACTGACTTTTATCGGAAATGTTGCAAAGAGAAATGTCACCCGTTTCTGCACATACTAATAAGTGTAATAAAATAGGTCGCTGGCAAGCGGAAATGAACCAGTTTTAAATAAAGGGAATGCAATAGATATAGCACTTCCACAGGTCTGCATCAAGACACCTCAGCAAAGTTAAGTCGAGAATGCACATCGCAGTTGCTAATATAGGCGAACGAAAACGTCGGAAACAAAATACAGGAGCTACCGCATAGTATTGCAGTTTAACGCAAAATTCAATGGGCGCTTCATCAGAGTTAAACACAACGAGAAATTTGTACGTTTATTGGCACTCAGTTCAAGAAAATAAATCTTGCAGGAGGTTTGAAGAATCACTCAAGAAAAAGAAAATCTATGGTTAAAGCTTAAGTTAAATCTGAGAACATGGCAAGCCCTGGAGCAGTTTCTCCATAATATTTTGCTTTGTTCGCCGGCCGAGAGCATCGTATACTTAATAAGAGACACTTGACAACATATTCACCGAAAAAAATATAAACAAAACAAGCTTACCTTAAGGAGCTCTCTCTGGTAGAATGAATAGCCGCCAGGTAAGTGATGTGTCAATAAATCGTACATTTCTGTTGAGAAATCACAATAAATTGATACAAAACTACGTGGTTCAACTGCTGGAGTTGATCATGGGTCGCTCCATTAAAGAATACGAAAAGTGAGCTGTGAAAACGAAACAAAACAAAAAGCTTCATGAAAGCGTGTTCATATTGCATCACCGCAGTTGGCAACAAGTCATGTAAATGCGGTGCTTTATGGACTGGAAAAAGAAAGAACTGACGACAGATTTTGGTTATGCAAAGAAGTCTTTTCGGGAACTATACTTTAAATTTCTTGCTACATTTACAGAAGTAATCCTCCACGAATAAGCTGCCGTCGACGTAAAACATTGTGCGGAATAGTCCAGTGAATCCCTCTCACAAAAATGCTGATATGCTATCATAGATTATAATAATAACATAAGTGCTGTGTCGTGGTGGTTAGAACAGCTGATCTAAAGGCAAAGAAACAAAAATATATATGTTTTTTATTTCTGTCCGCGCAATGTCGTGATGAGACATTCAGCTTCTGATCGACCGACCGGAGGAAGGCATCACGCGAAGGCGTATCTGTGGTTTCTGTATGACTATCACCCTTCAAAGACGGCGTATTAGTTCTTTTAAACGCGAAATTGATCCTAATTGCAACGCTAACTAATTTTTAAGCGGGACACACAGCCACTGGTGCTTTTGATAGAACGTGTTGCTGGACAAGTTGATTCAGACTTGCACGCTTAATAAGTTGACACCTTAAATGGGCCAAACTAGCGTTTCTATTTTGTCTGCTTTCTTTTGTCCCGGCTAAGGAGTGCGCTTGTCAAACGTCCAAACTAGCACTGTTAATCGGTTGTCTGTATTCTTTCTGTAAAGATCTGTATGGTTACTCGTGTAATACTTCGTGCGCGAATTGATAAATCAGAGGGGAAGGGACCGGAAATTAGTTTTACACACACAGGGGCCGAATTCACGAAGCTTTTCGTTCGTAAGTGCTCTCTGCAATTACCCGGCCGCCTTGGATAGCAATCTGTACAGCATGTCTATTCGTTGAAATGACTTTTAACGAGCGATTGAACGCGTGAGAGGTTTTTGTGAATACAGACCTAAGAATGAAGGACTCCTGCAAAGATATTCGAATGCACGAAAAGCAAGTGAAAAGAACTACACTGGAGGAACTCAACGTCAGGGTATTCCAGGGAAGCATCACTGAAAACGGCAGAAAAGGGGGGAGAAAGGCAGCAATATTGGGGTAAATTCTGGATGGCGTTAACATACTTATGTGCTAGATATCAGCAATTCATTTTTAACAGAAATACTTTGTTTTATGGGAGGGGCCGGGTACTTGAGTGCAAGGAATAATATATTGCTGACCATTCAATATTATAGCTTGGTAACGATATGGTGTACAATGTATAAGAATGACACTGTTCGCGCTTTCGATCTGCTTTCCATAAATTCTTGCCAACGCTGGCACTAGGTCTCGGAACAAACTGCTTTGTCGTTCGCGTTTTAGTTTCATTCCACTGCAGAAACTTCCGTTCCGGTGGTGCTCCGGAACGAAAAAAAAAAAAGCCCCGTAACTCCTCATAACGGTTTTGGTTTGCATGCACAAATTTTCGAAGGAAAGTAAAGATAAAAAGCGTGGTGTTTATTTTTCTCAATGAGTGAATTACGAATTCTGTGATCACGCTCAGTGCCTTGATTCAAAGCACTGTGCATGATCTGAGCAGCGGCACGTCATCGAGTGCACTCGCCGAAACGTGGGACCGCTGTTCCGACAAAACCTATTTAAACGATCAGGAACGAACGATGAAACTTCGGTAAGAAAGCGTTGTACTTGAAGAAAACGAAATGATGAGCTCTTCAGCGCACAAGCCCTGGGGTTTGCTACGATGCCGATCGTTAGTCATCCGAGCGGCAGGCTTTGATTAGTGGAGCGTTCGACGGGCTACTCTCGCACTGTCCCTGCCTGAGATACGCGAAAATTCTGACATTGGCTGACGACGGTTGCTTCTGATGGCCGACTTTCCCCTTGAACTTAAGACCGATCAAAAATATTTCGGTTTTACCGAAAAACAAAATAATAAATAAATATTCGGTCACGTTTTTGTTGTGGTCAAAAATATCGTTCTTTTTATTTCGTTCTTGTTTTTTTTCTATTCCGACAAGGTGGGCACAATGAGCAAAACCAGCACCTGAATTAATTTCTAATGCTGTATCTGGCTTCACTTTATCGCTTCTTTGATAACAAGATGTCTGTTTTTATTATCGAGGTACACTTGTAGCCCTTACATAAGTGTCGACATACTAGATATAGCGTCTGCTGCTGACTGCGCACCACAGACTTGAGGCCTGTATTATCAGCACTGATGTGAAAGCAGTTATTAATATTCTCCGTGCAGAGTGGAGAAACCATAAGTCAGAGTCGTCGGTCATTCTGAAAATGATGTTTGTCCACCGAATAACTTTTCTTTAGAATTTCGGGATGAATCCGAAATGATTTTTGCTCGCGTAAGTGCCACATGCCAGTGGCTGGCCATCCTCACTGTGACCAATATGCTTATATGTGTAGCTCATGCGTAAAATATGTTTTGTACATACGCCCAGGACTTTGCGAAATTGGGTCGAGCTTCTTTAGCGTGAGTGTCACCTGCCATTGGTTCGTGGACTGGGGTGATTGTCAGTGGCTGTACTCACAAACCTTGTGATTATTAAGTGCTGCTTACCATTGGCTAATTTCCCCCGCTAAGAATAATTATGTTGGACATCACGACCGGTTGGCATATGACCTTACGAGCAGTTATAATATAAGGGCTTTTTTGTGGATAGAGGCTCTCAGACTTCATAACGAAAAAAAATCACGTTTCGCCAGAAGGGCGAAGCAATGAATACAACAGCAACATGCTAGAATATTACACCAAGTGTAAGTGTATATTCGCAGCTGTAGTGACAGTATCAATTGAAGCAAATGTAAGCTGGCTATGTAAAAACGAGCTGTTGTGCTAGAAGTCCTCTGTTTGACTGGTGCCACGGGGCCATTTCATTTAGGCTTATTAACTAAAGCCAACGTCTTCTTGTAGCGACTTTCCCACCATTTTCCTCTGTAGGGCCTGTTTCAAACATCTTTCCTGGTAGGATCCCGGAGGTTGTGACCAACCGCACCAATTAAAAGGCATCATTTTCGTATTTGAGCTCTTTTATATTTCCTCATTTGAGTTATCTAAGTCTAAAAAGAGTTAAGATAAAAGACATGCGCTGCCATTGTTTTCTGTGGGCTGCCATTCTCAAAATTCCGAGGGATAAGTTGTCTAGAATGCAAGACCTAGTAAGACCAACTTTAGCGATAGATTGTTTTGGCAATATAGCCCGCATACACCGGATGTCATATAGCATGGCATGGCGTATAGAATGCATATACATACATATACCATATACATACCATATACATATGGAACCTCACGGCGACGCGGATGACGGTGAAAATTCGATTGGAGTGTCCACATAATTGATATCGCAATGAAAAGTAATTATGATAATTGTGTTCGGGAGAGCAGATACTAGGTCAATCGTAATGGCAGACATACTATTACAGAGGGCAGCGGTGAATGGAAAAAACACTTACAGACGGGGAGCTTTATGAATTTGTTTTCTCAGCTCCCATTAAAAAAACAATCTTACGCTGGAATTGTTCGCAACAGAAAATTCTAGCCAATTTTGGCGCTGTATATATTCCTAGCGAATTGAGGTGACCGGCGAACGGCAAAGCGGGATTACGAACGAAGGGATTTGTGAACTCACCCGTTATTATGCCGGTCTCTTCTACCATGCGGGCAGATGCCCGAAGGCCAGGCAATAAATCATTTGATGTACAAAGATTCGTGAATAAAGTCCACCGCCAGAATTCTCACACAGAAGACATCAGACAGTTACGGCCTCGCTACTCAATTACCAACAAAGCTATTTGTTTCAATTATTTGCTTTTAGAATTAGGCTTGCACGTAATTAAAACTTGAAAACGTTGCTCGCATGTGACTAGCATGTTTAGAACATTGTCCACATACAATGCTTTCAAGAACTTCACAAAGAAACTTTTAGCAAAAGCTGTGTGCTCAGTTAACTTCTCCTGCACGTGAGCCGCAAGGTTCCCCTAAGTCCAGCATATTGATCCCACTGGCTGATATACTTCTTAGAATAGCGGTACGTGAATTATTCGGCGTTCTTAAAACACCTTTATAACGGTCTGAAGTGCTTGCATTTATATTCACTGTAAAGTGCATATTAAACGCACACCCTTACAACGATGTCTGCACATCAGTCATAATCTGCCTCCTATTTGCGCAAAATATGGGAAACGAGGCTGGCTCGTTTAGTCTACATAGGACTTCGCGGGCGCCTGTTATTTTCGATGAATATAGTAGATAAATTAAAGTTCAGTAATTATTTGCAACAATTATTGAGAAACATTAACATATCTCCGCGCATCACCTTTAGCACAGCTTCAATTTTCGCCGAATGTGAAGTCGGTGTCACGTGCTCTCTTACCATCTCTTACCACACTGGGTAGGACGGAGGGTGACGGCTGTACAAGTATTTGAAGCAACTGCTAAATGATTTTTTCTAGTATCTGTACTCTACCTACAGACATTAAAAACCTCAAGCACACTGGTGATAATGCTCTCTATCTTACAATAAATTTGATGGTAGTGAAGATTATAGTTCAGCGAAGTCAGTGGGCAAAATTGCGCGCCATTCGTAATACACGCCTATATATATATGCACTGAAGGGCTGGCATTCGCGATTTACCTCAAATTGTGTAATAAACCCACAAACCTTGATATTTGCTACACATCATCCATAACCATGCACTTTGCTTGCCCGAAATACAATGTAACTCGCATAGTTATGGGAGGAAGCCGCGGGCGCCTCGAGATTTGCAACTAATCTGAACTCGTTGTATATGCACAGAGTTTTTCTGGGGACATTAAGAAACATTGCGGATAACGACCTTAAAACGCATTTGAATACTTAATGAAGAATTAAAAAAATGTATCATATATCCACATGTTTGATTTCGCATACTCACTAATTATAACGTTTCCCGTATTTTCACTAAGTTCAACGCTGATGAGAGCAGCAGTTCTGTCACGACAGCATGCTGAATTCGATCATTAAATAAAGCTTTAACTTCGCGTGCTTATTGGCCGTAACGTTCTCCCCATTTTCTCCGAATTTGACCAAAGTGACAACTACGCTGCTGTCAAGAAAGCGGGATAGACACTACATCATGCATAAATACCCACGTTCGATGCTCCGGTTCTATTGCACATGTAATTTATGACAGCGGCTACAAGTGACCCACACAATTTGTACTCAGCCTGCCCAAGAAAAGTTATCACTACTCGCACTCCGTCTGTTTTTCACTGGGCGTTTCTTCAATGCCTCGCTTCTCGCCAACAGAGTTCGCTCGCGCGTGCATACACGTGGGGCTTCTTGCGACAGGTTGCGAATAAAAGAACAAAAAAACGACAAAAATGACAAATATTACATAACGTATTAGCAGCCGTATATCACAATGTGTTTGTATCTAATGATTAAATATTGGCAGTGGCTTATCTCGGCTATGCCAGGATATACGTAGCGAAAGCTAAGGCATAGCATGGTTAGCCTTGGTTAATCTTGATTGCACGTATAGGTTAGTCTGGTTGTCTAGCTATGTTGCGGCGTTTAGCCCGTCATTCGGCGCGCTGTTCGTCTGTTTCCTCGGCGATTCGTTTCGTCTTCATCTCGTTCCGATGTCGATTCCAGGCCTCCTCCTGCTTATCAGAAATGTCGCCGTCCATACTGCCGCATCAACTGTGGTTGCGGCGCACGCGAGCTCTCCTTTTCAATCCTCCGACATGTTATCAGGCATGCGACGTCGCTCGCGAAGCGAACGGAACGATGGTGAACGCGGTGCGACGAGGAACGCGGTGTGACGTCATGTGCCTCCTCGGAGCACCGCCACTGCGAAATCGTAAGTTCACGGCCAATAAAGCTTTCGCTATAAAACTTGTTTCGTTCAATACTGAGCCTATATACAAAACAGTTGCGCACAATTGCGGTCAAAAATATCGAACTACATCCAAGTGCGATTTAGTGTCCACAGCGTTGACTGCTATGTATGGAACGGAGTATAGTTAGCCCACACCCAAATTTCCAGTTGGCCCACCCCGAAATTGAAGTTGGCCCACCTGCATACGTAAGTCGACCCATCGCCAAATTTCAGTTGGCCCACCCGCGCCACGAAACTTCTAGTCGACCCACCCCTAAGTTTAAGTTGACCTAACCCCTAATTTGAATTGCCGCAACTCCAAATTTTAAGTCGGGCCACCCCCGAGTTACAGTTGGCCCACCCTGAAGTTTCAATTCTGCCCACTCCCAAAGTTCACTTGGCCCATGTCCAAATTTTGAAGTAGGCCCACCTGAAAATTTAAGTTGGGCCACTCCCAAATTTAAGTTGCGCCACTCTCAAATTTCAAGTCAGCTCACCATCTAATTTAAGTTAACCCACAACCGAATTCCTGTTCCCCCTCCCCCGATTTAAATTTGGCCAACTCCCAAATTTCAGTTGGCCCATGTTCAAATTTAAAGCTGGCCCACCCCCAAATTTCAAGTTGACTCGCCGCCAAACTTTAAGTTGGCCCACCCAACATTTCGAGTTGGCCCACCCGCAAACTTCAAGTTGGCCTACATCCAAACTTCTAGTTGACCCAACCCCAAATTTCAAGTTGACCCACACTCAAATTTCAGTTGGCCCATCACTACATATATTTTCTAAGGAGTCGAATGTACCTCTGTTCGTATTCGCTTAATATTTTTTTGCTTTAAATTTTTCCTTATTGCTTGAACGCTACCAATCATCTGAATTTACACCATTACGATTCAATCAATCAATCAATCAATCAATCAATCAATCAATCAATCAATCAATCAATCAATCAATCAATCAATCAATCAATCAATCAATCAATCAATCAATCAATCAATCAATTTTATTTACGAGAAACAAAAGGAACTGGAGGGACACCTGGACAAAAAGCTGTCGCAGGAGCTTGACGTTATTAAATGTCTTAACTTTACAAGTTACGCATTTTTGTGCATATCCAAGGCATTACACCTATCGCCAACAGGACGGGGGAGCTCACCAAAGAATGCTTACGAATTAAGAGAAACTCGCATAATGTACCGAATGCATTAAAGTTAGTGTTTCAGGTAAATTAAATCCAAACTCCTATCACGATATCTTCAGTAACTGAGAGCTGAATACCTGCAACGGGTTGCGCGTCCATATAGCAGGGTGCAGCGGTGGCGTAGAGGTAGAACACCCGCCTCGCGTGCAAGACGTCCGTGGTTCGAATCCCGGTGCCGGCAATTTTCCACCGGATTAAAAAAAAATCCGCATGTTGATAAAATTGCATAAACAGGCCTGGAGTGTGGCCTGATCCCGGTGACCAGAACCGGTAACGCACTCCCTCACCAGAGCAGGATTGGCCACCCTGGTGCAGTACTTGGCCACAACCTCCTATATGAACAACACAATCAAACCCCGGCCCTCAGTCCCCAGCAGCTGCGAAGCAACTGACCACGCCGGCGGTCAGACCTGCGACGCTGCAGAGAGTGCTAAGAATCACTGGCTCCGGACAGGCCGCCATTGGAATATGAACCTGGCAACGTTTAACGCTAGAACGTTATCTAGTGAGGCGAATCTAGCAGTGCTATTAGAGGGCAGTAAATGGGATATAATAGGGCTCAGTGAAGTTAGGAGGCCAAAAGAAGCATATACAGTGCTAAAAAGCGGGCACGTCCTGTGCTACCGGGGCTTAGCAGAGAGAAGGGAACTAGGCGTCGGATTCCTGATTAATAAGAATATTGCTGGTAACATACAGGAATTCTATAGCATTAACGAGAGGGTGGCAGGTCTTGTTGTGAACCTAATAAGAGGTACAAAATGAAGATTGTACAGGTCTACGCCCCTACATCCAGTCATGATGACCAGGAAGTCGAAAGCTTCTATGAAGACGTGGAATCGGCGATGGGTAGAGTGAAAACTAAATACACTATACTAATAGGTGACTTTAATGCCAAGGTAGGCAAACAGCAGGCCGGAGACAAGGCGGTGGGGGAATATGGCATAGGCACTAGGAATATCAGGGGGAGTAGTAGAGTTTGCGGAACAGAATAATATGAGGATAATGAATACCTTCTTCCGCAAGCGGGATAGCCGAAAGTGGACGTGGAGGGGCCCGAACGGCGAGACTATAAATGAAATAAACCTCATACTCTGCGCTAACCCTGGCATCATACAAGATGTGGACGTGCTCGGCAAGGTGCGCTGCAGTGACCACAGGATGGTATGGACTCGAATTAGCCTAGACCTGAGAAGGGAACGGAAGAAACTGGTACATAAGAAGCCGATCAATTAGTTAGCGGTAAGAGGGAAAATAGAGGAATTCCAGATCAAGCTTCAGAACAGGTATTCGGCTTTAACTCCGGAAGAGGACCTTAGTGTTGAAGCAATGAACGACAATCTTGTGGACATCATTAAGGAGTGTGCAATGGAAGTCGGTGGTAACTCCGTTAGGCAGGATACCAGTAAACTATCGCAGGAGACGAAAGATCTCATCAAGAAACGCCAATGTATGAAAGCCCTACAGCTAGAATAGAACTGGCAGAACTTTCGAAGTTAATCAACAAGCGTAAGACAGCTGACATAAGGAAGTATAATATGGATAGAATTGAACATGCTCTCAGAAACGGAGGAAGCCTGAAAACAGTGAAGAAGAAACTAGGAATTGGCAAGAATCAGATGTATGCGTTAAGAGACAAAGCCGGCAATATCATTACTAATATGGATGAGATAGTACAAGTGGCTGAGGAGTTCTATAGAAATTTATACAGTACCAGTGCCACCCACGACAATGATGAAAGAGAAAATAGTCTAGAGGAATTCGAAATCCCACTGGTAACACCGGAAGAAGCAAAGAAAGCCTTGCGAGATATGCAAAGGGGGAAGGCAGCTGGGGAGGATCAGATAACAGCAGATTTACTGAAGGATGGTGGGCAGATTGTTCTAGAGAAACTGACCACCCTGTATACGCAATGCCTCATAACGTAGAGCGCACCGGAATCTTGGAAAAACGCTAACATAATCCTAATCCATAAGAAAGGGGACGCCAAAGACTTGAAAAATTTTAGACCGATCAGCTTACCGTCCGTTGCCTACAAACTATTTACTAAGGTAATCGCAAATAGAATCAGGAACACCTTAGACTTCTCTCAAGCAAAGGACCAGGCAGGATTCCGTAAAGGCTTCTCAACAATAGATCATATTCACACTATCAATCAGGTGATAGAGAAATTTGCGGAATACGACCAACCCTTATATATAGCCTTCATTGATTACGAGAAAGCATTTGATTCTGTCGAAACCTCAGCAGTCATGGAGGCATTACGGAATCAGGGTGTAGACGAGCCATATGTAAAAATACTGAAAAATATCTATAGCGGCTCCACAGCCACCGTAGTCCTCCATAAAGAAAGCAACAAAATCCCAATAAAGAAAGGCGTCAGGCAGGGAGATACGATCTCTCCAATGCTATTCACAGCGTGTTTACAGGAGGTATTCATAGACCTGGATTGGGAAGAAATGGGGATAAAAGTTAATGGAGAATACCTTAGTAACTTGCGATTCGCTGATGATATTGTCTTGCTTAGTAACTCAGGGGATCAACTGCAATGCATGCTCACTGACCTGGAGAGGCAAAGCAGAAGAGTGGGTGTAAAAATTAATCTGCAGAAAACTAAAGTAATGTTTAACAGTCTCGGAAGAGAACAGCAGTTTACAATAGGCAGCGAGGCACTGGAAGTCGTAAGGGAATACATCTACTTAGGGCAGGTAGTGACTGCGGATCCGGATCATGAGACAGAAATAATCAGAAGAATAAGAATGGGCTGGGGTGCGTTTGGCAGGCATTCTCAGATCATGAACAGCAGGTTGCCATTATCCCTCAAAAGAAAAGTGTATAATAGCTTTGTCTTACCAGTACTCACCTACGGGGCAGAAACCTGGAGGCTTACGAAAAGGGTTCTACTCAAATTGAGGACGACGCAACGAGCTATGGAAAGAAGAATGATAGGTGTAACGTTAAGGGATAAGAAAAGAGCAGATTGGGTGAGGGAACAAACGTGAGTTAATGACATCTTAGTTGAAATCAAGAAAGAGAAATGGGCATGGGCAGGACATGTAATGAGGAGGGCAGATAACCGATGGTCATTAAGGGTTACGGACTGGATTCCAAGGGAAGGGAAGCGTAGCAGGGGACGGCAGAAAGTTAGGTGGGCGGATGAGATTAAGAAATTTGCAGGGACGGCATGGCCACAATTAGTACATGACCGGGGTTGTTGGAGAAATATGGGAGAGGCCTTTGCCATGCAGTGGGCGTAACCAGGCTGATGATGATGATTATAGCAGTGGAAGCGTTATGCACTTTCGTCGCTGATCCATTTGCAATAAATGGACTGTGAGTGATATGTGATTACGTGATTTGAATGCGAAAGCATGAGAGCTCGTCTTACTGATCACCTAAAATTAAAGCTACACCTTAATCAACTTAGTTCTATTTGCACCAACATTAATCCACCTTGCTCTAATTTGTACCAACCTTACTGTACCTTAATTCAATTTATTCGGTCTTAATCCGCTTACATCTGCCTTATTCCAATTTTGGGAGTGGGCCACGGCGTCCTGTTCATCGTGGTATTTCCCAGGGCGAGCCGCAGCAGGTACAGCGCTGGTAACTTGAAGTCATCGCTTGTTCACGTGGGTTTTCTTGCAGTCTGATGTTAACGCCGGACACTGGCCCGGATCTTCTGCTTAATAGCCATAAGATACGCTGCGAAGGTGCTTAAGACAGCTAATTTTGAAGTGGTAGCGTTAAGATGCTTGCGTCGCACAAAATCCGGTGTCAGCGTCCCCGTGCGCAAAGATTTCCCTATAATTGACGTGTATATGTGCACGCCACGCCTTGCGATATTGCATGCGGTATATGCGGGCTGTATTGCCACACCATTCGAAAGCGAAAATTGCTCATACCTTGCCTTACATTCTTCACAAAAGACAGGGAATGCGGGAGATGGAATTTCAAGACGATGAGCAACCATAGAACAAGGTGAGTGCAGAAGATAACGTTTCGACAACTGGACCTGTATCTTTCAAGGCCTTGAAAAAAGCAAGTTCACTTGTCGAAACGTTGGCTCCTGCTCTCAACTTGTTCTCGTGTTGCTCACATTCAAGCGCAAAGTTATTCCTCGCAAATTTGAGGATGACAGCGCATACCTGTTATGTTAAACATTCTCAGACTAAAATATTGAACGTGCGAAACAATAACGGAAACTTGAAAATGATGTAATTTTTTTTCGGCACGGCTGTTCACAACCTCCGTGATCGTCCCACACATGAGGCTGCGTTTCTACCAGAAAGCTCGCCTTAGTGCATAGCATTCGCCGCACGCTTTTCCCGATAAGCATTAAGGTTACGTAAGTTGGAGTTGCCGGGAAGCGTTAGAAGCAGTCAGGCATCTCTGAATGCCGTGGTGTTCCAATCTTAAATACAAAGCTTAAGCATCCTCCGAATTTTTTTGCAACACAGACACAGGGTCGACATGTGTCTTGGTGTTGTCTTGGTGTTACTGGTCTTCGGGCGAAGCCTGAACGTCTTAACAAATTTCATCGGAAGTTGCGTTCTCAGTACTCGACAGGAAACAAAACTTTTTTTGGAAACACCCAGCTTTTACTTTGTAATAAGCCTAGCATTGACATAAACAGAGCAAAACTACTTGATCTGAGTACGGACTCCAACACAGCTTGCTGAGAAGCGATCAGTTATCATCCATAGCAATAGCCGAGGTATGCCTTGTTTTCCAACCAGATTTTGTAGTTCGGCAGCTGCACGGAAGGGCGCGCGCTATTTCGCAAGTCGTCTAATAAACTTATATCCCTTGAAGTAAGGATTAATACGTCATGATTCGTCCATCTGTTGTGCCGCCTATGTTTTGATTATTGTACGGATAACAAGGTCCACAGATTTCTGCCTTAAGCTCAGTAATCCCTGACAAGCTGACGTCTAAAAGTATTTAAAAAAGAAAGAGGTAACCTGCAATGGCAAACTCTGCTTGTTTGAAAGGTTCGTCCTTGCAGCCGCCATGTATGCATTATGGCATCAGAGCTCCGTTGTCGAAATGCGCGGCAAGACGCAGCGTACTAGGACCACTTGTTGAAAAGAATTGGCATTCTTACCTGGACAACACTGCAAGATAAATTGATGGCGTGCGTCGAGGACAATTTTCTGCGCCGCTCATCTGTAAAATTATGTACAGTTAGTTGATAATGCCTGTCTAGAACCTGTACTGCACTAACACAATATTTTTTCCGCTTTATGCAATATTATATGCTACACCGTTAGTAATGATAATTTCATTGTCTAGAGCCTGTGTTGCATTAGAATCAGATTTTTTTCGCTCCTTTACACACGATGCTGTATGAGGCTCTTCCAAACCCACATCTATGCAGGAAGCCGTTCGGCTTAGAAATTGCTACGTGTATTGCAGTTGGCATGAGCAGCACCATATCTGTTTCCTCGTCATAAAGTTAACTTGTTTTAACGTGTCGCAAAGCTGTACTAAAGCTTCACAATAGATTTCCTTTTCTAGCTACAGCTGTAATTGACGCGTGGGCAGATGCAGCCAGAGCTCTAGTGTGCTTCCTGCGGTGTATCGACCTGAGAGATAGGCTCTGATATTGACGTGTGTCACTTCTATCTTAAACGCCAATCCCCTTTTCTATGCTCGCCTTTCTACCTTGCTATCTGTACACGTGTCAATGTAAATATTTCCCGGCAGGGTAGCAAAGCGGTTTTCTTCTGGTTAACTTCCATGTCTTTCGTTTGTCTCTCTCTCTCTCTTTGCAAGCCTGCAGCGTTCCACAAGACAATGAAAAAGATCCTTATACGAGGTCGCTTAGCTCGCGAGCTAAGTGATTCTCAGTGGCGACGCAGGCAGCAGGCGCTACCAACGTTACCAACTAGAAAGACCAGCAACATGATGTGCTGTGCATTATTGACGTTTCCCTGACTTGTCAGTTACGTGTCAGTTACGCTTCCCTGACTTGTCGGTTAAGTTATCTAACTTGTCAGTTACATGTTCAATATGAATTTATTGTTGCATGCTTATTAACTGTTGCAGAGTGGAGAGCTTTACGCTGTGAACGCTTGTCGGTCGCATATTCAGTGTGCGCATAGATGCCTAGAGAAGGCGAATGGGCTCACTCGTACATGCACTGCTCACTTTGCGGCGGCGCCGGTCTTTCACTTTAAGCAGCGGTAAGCTGCAACAAGCACTGTATCATTTTCTCTAACATATTATCACCCAATTGTGGAGTTATACTGGGTGTTTCAAAATGCTTTCGAAACGGGATAAAAATTTCCTGTGGAAGATCGCACTATTCTATTACATAAGCTGGTCTACTCGAAGAGACGGACACTACTTGCACAAAACCTGAGATGTATAAAGCAGTAATTCACGAAACATTCCTAATTAGGTCTTTAACTAATTATGTTATGGCACATATTGCAATCTACAAATTCTAGCCGGGGAATCGGCAAGCCGGATTAACTTGAAACGAATTCTCAGGATGACACCAGTTTCAAGATAATTCTAGAACTTTGCGGAGGAATGCATTCGCGTTCAAGTTACGTTTGTGCTCCAATGCATAAAACGGCATTTTGTTAAACAAATATGTGGGACGACAGTGCATTTTTGCCGCAAAATTCTCGTTAGTAGTGTTATCACGTCAGTGGTGTCACTCACACAATACTTTTTCAAGTTGATATGGCTCATAGTCTCACACGCCAGAATTTGTAAATTGTAACATGTGGCATTAGGTAACTAGTTAAAACATAATTAGTGAATTTTTGTTATTTAGGCAATTATGCATTTCAATATTTTGTGCAAGTAATGTCCGCCTATCCAAGTACACCACCTCATAAACCAGAATTGTGCTATCTGCCACAGGTAACTTTGACAGAGAACAAACATTTAATAGTGCGAATCAGTCAGAAAGTTCTTTGTTCACCTAAGGCGGGTGGCCTGCTCAGTCCACGTGGCCATTGACCTGTGCTGCTTCCTTGGCCTGGTCCACCAGTTTTCGCTGGTCCTCCAAGTTCGGGGCCGCGAGCATGCCATACCACGATTATTGGCGGTCTTCTTATGTGCTTTTGTTTTTTGGTTCTTGATTGAGCTTCTCGGTTGTTTGGTTCAGCAAGATTAGAACACGCCGTCTCATGTGACAAAGGGCGTCCGGCGCCCCGCAGGACAGGCAAAGGTATGAGAATTGGGTCGGGTGCGTTCTATGCAATATAATGCCGTGTACATAGGAGGTAACCTTGAAAAAAACATTTTTTAAGGTTCGCTGAAACACCCTGTGTGCTTGATCACCTGTTAGGGGACAGTAAAGAACGTTTTCTTCGGTGCTTTTCAACGAAGTGCTTGACTGTGTTTGACGCACATGTGAGTTTACGAACTCTTCCGTACTAAACGAATGAAATTAATTGCCCGTTTCTCGTATGGCCTATGCGAGCCAAGCGCACCTTTAAGGGCAATCCTAGGAACTGTATTTTAATCTTCAGTATAGCCTTATACTTCAGCGCCGTGTCTTCATAAGTGACAACATGAAAGAGTGTTCATCGTTCACGCTCGTATCACGTACGTTTGTAGGTTTCTTTTTTTTTTCATTCGTACTCTTCGATGTTACAATTTGTTCTTTATAGGCTTAGATTCTGCATGAAAATTCCCTTTTAAGTACCGGTTATCTGAAAGAGTTTACAAGGTAAGCACCTAAGGTGGCGCTAGTAAGAAGATGTCTTTAAGGAGCCTTCATCAAAGTTCTTTACCACCAGCGTGAAGGCTCCTTAGGCTTCTTTAGCTTCCAAATTCTCGTACACCACTGCTACATGAATTTTATTATGATACCATAGCAAAGCAAACGAGAGTTTTCTAAGCTTTAATTGTGTTTCACGACAACCCACCATGCACTAACTGTCGAGAGAAAACGCTGCATCGACGGCAGATAGCTCAACTACATGAGCGAGATTGCGCCATCCAATAAAGTGAGAAGCTCTGCCCTAATTACTGTGACTATGCTTTACAAATTGTTGATCTGTGAGCGTCGATCTTGCCCTGTTTTAAAGCTATAAAAGCCAATTTCACATGACTACCACATTTAGCAAGGTTGTAAATATACATACAACCACTCTAGAGAGCATAGCCGCAATAATTACTTTAAAAATTCGTGAATTGAAGATAATCAGTGAGATCTTTTTTCGGAAAGCTAGCGTCGCAGGAATGCTCTAACAAAAAACCACACAGCAATTAGTAATATTTGAAATGAAAAGCGCGTGTTACTTTTACAATATCAAATCTGCTTCCATAAAGGTGTAAATGTGTTTGGAGTGTATGCTTACGGAAACTATATCTGACGGAATGTTTCAGAGAACATCTACCGCTAACACTCTTTTTTTCACTTCATTTATATATTGTTTACGGCTCCTGTGTGCGCTGCTCCTGGCCATGGCATCAGCTGTACTGTACTTGATAGTTACCGTATTGCAAAAAAACGCGACGCAAAACGAAACGTCTGAACGCAGAGGAAGAGCGCGGAGGTGATCGGCTTCGTATACGCGCAAAGAAAATTTGGCTGTGAAAACGACGACGTTGTTACGCTGGCTGTGGGGAGTAATGTTTCCCGCCAATGGTTTACTACTAATTCCGAAGCAATGTGCTCTTAATCTGAAGCCCATTACCCGAGCTATGTCAACGTGTCATCCGACCAAGCGATAAACCTCCCTTCAATGCTATCTCCCGTCTTGGTATCTTATTTTATGGCGATAACAATTATATGGAAACTCTAGGCGTATTTCCGCCGTCGTCGTCGCCGTGATGCTCAGCGTAAAGTTCAAATGCGATAACAGCGTGGCGGCGGGCCATATTCTGTTGGTGCGATTTAAAGCGTGCGATTGTGAGCCGGGGATGGTGGCTCGACCTCTCGCGCGCAACGGGGAAGGCGGGGAGCAAGCGCGCCGTCTTCCGTCGCGCGTAATGCACCATGGGCGTTTCACTCCGACAGCGAATGCGTATGGCGTGACTGAGTGCCGCCGCGCGGCCCCAATATTGATAGCGATCTTCGAAGAGTACAGTCTAGGCGCGCAGAGGGCTGACGCCTTCGGGCGTTGTATTCTCGCCGCTTAGTTCGCTTTAAAGCGAGCGGCAGCACGGAGGTCAATTCGCTCGCTGCTGCTGCCGAGCTTCCTCACACTAGCGTTTTAACAGCGAGTTTCCGCGTTAATCGAGTAAGATGTGTTCAAATTTGAGAGCGCGCGCGTGAAGTTAGTAAGCGAATGTTTCGAAGTTTATACGATGGATAAAACTACTATCCTTACTTCGTATAGCAGTGTAATAATTTGATAACGTGATCGAATCTTTACCTTTCTGGTGACAGCGACTTTTAAAAATTTTGCCTAACCAACTTCGGCTAGCTTGCAGTTTATTTGGAGTTTGGAAACACACGCACACACGCGCGCACGCACAGACACACATGAGCGGGCAGTCGCGCCCGCACGCAGGTCAAAGTATTTGCGGTGCTCGCTTGCCCTATACGAAACAGAAATCGTGGATGGGCTATATTTCTGGAAATGCATATATATAATGGCGCCAAAAGACGAAGTTTGTGATCTTCTGGTGTTGAGCAGCTGACAGCCATCAAGCTTTAGTGGTTGTTAAAAACTTTATTTAAACAGAGGTGTTCGGGCCACGTAGGCCCCTGGGCCCCCGCACGACCGTAGACCACTCAAGCGTTTATGTTCCGTAGGACCATAACCCTAGCAGCCCGGCTGGTCGCGATGGTCTGCGTTGCCGGGTCCTCAGAGCGGAGCACGGTCTCCCAGTCCTCCCACGATGTCAGGTGCTCCAGGCCCCGCGGGGTAGGGTCCGCCGGGCAAAGCCAGAGGATGTGGATGGCGGATGCGAACGGTTCGGGACAGAGGGCGCAGGCGGGGGTGGGGAAAGAGGGATGGTAATGGGATAGGGTGACAGGGGAGGGAAGTGTGAGTCTGGAGTCGCCTCCAAAGTGTCGCATGTCTGTTGTCTAGGGATGCGTGGGGTGGGGGGTAGATCTGACGTGCTGCTCTATAAGCCTGCGCCAGATCGCTGAAAGAATGCATGCGCTCCTTCGTGAATCCCGGATCGGAGGCCACCTGAGCCCGGTTATTAGAACCACGGGCTAAAAGGTTGGCAGCCTCGTTTCGGGGATTCCCGGAGTGCGCAGGCACCCATATCAGCTCCACATGGCGGGGTGGAGGTGCAACGGGTGAGCCCAGTATGCAAAAAGCAGGAATATGGACTCGGCCTCGTGCAAAATTTAGTATAGCTGTTTTTGAATCTGTTATTATGTACCGGGCTTCCGTATGGGTGATGGCAATGGCAATCGCAGCTTCCTCTGCAGCTTCTGCGGAAGTGTGGGGGGGGGGGGGGAGGGGTAGTGTGATGAGTGGGGAGAGGGAGGAGTCCACCACGGCGGCAACCACTTGCTCTCCCATGCATGCGGCGCCCACCCATACGGCGTCCGGTTCGGGGCCGTAATAGCGATGTTGAGACGACGCACTTGAGCTACTGAAACGTTGCAAATTATTCGATGATAATTCCATAATGAAGCCATGACTGGTTGTTGCCTCTCTAATTCTGCAATATAAACGCATAGGGCCAAATATCACACATCGCGCAGGCCACTCTAGACACGTAGCGCTTCTCCTGGCATTTGTCCAAAGAGAACCAAAGTGGTAAATCATGGCCTAGGTTTATAGTGTCCTTAGGAAGCAATTTACCCGGTCTGGTTAGGTGAAATTAATAGCCGATTATTTTTACTAAATGTTTCTGGCACTGCAGGCTTTGCACAGATGCTAGCCATGAATGTTTCTTACAGTGGCGGTAAAACGAGCAATGAACATATCTTTTGGGATTGCAGTCTCAGTGAAAATAACAGCGAGTAAATAATGTTGTCACGACAGCATACAGGCCGAGTATTCTGGCTCTATGTATCGAGCATGCGGCTTCGCAACCTCGCAATTTGATATACATGCACGTACGCACCCTATAGCTCACATCGCTAGACTATAGTTTTTCAAGAGTAAGCGTTGTTTACCATCATCGGTCTTGCAGTCTACACTATCACTATGTTTTCTGTTTCTGCTGCACGTCACGACCTGTCGTGGACCACCGTGAATGACAATGATAAGCAAGGGCAGAACAAGGCATGTCGCAGGGGGCAGCGTTTTGACTAAGGAAGGGGTCTTGCCAGGGCTCTTACGATGACATGTCTTTTCGGCGAAAAGTTGGCTGAGCCTGAGACGTCCTTTCCTCTACCGCTGTTGCACACTTTGTGTCTGCAACTTAGTATGAACCACACCGTTGTTCAGTTTGCGAATGACGGGTACCCCTTTTGCCACCCAGGTCAGGAACGAGAGCACGTAGTCAGCCTGTCATCGATAGAACCGAAGCAAGCACAAGCGCACACGAAAGAAGCCGAGCGAGAGCCGAGACATGGACCAGTTCGACCTGAGCCGGGGATTCCTGCAGCACCTGGAGAGCCTGGGCGGCGCCCGCCTGCTGCAGAGCTCGCCGGACCAGGAGAACGACGAGTGCTGCCGGCCCCGGAGGTCCCGCAAGCGTGGCGGCGGAGGCGGCTCGCAGCCCCGCTGCTCTGGTGGCGCCCAGCAGGCCGCCCATCAGCGGCAGGCGGCCAATATGCGCGAGCGCCGTCGCATGCAGTCGATCAACGACGCGTTCGACGGGCTCCGGGCGCACATTCCGACGCTGCCGTACGAGAAGCGCCTCTCCAAGGTCGACACGCTGCGGCTCGCCATCGGCTACATCGGCTTCCTCACCGAGCTCGTCGACTCGGGCCGGCACCCCGCGGACACGCTACAGCAGCAGATACAGGAACAGCAGGCCAAGAAGGTCATCGTGCAGTGCAACAAAGGCGAGTGCCGGGCACTGTAGCTGGCCGAGAAGGTTGAAAGGACCAGCCGAACAACGAACAGGCAATGCGCAGTGCTAGTTAGAGAGTTTTAGATTAAGGGGACGCAGGCGTTTGGGGCCCCAAGCGTGAGGGCGCGCCAATGCCTTGAGTCCCCCTAATCTAAAACCCTCGCTTGAAAAGACGCATACCCCTTCTACCTATAAAGACTTTCAGTAATATTAAAAATAGTGATATGATTAAATATAGTGAAATAAAATGGCGGTCCTTCCAGGAACACACCGTCAGTGGTGGTGACCATGGTATGATGTGTAATACGTGGTAATTTGTGACTAATTAACGAAAATAGATTAATCATCTTTTAAACCTCTAGTCTCAGCAGCCTTATCGTAATCGGAAAATTTAAGCGGTTTCTCTGTACAAGATTTATCAACTTTTGAATTTGGTAGCATGCGGTTACCCGCGGAACTGTAGCACGATGAAATTTGGCAGTCAGAGCGTGCGAAAACAAAACTGGGAGGGCTTTTTTTTTCTTTTTACAACTTTATTTCCATAAATGCGGAGTAAGGCCCGAAGAAAAGGTCGGAATAATTTCACCTAACAGAGATTCGGGCCCCCACAGCAAGCCGACAAATTTCAGAGTCAGACTTTTCCAATTTCAGACTTTCAAGTATTAGGATGCAAAACTTGGCCGGTTTAGCATATTCAGAGGTGAAATGCACGTAGACGACGACACACGTAAGAGAGATACGCGCACAGCGGGCAGCCTGCGCGCTGCTGCTCCCTGTTCCTCACTGTCGGAGCGCGCTGACTGCCGTCTGCTGGTTGACGTAAGCAGAACGTCGCCTCGATGTCCGCGGCGTTGCGCTCGCTGCAGCCTTCCAGTATCCCCCCCCCCTTTTTTTTTTGCGCACTCCGAAGGCAGAAATTTGTCGTGCCACAGTTCCGCAGGTTATGGCATTTTTCGGGATCTAAAGGTTGATTGTGGCTTGTACGAAAAGCTCGCGTCAATTTCCCAATTACGATGAACTGAAACTAAAAGATAAAAAGTGGGTTATTGGATTTTTGGTAATTAGTGACTATTTACCACGTATAACCCACCATTCCATGCTCACCACCACTGACGTTATGTCTCTGAAGTCGTCTTCTCTGTCTTTGTCCCTGCTATTTTGCGCTAGTCTTTTGAATAATGATGACACACCAATTAGCCCAGCTTTCTGCCTTGATTGCCTTGGTCTCTGAAGGAAACGTCCTATTATTCTAAAACAGGTATTTTTAATATTTCTTACAATCTTGATACAAACAGCCGGTTTATCAAGGGAGAAACGCCTGTGCTACTCCTTCTTTTGAGATCTTATTTTCTAGAATTGCTATTGTTGTATTTCTCGCCTGCATTTTTAGTTAGTAAGTAGATACAAGCCAAATGTTTGAGACAGCACCAGCTCCCGCTGTAGCGCGTAGTGTACACGTTGGTCACTTTTAAGTTATTCGCAATTTTTAATGATCGCCTGTGGCACATAGCATAATTCTGGTCGTTGAGATGGAGTATTGGAAGAGGCGGACATTACTACCATGAGAAATCTAAACACATATTGAACTATCTGACAAAAGTTGACTTATTAAATACTGAATTGATTTACGGCACATATTGTAGCCGGTGAGTTTGCAAGACGCTTTTGTTGAAATGAATTTCTAGAATGACAGTAGTTTCCAGACGTTATTTCCCGAAGTATGAGACGAAATAAATGATCGTTCCACCTACTTTTGTGTTTTAATGCAGAAAAGAGCGCTTAGTTAGAAAATTAAGTGGACCAACAGTGCATTTTGACGGCGAGATTGATGGCGCATATCTAGTAACTGGTCTCATCCTGGAACTTCTTCCCAATTCGATACGCTTCACAAGTTCACTGCCTAAAATTTGTAAATTGAAAAATGTGCTGTACAGTTAGTTAAGGAGTTAGTCAAGTTTTGCTAATTATTTGAACATGTGTTTCGATTTCATTCTGCAAGTAATACCCGCCTCTCTGAACCATCCAGCTCGAGAATTACAATTATGTCCTCGGCAACAGGCGATATTCGAAAATACTATAAACCTTCAAAATGACCACTCCGTATAGCACGAACCCTAACTCTATGACTATAGCACAGGAGCGCGAGGGCACCAGACACACGAAGGAAACAAAGGCCACGGAACAATAGCTCTTCCCGCCACCTCCTTGTGCCTTGCCGTCGTGTGCTACTGCAGATCATATCCGGTCTATACTATCTATATCATATGCCAATATGGTATCTTGCACAAACCGCACAATGGAGATATGACGCTCTCTTTTTCAACGTGTAGCGTCCCTGAGCGCAGGGCGCCCAAATAATTTTCCGTCTTCACAACAGCTCGCATCTGTGAGCCAGAATGTGCCAGAAATTGAACATCAATAGAGTATTACGTATATTTGGCGCACCCCCACCAAGAAGAAGTGGAACAGAATTGATGATGGCCGTTATTAGATCGCGGTTAGATATGGTCTGCGTGCGCTCACGTGTATTGAGCTGTGAACAATCTGACGGAAGCAACCGCACTGAACTTCGGAGTTGGTATTGTGAATGACAGTGCAAACATCTAAGTAAATGTAGCGATGCTAAATAAAAGGAACAGTGTCTATTGACAAACGAGCACAGTGACGAATTATGCGTCTCTCTCCGATTATTTGAAGTAATGTTGGCTTGATTCTCTCTCCATTTCGGGTTTCCTCTCCTTTTTACTCAGGCTCGATTCGCCTCACTCTTTTTTGTTTCGCTCCGGCTTTCTGTTCACTACTCTGCTGTAGGTTATTGTGATTATTATTACTTTTTTCGAGAAATATGTGTCATCACAGCCATACATTTTAATATTTCTTCTGTAATAACTTTGTACAGTCCGTGACATTGATCAGTCTTGAGGGTGCTCATCCTCGTCATAACTGTGTCGTTAACCCATTTTCGGTTTTAAGTGAGACAGTACTACTAACTTTTCACATTTTTCAACATCAAGAAAGTTCTAATACATACTCGAAATATAGCGACGGCATAAACTTTACTTTCGCCATGCTTCTTGATAACACGCAGTCGACTTAACAAACAAGAATTTCATGCCTACTTCAGTACTGCATTCCTGTCGGTGTAGCGTTTGCATCGCGCAAACAACACTCTCAAGCAAAATTACATTTTTTTTGCCACACAACAATAATCGTCATCTGTCTTTTCCGCATTTCCTTTCTTTAACGCGGAGAGCCCGGTACATCCCAGTAACGAACGGCATGCGCGTTATCAGCTTGGCATTGCATTCCCAACAGGAAAGTAGCGAGCGCGGTGTTTTCAAGAAAGGAAACGCAAGGAAGGCAGATGAAGATTATTGTGTGGCAAAGATACACCCCAAAGGGGCGTAACTTTGCCTAAGAGTAAAGAAGATGGCGGTGGCAGGATGCAATGTTACATGCGACTAGACCACATAGTGTTTGCCATATACGAATGCAACACCGCGTAAGGCATCCCTGATATGACAATTTCTTCTGAAAACGTATGACAGTCAAAGATAGCGGAAGCAGAGGAAAAGCCGAACCTGTGCATGCAAACTGTCCCTAAAACACGCGCTATATGCGACATTACAATTTTGGCATGAAGTTTCCATTATAAGGCAGGCGTGCCCCTTACTGTATTTTCTTGTATTCTCTTTTTCAGGTCTGATGAACGGTTCCTACCTTCCCCTGGCTGGCCACTCGTTGTCTTGGTCTTCAGAAAAGCAGGGCCCCACTGGCAACGTGATGGTAGCCAAAGTCTGGACGCCTGAAGACCCCCGGAAAGTGCAGCAAAGGAACAGGAACGACAACGAGCCATGAACTTCTCGCCGCTTTACTGCCCATCTTGCTGAATTCCTATAGTCTTCGCCACGGATCACGAGCCTCCAACACGAGGGGCTTCAGAAAATGGCGTCATCGTGTTCAATGCCTATAATAACTACTCGCGCATGCGTTTTGAGATGTAGTAAGCTTCGTGCCATCTACTATTTGCAACGCCAGATCAGGCAACGCTCTTTCTTGCTGCCTACTTAAGTGTGTGGCGTACGACGATCTCATTTTCTGTGCGCGACTTCAACTGTGTTTACCTTTTCTTTTGACAATTTCTCCGGCCACTTGTCTCAACTAATCAGTGAGCGCGTAACCTGCGCAATGAATATGGTTAAAGAAGCTGAGAATTGTCGATGATGCGCTTATTTAAAAACCCCTATATAGGGATCCGCTTGGAAAGCTGTTACGTAGTCTCGCGTGTTTCTTTTGTTTGTTTTTCGTTTTGTTTTTAGACAAGAGCCACCTTTGTCTTCTAGTCCAAATGGTGGTCAGAATGACGGCGTTGCATTCCTTTCTTTATGTGGAAGATACGCTGGATTGACCTCGAATGACGAAGGATGATAGAGAATACTGTTCTAAACCTGTATCTGTTAGGGCAAATCTGTTCTGTGGAATCCCACAGAGTGGAGGAAGTTTCATGAAAGGAAAAAGTGTGATCTATCCGCATGTAGCGTGAAGCTACAAAGGAAACCCATGCCGGTTTCCCTTGTAGCTGCCTGCTACACGCGGGTGAATGATAATGTTTCCTTTCCTGTATCTGTTACCTGAGTTTCTACCGAGCGCGTTTGCCGTATGGCCCAATGGGCGAACCCTGTAAGCTTTGGACTCTGATAGAACGTCTAGTCATTACCTCAAGACACTCAGTGCATTGTATAAGCATCTGCTCACTTGTACCGGTGTAATTTTTTGTGAATTGCTGTTATTTCTTGCGGCTCTGTGTTACTTTGAACAAGTTTGCTTATCTAATAATTCGTTAACTCTTTTCAGTCGACGCTTGGCCACAGAACTTGTGCTTATTGGGCATAAGAAGGTGCCAGTAAATTCCTGCACGCACTATCACTTCAGAGTCCCATTGTGTGCAATCTTCGTTGGGTGGTCGTTGATTTTTTCCATGCGTTGCTTTAGCCCATGTTAGTTTATGCGGAAAGTTCGGTCATATTGGCGTGCCTATTGTCATTCCGCTGTAGATTGGATTGCTGTTCACAGTCATTATATTTACATGAACAGAAGAGATACTGCAAAAGGGTCGTATCTTCCTTTTTTTCTTTTGTGACAGTGTTTATTGTGTGAAAGAAAACGACTCTCTGAAATATTGATTGATTTATTGATTAAACGATTGGCTCATTGGTCAACCTAGTGACCGAATGACTGACTGAATGCATGATGGGCGATTGGTTGGATGCAGCCGGGTGCCCAAAACCGTCAAGTGAGTTGTGAAAGACGTTTTAGTATTGGGCTCCTGAGGAACTTGAAGCATCTGGAGTTCATAGGCCTGCAGCGAGAGCGCTCTGCGTGAGTGTTTCTTTATTCCCCCCTTACGGGAGTGCAGCAGTGGGGTCCAGCGACGGAATCCGCGACTCTCCCATCATCATCTTAAGAGGAATCCTAAAGGAATCTCAGAGCAAGATAAAACTGCAATTTTTTTGTTCCATCGTGCGCAAGATGCTTGAGTTCTGCTTATACAGCCGGTGAAGCGATTTGCTGACGCGATTGAACTAAAACTTGTTGTGAGAAAAAGAGCAAGGCTGTGAGAATACAATCTATAACGTAACACAATTCATTTTCGCGCTTCGTGAGTGACCCGAGTGATGCTCCGCAAAAATTTCAACAATAAAGGGCCGTCGTGAATAACATTGGATAAGGGAAAATAGTAGAATCAAGGAGAAGGATCCTTGCAATAATGCAACCCTAAGCTTTATCGACCATAAGAAGAGAATATTTATGTAGGGCTTCACTTTTAAAAATAATGCCATGAACCCAGTATCAATCTGAGATATCCCAATTCTGTAAAATGGCATAGCAGGCAGTCTCAAGTGGAAAAGATGATGCCTTAGTTGCATGCAGTCTGTGTGACATCGATAGGTCATTAACGGAGGTCCTGAAACAGTTATTTTCCTAGACTACTGATATATCTTAAATGACTGTTTAAGTGATTTTGTTATCTTTAGATGTCCTAAGTGATGCAGCTGACAGAGTTGTGACATTGTTTGCTAATGTAGAATGACAGAGTTCTTAACCTGACGCTTGAGGTTTATGATATTTTAATGTTGTAAACAATTTCCGTAAAAAAATTGAGTGCGCATAATCAGAAGTCTCTATTTTAGAATCGGTAGACTTTCAAAGTTTATTTTATGTACTACAAAGCTAGTGAAATTCATGCTGCCGTATTTAGATAGGAGCTCGCGATTTGAAGGTATTAATCCTGCTAGGCACGTACCTTACCTCCAACCCCCCCGCTGAAATTTTTACAGTGCCTGTTATAAAACGACTTGCGACGACGCACGCCAATGTTTTACTAAAAAATGACGAAGAACGTAAATTTTCGGAAAACAAAAGTATGAAGTTTATAACTATGTAAGTTAGCAATAAAAATTATATCACAATTCTGTCAATTATATCTAATAGCACACCTAATGCGGACAAAATTGATGTATTATATATGTCCCTCAAATGGGTCAGTAAAATGTGAGTAGGCTTTTTGCAAAACCTTTGTAAAAAATGTAACACATTCACGTAACATGTAAATTGATAAATCAAATTTGTCAGTTTTAGATGTTCTAACGGATGCAGTTTACAGAACTGCGATATCTATTATGGGTGCAGCGCTACGAATTTGTAAACTTCGTGCTTCTATTATTTTCGAATTTGCCAGTTTCTGAAAATGTCATTACAAAGTTCAGTTCCTTAATCGAAATTCCGCTGCCAGCAGTCACTACAGTTGAGCTTTCTCTCTCAAATGCAATACGTTTCATTAAAATCGGCCGAGTGGTTATCTCCGAAAAGTGTTTCAGCATTTTACATTTACTTGAATAGGCGACATCGGAGTTGGACCCGAGGCTTACTCTTAAGGACGGAAACGAGAAAACGTTTTTAACGTAGAATATCTCTATAACGCTCGTTATACGTTGAGGATGTAGAATGTAATCAAGTAGATGGCAAGAAATAAGTTACATGTCAAAGTGAATGTGTTACATAACACAGCTCAAAAAAAAAGATGCCTTCATAAACGCATTCTAATCCGATCGATTCCTACATGAGAGACCGCGAAGCTCTATAAAACTTTCACACCCTTACGTATTCCTAGGGGTCTGGTATGGCATTGCTTGAAACCGACCCATGACTTTACAAACGCTTCTTCATATGCAGTGCGTTTCGTTCTCTATACTAAAGCCCTTTGAACACTATATCCTAGTTTAGTACCTTTTACGCTGCATTATATTCCCCATACGATGCTGCAAACAACGCACGTTCCGACTACATTGACAGCTGTTCGTGACAGCTCGTCACCGCCGCCGCCGCTCAGCTGCGCGTTCCCATCGACGCCTTGGCCCTTGGTCATACGGCTACTTCGGGGCACCGACATAGGCTGCGATGCTGGCTGGCCAAACGCAAAGCTTTGTGGAACGCATTAACAGATTCGATTTAATGTCGGTTTCATTGCATTGTATCGTGGGAAATAAACGATACAAATGGCACAGTTCAGGAAAACATAGGGCGTAGGATTGTTCCTTCGACCCGGTAGGCGGCCATATAAAACGCAAGAGATGACGCCCGAAAGCAGAAAGAACACTTTAATGTCAAAAGACGCGCTGGCGCAAGGTCTTAACGAAGAACTAAGAAAGAAAAAATAAGAAAGCAAAGCAAGAAACTCAACACTTTTACCTCAAACCTAAACAAACACGCTGTGCACGACGACTGACACCACGTGATCCAAAAGAATGCTGCCTTCTCACGACGGGCATTTGTGACAAGTCCTGCACCAGCTTGCGCATAGATCTTGGTCAAAGTCAGCCGACGCACGCTCGACAGGCTTCCCGTCTTCTCTCCTCCCTACTCAGTGCACGCCCTGACGCCCTCTGACAGCGAGGTGCGTGGTTGACCTCGACCAGTTCCACCCGAGTCACTCACTCTTCTTGGGGTCGCTCTTCTTGAAAGGTGCAGCAGAAGCCGCTGCGTTAGCTTTGTACCGGAACACGTAGCCACGGCGGCGTCCCAAGTCACCCCCGATGAAACTGTTCCCGACCTCAGAGGGCACCTTGAGTTCGTCCGGGACGAACTCCTGGTCGTCGATGACGTCTGGCAGCGTCTTGCGAGACATGATGGGACTAAAGGGAGCTTTGGCAAAGAATGCGTCGCCCGAACCTCGGGTCACGTTCTCGTTGAACGGCACCGGTGCGTCGGGGGAGCAGCATTGAATCGAATCGCCGCCGCCGTTGCTCGTCGGTGCTTCTGGCGGTGGTGGCTTCTTCGCGACGCTTCCTGCGTCTCCAGTGGCGGGCTTGGTGTTCTCGCCCACCTCGTCGCAGGGCCCGAGCTGCACGCTATCCATTCCTGCTCAATGAGAGAGAGAAAAGTGCGACGCTTGCGAGCCTGACGAAATTCTCCGAGAAAATGAGACCCTTTTTTCTGTCGCACGCGCTGCAGCTGCCGCTTCTTTTTCCTTTCGTCTGAGCATGGGGCCCACGCGTTCCTGACTGGCTGTGGTAGGAGCGAATTGACTGATTGAAAACATAATTATTCCACCGAGCTGGGGTGCCCGCCTCTTAACCTACACGTAGGCAGTGGGAGGGGGGGGGGGAGGGGGAAGACGCAGCAGTCCCCGCGCGTTGAGGACGGTGAGTCTTCACGGCTTCAACGACCAGGCGGATTGCTCGACGCTGGTCGCCTTCAGCCTCGCTCTGGAGCAAGGCTTCCCAGGCTTCTCCACTGTGAAAGGTTTCCTTGTTCTCTCGGGAGCCAGCACACTCCCATATTATGTGGTCTAGCGTACCTTTTTGCCAACAAATTTTGCAGAGGGCGTCGTTATAGTGCAAAAAAGAGGTGAGGCGTGCAGACAGGACACAAGAGTAGAGAAGTGGACAACACGAACGCCGACTATCAACTGAAGGGAGCACAGAGGCGGAAAAAGAAAGAAGACACAAAACTCATCTGCGCATGCTCAGGAATGGTAACACCACGTGTCAGTCGGGTACACGTGCCGGTTTACGTGAGATAACTGTTAAGGCGCTTAATCTCTTCCTTATGTAATGTAATCGAAGGTTGACTGAAGCACGCACTTCCACCACTATAGATATGCAATGCCTCTACCATAAGACGCGTATCTTCATTCTTATGCCTGTACAATATCGCGCATTCATCTAACTCGGCGTGCAGTTACAATCTGGGCAATGTAGGGAAAAATTAGAAGGCGATCCACCGGTTAACGACCTTTTATGTTCCATTAGACTCTGATTGATACACCGCCCCGTTAGCCCTACGTAGAACTGGCCACAGCTAAGGGGAATTTCATAAACCACGCCCATACGAAAGTCAGTAAAACTGTTGTTCTTATTGTGCTTCACTGGACAAATATCTGTTCTTTGTTTCCCTTTTACTTGCTCCCTTTTCCTCTGTACGGCAGGGCATACCTTACCTAGCTTATTGGGAGCAGTGAAAGCAACATTAACATCCTTTCTACTTGCAGCCTTTTTAAGCCTGTGCGACACTGAATGAATGTACGGAATAGCCACTACTCATTTTTTTTCCTATTACTGCTTTCTGTAATCACGTTCGTCCCCCTCCAAACCGACTTCTTTAGGCGTTCAGCCACAGTGGCCGCTGCTGCGCTAGGATAACCTGCTTCTAATAGGCGCCGGATCTCCGCATTAAAACTGGAGCTCATGTTGTGCGTGGATGATCTGGTAAGAGCAGACTTAAGGCACGATATGGTAGTTCTGTTTTTTACTACTTTGGAATGCTTGGATTGAAAGTTTAGCAATGGCTTCGAAGATCTTGGGGAGTACTGCCAACAAACGTCATTTCTTTCGAAGACCAAGGAAATGTCAAGAAACTTAATTACGCGTCGCTGAGGAAACTCCTTGGTTAACTTTAATCCTCCTCCATAAAGTTGAAATTGCTCACACACTGAGGTAGCAGCGGAATCAAATTCTTCCCTATTGCAGAAAATCAGGTAATCATCAATGTAACGAAATATCTTGATAAGGCTTTCTCTAAGCAGCTGTCAACCTTACTCAGGTAAATAGTGCTAAGAATAGGGGCAACCTTTGAGCCAATACAAATACCTGATTTCTGCAGAAGAACGCCATCTCTCCACCCAATCAGCGTCGACTTAAGTACATTGAAAGAATTTCTAGAAAAGCTCCCGTGGAAACAACGCATCTGTCAAGAAAAGCAGACTTTCGCACTTGTCTTTATGCGCACTCATTTACGGAATTTAACAACCCGCCATGCGGTAAGGAATAAAACAGGTCTTCGATAACCATACTAAAAGCTGTACAATCACCAGGATTTACCTCTCTCAAATATTGAACTAGTGCCTGAGAATTACGCAAGCAAGAGGGTTCCAAAAAAACTGAGTCAGCCTTCGATTACTTTACATAACGAAGAGACTAAGTGCCTTAACAGTTATCTCTCACGTAGACCGGCACACGTACCCTACTGACACGTGGTGATACCATTCCTGAGCTTGCGCAGATGAGTTTTGTCTTCTTTCTTTTTTCCTCTCATTGCTGCCTTAAGTTGATAGTCGGCGTTCGTGTTGTCCACTTCTCTGCTCTTGTGTCCTGTCTGCACGCCTCACCTCTTTTTTGCTTAATGAATCCTTACCAACTAGCTCAGGTTTCTGTCGTTCTATGTCGTTATAGTCCCTCGTTTGTGTTAAGTAGATCCAATGTGATGATGAACAATTATTGCCCTGTAGGGGCTGCCAGATGCGAGCGTCTCCAGCGAGAGAGACCGATGCGGCGGCGGAAAAATTCTTCTTTCGGCTTCGTAATGATCTACAATTTCCCTGTACGTGACCATGCTATCTTTTATCCCTGGAACTGGCTGCTCTGGAGTTGCCCCGGAGTAGAGTGCTCGGGCGAGCTCATGAGCGGCTTCGTTGCCTGGGACTTCTTCAAGGGCCGGAACCCAAATAAAAGTTAGGTCCCTCCTAGGAGGGTTATTGAGTAGAATTTGGAGGGCCTCTTCCGAGATTCTCCCCTTGTTAGAATTTCGGATAGCTAATTTGTTATCGCATATTATTACTCCCGCTTTTGTACCCGCACAAGTGAACGCTACTGCAACCTCCTCGGCTGTACAGGCGTCCCTCGTGCACGTGGAGCACGCTATCTTAACGCACCCGTCGCCATCAACCACCGTCGAACGATACCGCAGCCCCGTCTCTGCCGCAAGCGGCGACCGCATAGGCTACTTTAAGCGCCGGTATGTTTTTAGGTTTATTTACTAGAGCCCTAGCCCTCTCTTTGTTGTAGATATAATGCATATTTTTAGGTAGGGGAGCGATTGAGAAGCGTTTACGCACGTCCAACGGTATGTCCTTCCTGTCAGTGAGGGCACCCCTGTCGCATTTGATTCGTACCCATTCCATGATTTTTCTCCCTGTTTTTGACTGGCCCTATCTTTCCAACTGAGACACTCGTACTGCCTCAATGAGTACAACTAGCGTGCTGTGAACACCCATTTTGAGGAGGTGGTCTGCCGAGGAAAGTGAAATGTGAGTGGAGCAGATGAGACCGTAAGCGACGCTCACCTTGAAACTGTGCAGTTATGTGGCACGATTAAAATTAGTTCGCTCTATTTCGTTTTTACTTTGCACTGATAACACGATACGCGATTTTTTAACTGCTTCCCAGTTTCAATCTAATGAAGTAATTACACGCCTTTTGCTGCATCGCTTACGGAAAACATATAAAGACAAAGCTTTACTGTGTGTATGCAGAGAAATTCATTTTAGTAAGGGGTCCTTCAGCGGTACAGAAAATCATTTTGTTCAAAGGACTTAGTTCACCCGTGTGTCCAGGGCATTAGATATTGCGGTTACTTGTATATATAATGCTGCGCGCAACTAAAGAAGGGACGTCAGTGCTGGAAAAGAGGCTGTTCTCTAAAATTCAAGCCCAACTGCCCCACTGAAATGCCACGCTTCCCTTCGTTAAATTGCGATTGAAGGCCACGATCATTTCCCTTTTTTTTTCTTTTAATCTAACCACTAGGCGGCATTATGCTAGTTTTCGATAGTTAGGTGCCCATGTTTCAAACTTCAAATGATGTTTTGTGCGACAGTAGTAGCCTTTCGTCTCGAAAGCGATGGCACCGCAAGCTTAATGCACACTATGTTTTTCGGGTCAAACGCTTCCCCTTCCCGCGATTCTTTAAAATAATGTGCCAACGTGGTTCTGCTATAGTAATGCGCAGGTCCATACTCCGAGAAGTGTTCACTCGTGCAGCTTCTTTTACCAATACATTTTGTCCCATTGCTCGCCTAACCGGGAGTTGATCATAAACTGCACGTAATAATGACAAGAAAAATCGCACCCTCTGCCTTCTTTTAAAAGAGACAGTTCCTTATTTTACTAAAACGAAGCATAGAAAGAGATCATCTCACACAAGTCAGAAGGCAATAACTTTGCAATAATGCACACGAGAGACAAGGACAAAAAAAGCAAATCGTTCACACCGCACGTGTCCAACTGTCCGCTGTATAGTTCTCGGAGCGTTCGTCAACGGCGCGCAGCGGTCTTGGCTTTGCGATCCTTCTGTGGCTCGCTGTCGTCGCGGAGCAGGACCCCGTCGCGACCGGTGCTTCCGAGCGCCACAGCGTGGCGCTGCTGCTGCGATTGTTCAGGCGGTGCTGCCGCCTGGCCGCTGCGACGGCGCGTGGAGGTCGCGTACGCGTCGTTGCTGGTGGTGACCGTCGTGGTGGTGTTCGTCACCGTGATCTTGCTGGTGCCGTTGTACGTGACCGTGACCGTCTGCGTGGAGGTGAGGTACGCCATCGGTCGGCCCTGTGCGTCCACGTAGATCCACTCGTCCCGGGACGGGTTGGCGAGTTCCTGCTTGGCCGCGCGACGACTCAGGATTTCAAACTTGCGCCTGCGACGCGCCGCTCTCTCGGCCACCTTGGGGTCGGTCGCCACTGCGGGCTGGGGGGCGCTGGCCGAGTTAAGTGAGGGTTCGTGCGAGAGAGAAGAGCGATTGAAGATCAAATGGCAAGGACTGTAATTCGTATTTGGTGAATTTAAGCACCAGTTAACGTGCGGAGAGAATGCAAGGGAAGAAAGACTGGCCATAAATACAAACTATTGTTTATAGTTATCGCAAGGGATCGTCCGCGATCTCAAAATATTATTATGCCAGGAGTATGTTGGCATGAACAGGCGTACCTTCACTTAGCCTTCTCATGCACAAGAAAAACGCTACTATCACGATGATATTTACTGGAAGTTCTTATTGCCAAGCGCTCTCTTTGGAAGCCAAAAACCCATGGTTTATTCAGAAGGCTCTGACACACACGCGCAGCAGTATGCCAATATGCCAATGTATGTGGACAAACTGACCAGTTTCCAAGCGGTGTCTAATAACAATTATTTCGTCTAACTAAATACATAGGTTATGGTAACCACACCAGTTTGTTGTATGGAGTCCTTATCTCAGATAAACGCTCAGTTAGGTGATATTAGGACAGACAAGTTTGGATTGTAATATGCTAGGATTCTCTTCGTGCGATTCTAATCTATTCCTGTCATTTGTCTCACTGAGGGCCTGATTTCAGTGATAACGAGTATGGAAGGGCATCAATAATAATAGAGAAAGAAAAGCGTACCTTATCTGAGAAAAATTTATTTATCATATTAATTGGTTAGGAAATTGTTTTCAGAAATATACGCAACTGAAAACTCACTACCGCTGGGCAATTTCTAGCTTTCTTGCTTTCGGTTTCCCACACTTACATTTCCATTTATGAAGTAAGAAACCGAAGCTAGTGAATGGGACATGTAGTATTTTGTAGGGTTAATTGAGTAATTGTGCTTTGCAAGCAGATACTGAGGAACAATATCTATGGAGTTTCCACGTGTCCCGGTTGCATAAAACGGAAGTGGAATCTCTATACCATGCACAGACACTTCAAAATGCGGTCCTGCACGTAAATTTGTCATTAAATTTAAGGTGTAGATGTATTACGCTTCATGCGCATTGCCTCACGTTCAGGAGACGTTATCGACAGTGTCGTGTATGACGCGAGACGAGTTCATGTCGTGCGAATGCAGCGTGACTACATGCGCGCCGCGTAGTCTTTGCAAATCTTAGAGGTAAGCGTTTATCAATAAGCAGCTCTGTCGTCCGTCGTAGGTCGATAAGCTTCTTCGATGAATGCGCACGTTTTCTTTTTTCGTTATCGCAAAAATGTCCTGCTTGCTACTACGGCGTTGTGGTAGTGAAGTAGGGGATGGATGGATGAATTCTGGAGTTTTACCTGCTAAAACCACAATTTGGTTATGAGGCATGCCACAGTGGGGGACTCCGGATGAATTTTGACCATCAAGGTATCTTTAGCGTTCCCCCAGTGCACGGACACGGGCGTTTTTGCATTCTGCACCTATTAAAATGCGGCCGCGAAGGCGAGGATGTCATGAAGGACGTAAAGACAACTACTGGCTGGTAAGTAGCCTATTTAAGTTACCTAGATAGTTTTTTGCAATTAAGGAATTTCCATCCACGCCTCAGCATTAACATAGAGCAACGACATGTCCACTACCATGAGCGTACACGATGACGGCAGTGTGATAGCAACTGCAGGAGAAGCTTGCAAACGGGTTCTAACTGAAATGAAAAAGCGAGATGCAGACGACACCCGATGTACTGCTAAAGTGAGAGTAAATGAGCTGTACAAAGTCAGTGCCAAAATTGAATTGACCTTATATTTGCTGATACCCACAGCCTCCTATGGTTAGAACAAAGCAAACATTGCAAGCAAGGCAAACAATTTAGGCAAACAAAAGCAGGAACGCACACACACACAAACACACACACACACAAACACTCGCACGGTCGCACGCACGCACGGTCGCACGCACGCACGCACACACACACACGCACACACAGAGTGAGAGAAAAAAGGTAGCGGCAACCACCAGTATCTTTGCATGCGCGAGTCATTGTTGCGCGAGCAGGATCCAGTTCCGCGCCCAAATTCTGAGTGGCTCTAAATGTGACGGTATTTGTGAGAAATGGCGCTTTTCCCGTGGTTTTAACACATCGGTCGACATACAGTGGCGCTGGTTCCCCTTGGCCACGTATTTTGCCGAGTTATCTGGCGATCATTGTCATGTTTCTTTCGGTTCAAGCTGCACACCTAATATCTCGCGGCTGGTGTTTGATGTTCTGGTTATCAGGAAAGCTCAGTTACTCCTGAGAACAAATCACATGGCAAAATAGGTTGATACCGAAACATTTTTTGTCGATTATTTGGCGTGTTATGCACTAAACTTGCGTCTTTCCCAGAAGCCTCTTCTATTATGAGACCTTATTGTAGGGCAAGCGTGTCAAATGTATTTCTTGTTCGAGATAATCGTCAAGCATCACATGTTCCACTAAGCTTACGTATGAGGCTACAGTGCTAAACAACACGCAAATTTCTCATATCCAGGGTTAAAATCTTGTCCCAGAGGATGTTAATTTGGCGCTGAATCTTCGTGCATATCTATGCATCCTTCGTGGGCTAGCATCGTAAACAAATACCGAGGATATAAGTATAATTTTTGTTGACATTTTATTTTCCTTAGTTGCGGAGGTTGCACGTAGAAGCATCGTGGGAACGAGTGAAAAGGCAGCACCCAACCAGAAAAGGAAGACCCACCACGTCGCTTGTTGTCTCGGTCGATTTTGCTCCTGTACATACTCTCAGGTTGCAATCATACTGCAGCTTGCTCAGCGAACAATTCCTTCGGCTAAAGGGCGCGGTAAATGCGCAATAAAGCGTTCGCTTGCTTGTGCCACCTGGAATCTATAATTTCGTTTACATCTATAAGCAATGCTGAACTCTCTGCGGCAAGAAACGTAAACATCACTAAATCAGCCATTCCTAAATTATCCCTAAAAATAAAAAAAAATCTCACAGGTAGCCTAAAAACTAGCATATCTGATTGAGGAGTTCAAGGAACTACTTCCAAAGAGGTGAAAGTCGCTCTAGTATCAGCTAAAAACGCACACATGGTAGGTGAAGGCAGTTCTACCCTGCCAAGCTTTTGCTGCTTCGTCTGCGACTTCAAGCAAACGCAGAGTGCACAGAGGTGCTTGAGCACAAAACTTCGAACGGGTAACACGGATCGGCGAGAGTCTTTTGAATTGCTGTATCATACTGCTCAATAGAAAACTCCCAAGACCGGCAGTGTCATCGTCTCACTTTTTCTGACCTTGCAGATGTACAAATTGAACATAACGGGGGACGTATTAGTGCCGCAACTATAGCAGAATGCTGGGAGACGTATTCGACAGTAGTAAGCCTGGTGGCAACATACTGCGTTGCTTCAGTTATTGATAAATTTTCTTGGGCAAGGAAATATACGAAATTTAATTAATATGATTATATCATTGCTGACAGGTTTACACCAGAAAATCATCGGAACAGTCCGTCACTGCGATAACTGTACTGCGCCCTTTGACAGAACACGGCCTTACAAGATGTCGCTACCAGCGCCGCTGCTCCCATCAATACGTCTACTGCTTAACGTCACTCTAGCACATCTTTATTATGCGGAATACTAGGGCTATTCTTTTACCAACGCTGGCTGCACGAGTGTACCTATTGTAGGAAGTTGCCTTTTTTTTTTTACTTGGTGTAGAAAAGTGCAGCTGCTCCCACGTACACGAAGCCATTTTTCCTAGCTGTAGTGTGTGAAAACTACACTTTCTACACTGCGGTTTCTATGAGTGTAGGCAGCAGACGACAAATGAGCAGGCTGGCGTTGCAAACGCGTGGTGCCATTTTGGCTGCGACTGTCGGAGTTGATATAGCTACGATAGTCATTATTAGCTGCAAGCGGGGTAGCGAAGTACTGGCGTGACCCCGTGTCACAGAGGAAGGTGAGCTAACCTTCCAAGAAGATAAAATGATCTTACTCACAGATGGTGCGGGCTGTTTCATATACCGCGTTGTATTATACGCATTGAGTAGTTGTCTTCGTACGCTGCGCATTCACTATGTATTTCGCTGCTGTTCATACATATTTGTAGATGAAAGCCAGCTCGTACATTGGCGTTAAGCTTTAGGCATACGTATATACGCCGCCAGTAACTGCGAAGTCAGGGGAAGGGCTGAGTCAGATGCTTTTCGTCTGCTCATGCAGAATACACGCGCTGTCTGCTCTCCTTGGCTACAGCCCAGCGAGCCAAGTGCAGCACGTGACGCCATATCCTTTACCCGGCACTACACTCGTCTACACGAGCCTGCACGAAGTGTAGGTAAAAAAAATAGCCCTACTAAAAATATCACTGTAGTACCGGACGCTTACGGAATGGTTGGGCAAGCGGCAGCTATGCAGGGACCAATGCTAAAGAAAACCGCCTCTATAGTAATGTCGAAAATGAAAGCACTTCTTACTCGTCACCGTCTTGCTTCGAAGGTTCCCTCCGGCGGTACACCGAAAGAGCGAGGACCACGCATAATAGGCACGCCGTCACGGCAAAGGCGAGCACGAGCCTTCGCACGCTGTCGTCAGGGGCGCTGTCGCCTTCCTCCTGGTACTTTAAAAAGAAAATCTATTATCATTCAAGGGCAGAGATCAATGCGCGAACTTGATGCAGGCGTTACCGAAATGCTGTGGCTTACTGCTGCCCTTTCACGGACACCGTTAGCACCACTGCACTTGAATCTGAGCAGTAAGAGTTCTGGCTGTACTCATAGGGCCCCTGACAGGGATAGTAAAAGTACTTCTAAACAGGTAACCGTAAGGTAAAAGGTCAGTATTTTGTCACAGTGTTAATAATCGGTTATCACTAACACGACTGCCTGGTGTCACTTGTGCAGGTTAGTGGGTAGCCCACAGCAAGTTCAGGCAGTAACTAACAATAGCTGTATTGCACTAACACTACACAAAAATGTTGTGGTATTGAGTCTGAGTCATGCTTTATCATCGCGAGGAAGGGGCCGATGCTTTCGTAATTGTACAACTATGATATTTATGGGAACTAAATTAACGTATGGGTCGACTGCCACCCGGTGTCGATGCTCTCACTTTCAATAACAGAAAACTTTTTTCCTTATCACAAATTGGTGTTAATACAACTGAGGCATAATACTTGAAAAATTGAACTGAGTCTGTTTGCAGCAGAATGCTGAAACGGCTTAATTGCAGTACCCTCCAATAAATAATGGAAGCTCATGTTCTTGAGGCGTCTTCAATTATCTTGGTGTCGTAGGAGACGCTTCATTAGAGTCTTTGCACCACACTATAATTCTGCACGTTGAAAAACCAGTTGCATCTGCACGGTTTTCAATTATTCGTTTCATTTGCGCTCGCTCTTTAATGAGATGTGGGTATACTGCACGTTCTAAGCTCTCCTAATGTTAGTCAGAAGCTTCAGGCAGCGACGCAATCGTAAAACCACATTTACGCCCCAAGAAGAAACTACATTTGTTGGAGCCATTGTAAAGGATATCAACGACGCCTTACCTTCTGCGCATTGAAGAGCAGGGAATACATAGCGCCATTGTGCAAGACAAGCAATGAACATGCGCTAGAATAAATTCTCGAACCACTCCATACGAAGATACGATTCTTATAAAAAATATAACAATGGGAACTTACCTTGGTCATTGCGAACAGCGTCTTCTTTGTCTTTTCTCTAGCTCCCTATAAATGACACTTACCCCCTATGGTGGAGTGACTACGATGCCGGCGATAAAAGAAAACGAAATATCAGAGAAATCTATACTGTAAAACTGACTTTAAGTAACAGTTAAAAAGATATTAAACAAACTTGCGCCTCTAAGGCATTCAAAAAATGTTTCCCGAGCAACACTTGATATGGCTGTGCTCCCGCATGTCACTTACCCATAGCCTCTTTGCAAAGTTCCACGAGAACTGGCAGATCCGCGTGCCAAGTCAGCGTGCCAAGCCCGTGTAGCGAGCTCACGTGCCCAGCACGCGAGCAGGTGGTCGGTCAGCTGGTCCTCCGCAGTAGAAGCCATGTACTTGTTAAGTCTGCTCCCTCCATGTACCCAGTTTGCGTCCATTCATAAATGCGTCTTAAGTTGAAGGCCGTGCTTGCTTTGATATAATTGGCGCTTGGCGTGAACGCGCTAAGTCGTTTAGTGCGTTTCATTTGGTGCGTTCACGGCAGGTGTCATTTAAGTTTAACCAAGCCTGGACTTCAAGTTAAGATGCGTTTCAGGATACAAGGGTAAAACCCTTGTATAATTTTTCCAAGCTTCTCAGGCCTGTTCGAAGCCCCGTGTACAACGTAATCTTTTATCAATAATAGTAAACGCAATGTCGAGGCAAATAGTTAAAGATACTCACTAATTAGATAATAATTTCCCCGGTTATATGGCAGTAAAATTGCGAAATTTACGCTGACCAGGTTTGAAGATATGTCTTTTCTGTAGTAAAAATAAAATAAAATTATGGGGTTCTATGTGCCAAAACCACTGTCTGATTATGAGGCACGCCGTAGTGGAGGACTCCGGAAATTTCTACCACCTGGGGTTCTTTAACGTGCACCCAAATCTAAATACACGCCGTGGTTGCTCAGTGGCTATGGTGTTGGGCTGCTGAGCACGAGGTCGCGGGATCAAATCCCTGCCACGGCGGCCGCATTTCGATAAGGGCGAAATGCGAAAACACCCGTGTTTCTGTAGTAATCCTAGCAGAACGTTGGGGATATCTGTCCCCAAATTTCTGCTTAACAAATCACGGTGCGCGGCCTTTCTAATTACAGCACACCTTTCCGGGAAGCTTTTTCTTTTCGAGCAGTTGCACTATATAAAGTACCAGTAAGTGAACCGCGCACTTTCAACGTGCCCGTACATGACTCCTCCGTTTGAAACCTTGCCCGCAGTAACGCTTCTAGCACTGGAGAAAAAAAAATATACGAAGCCTGTAATTGAGCCACATGCGTATTTTAATTTCACATGCTGATTTACAGGAACTTCTCTCTATTAAGACTGAATTTGATCTCGATGTATGTAATAGTCATCGGAGGGCATCGGCTAAATTCTGCGCCGCTGTTTACACGCACATTTAATGCTCCGTGATGATTTCAATAAGTAGGTTATTGCGAAGGTCCTATTTAACCCACACACTTTGAACTTTGCTTACACATCCCCAACATCCTTCCTGTTATTTTTTTAAGGTCTAAATGAATTGGGTCGCTTAGTTTACAGAAGATGCCGCGGACAGGTAATGTGAGCCTGGGGTAAAGGGATAACATATGTAGAAACGAAGGTTTAGTAATTAATTAGAAAGCTTCCCATTAGGCTGGAAAGGCTGAAACTACGCCATACAATATGCCGTGAACTTTCGTCAAGTGTAAGTTTGGTGTGACGTAGACCCGCCGTGGTTGCTCAGTGGCTATGGTGTTGGGCTGCTGAGCACAAGGTCGCGGGATCGAATCCCGGGCACGGCGGCCGCATTTTGATGGGGGTGAAAACACCCATATACTTACATTTAGGTGCACGTTAAAGAACCCCAGGTGGACCATTAAGGTGACAGAATGGGTACCAAGAGAAGGGAAGTGCAGTAGAGGACGGCAGAAGAATAGGTGGGGCCACGAAACTAGAAAATTTGCGGGTGGTAGGTGGAATAGGTTGGCTCAGGACAAGGGTCATTGTAGATTGCAGGGAGAGGCCTTTGTCCTGCAGTGGACATAAGTAGGATGATGATGATAGAATGTATAAGCATGACTCAACGAGGACGTAGAAAAGAACAGACAAACAGAGACAGCGCTATCTTTGTGTGTCTGCATCTTTCTGCGTTATTTTTGAGTCACGCTTACACATTCTATCATGGATCCCAACCAACTAGCCCATCAAAGTGTTTGAACTAAATTAACCAGCACGGTGTCACGCGCGCACAGGTAAACATGAACACATCTCGCTCGATGACAGCAGGAACTGTCTGTGAAAATGCTGGAGTTGGGAATAAAGGCGACCTAAGGGCGACAAGCAGCGAGTCAATTGACCTCCGTCGCTTCAACGTGAACGAAGAGTCGAAAGCACAGCGCATACGAAGCTATGGCACTACGCGCACTCTAGAAACATCGCAGATCGCATTGAAGAGGAAGCCCCGCGCGGGTTGATGGTCGCTTTCAAGACAAACGATCGCCGGCAACGCTTCCCTACGGTGTCCGCCAAAGGCGTCTGCTACGGCGTCCACGATTCGCGTGGCCAATGCCGTAGAAGACGCCGAGGTTGCGTTCACTCTGTACGAAGCGGTGGGCGAGGAGGACATCAAGGCACCCTAGCAGCAGCTCGAGAAGAACGCCTGTCCTCCTCGGCCTGATTCCCCTGCCTGGCGCTCAATAGGAGAAGGCACGGATTTGGGCGGCTTTTCTCGCTCGCGTACGCGAGGTTGAACCGCGTTTGCCGGCTCACCCTCACACGCTTTCACTCATACGGAACTTCAAGGCGACGGCAACAGTCACGCGACGGCAAAAATGCGCCTGGAATGTCCATATAATTGGTACCGCAATAAATGCTTTACTGCTGCGCTGCTAGCCTCATGCCATAAATGTGTGTATGAGCGGAGGCAGCGAATACCCGGCTAGCTCAGTCATTCTTCCGGCTACCGTTCGGTGCGGACGCAGAATGATGTGCTCCAATGGAGCAGCGTTAACGGTCTTTCTTAGCCGCGGAAACAGGATTGAAGATAACGAGGTTCAGGAATGCGAGGGCATTTTGCCTACATTGCCCGCCGGACTTGTGTTTAACACCGTCTTTTTCTCCTTTTTGACACGGTAACATACGAGTTGCCGTGTCAAGCCCTACAGGGTATAGGATTTCCGCGACGCCATCGCGAGAACTGGTGCGCTTCATGACGTTGCGGCGTACGAAATCAACGGTGTCTGGGCGGTAACTCTCAGCAGTTCCGAAGCAACGAAGAAGCTGGCCGCTCTCAAAGAGCTGGTAGTAAAAGGTCGCGGCTGCATCACCTTCAATTTAGACAACCAGCCGGTGAAACTACGGCTACATAGGATGTTGCATGGCGTGGACCACGACGACATTCGGACGGCTCTCGCGGCTTACGGGAACGCAACCGAGGTGACCCGGAAGCGTTGGCGTGTCTCAGGCGTCAAGGAGAAGGAGCCCACAATGACGACCGTTCTCCTGAAACTGAAACCACGTATGAATGTCAATGACCTGCCTCAGCAGCTACGCGTTGCGGGATTGTTCGCCCTTGTAGTGGCGCCTGGGCAGCCTATGCAGTGCCTACGTTGCCGCGGCATGGGCCATGTTCCACGTGAATGCAAGGTGCTCAAAGTTTAGACGCTGCGGTCATGTCGACAGTGAGTGCGTCCGAACATGCCCGGTGGCTACGGAGCTGGCATCGCAAGGCAGGTCCGTTGAGCTTTCGATGGACGTGGACGAGGCAAAGGATGCGGCGAAAGGAACCGAGCAAGTAGGCAAGCCAACAGAAACGATTCACCCGTCGGGGCCTTCCAACGGTGACACAAACACGTCTAGCAAATGAAGGAAGCACCCCGAGAAGAAGAAATCGCCTATGACCCTGGTGAAGGCGTCGGAGACTGAGGAGAGCGGTCCGGCAGCAAATGTCGGCGAACCAACGAACAGACCGGAAAACCCGGACGAGAGCGGTGGCCGTGCAGCCAGCGTCACCGCCCCAGCCAAGCGGCCTCATGTCCTCAACGGCAACAAAGGGGACAAGGTGGCAGCCCACTGCATTGAGGAGCCGCTTGCAAAAACAATCCTTACCCGCGGACCAGTCTCCGGTTGCGACCTAACGCTTCATCTGAGAAGCGAAATGGCGATACCGATACGTTTCAGGGTTCCACGCCTGCACTGGTTGGCTCCGGCATCAAAGAAGGCGTCTAGGCACGCGCTAGGCGCGAAAGGTAAGCGCCATGCTAACGGCCTCTTCACTCTATACGTAAATGGCTCCTGCACCTCCGTTGAAAGTAGCCATGTTAGGGGATTCGCAAGAGAATAAAAACGGTCAGGTGCACTGCAAAGCTTTTAGCAGGGCATGGAATTGATGCACTGGCCGTGCAGGAAACAACTGTGTACGGGGAGGAAGAGACCGAGAGCATGGTACGACGTTTCACGTCTACATTCTACGCTGTTGTAATCCATGTCATCGACACATCTGCTGGTTGTGTTCTTTTTATTAAGACGTTGCCGGGTGTGGTCGTGCAAACTCATTTCTCGTGTTCGTCAGGTCGGTGTGTTGCTGTCGATTTTCCATTCAGTAATACGGAATGGCGCGTTGTATGTTTGTATGCACGAAATGTGGATGAAAGGGTTGGTCTTTTTTCCAAAGTGTTGAACAGCGTCTCAGTTTTGATAAACAGCTTAATATCATGGGCAAGTTCAAATGCGTCTCGAGTGCTTGCGTTAAAATCAGCGCACGGGCATGCAAGGACGCAAGTACTGAGGTGCTGTCGCAAACCATGGACAAATGGAACCTCAAGGATGTGGCGGAGTATATGCAAGGCGCAGGTGATGTGAAGTATACACTTTCAGCGTGCAAGCTATGTCCGTCTGGTCTGCCTTTATGTAACGCTTGACGTGATTCCAAAATGCAACAGCTACGGCGCAGTGCCAGTGTCTTTCTCGGTGCACTGTTTAATAGAGTGTGGGACAGGATCACAATAACGTGGCGGTGCTTTTAGCTGGGGCCTGTGTACGATAAATAACAAGCTGATTAAAGACGATGGTTTCAACAGTGCGGTAATGGAAGAAATTGGCAAAATAGAGCCGAGTAAAGAACTGAAGATAGGGCAACAGTGGGAACTTTGTAAGGAACAACGTAAAGTAAAGGCAATGGAACGGTCTTGTTGCATTGCGTACGAGGAGAAGCTAAATGAACGCAATCCAAGTTCTGGGCTTGCAAAACTGCTGGATAAAGAATGTGAAGCGCCTGGTAAAGGAATTGATAACATTGGGAAAACAAAAAGAAAAGTGAACTGATAGAAGAGGAGCGTTATCGCGGTGCGCTGGTGCGAGCGAGAGCGGAACATGTAGCTGCAGCAGAGGCGCCGTCGGAACGAGCGCTTGGAATTGAAAAAGACCACGCTCGGCCAAGTCACATTGACAACATAGAGTGCGGAGTGGTCTTATCCGATGACAACGAATATATTAAGTGTGCGTTTTTTAAGTAGTATCAGACGTTGTTAGCATTACATGATGCCGACACGAACACGTTTCAGCAGAGGTTTCTTGGTGCACCGCCGCGACTCGACGTTGAGAAGAAAGATAGAGCTGCCAATAACCTAATCAGAAGTAGAAATGGCAATAGAAAATTTAAACCCTGTAAAGTCGCCATGAGCTGATGGGTGAAGCGCCGCGTTTTAATAAATATGTGTATAGATAGTTTGCACAGACGTCATCGTGGCCGCCATCTTTAGGTACTAGCACGTCGAGAAGGAGTGTAATCAAGAACCATGACAGCAGGATGGGCCCATCTTATGTCGAACGACAAAGCGATAACAGTGATAAACCGGTGAAAAACAGTCACCGTCAATAAGCAAAACAACGTGCGCGTGCTAATACAATGCATTGACGTCATCGTGGCCGCCATCTATGGGTACTAGCGCAGTGACAGGTGCATCCGTGACGTCACATGAAAACTATACGAGGAAAGCGAGTGAGAGCCCGGTTAGTTCATTCAGTAGAGCATGAGACCCTTTACCTCTTGATCGTGGTCTCAAATCCACGTTTGGAGCATTATTTTGCTACTTCATAATTGTTTTCCACCAATAAGGGTTGTCATAGCTGAAACAGCTTCACAAATGTTTCGCCGGCTCACACCTACCTTGATTACATAATTGTGTGTGGAGGAGCCGAGGGACCTAGTGCCCGGCTACTTCGCCACTTTCAGCCACGACAGCGGGCTAATACGGAATATGGGCTCCCGCAAGGGCGACTTTTGCGGCCCCGAGGGACCGTGGTATCCGGTTTATGGATGCTGCTATTCAGGTTACTACATTATTTTGCCGGAATTGCCGAAAAGGTATGACCGTTGCTAATACCTTCTCAACGCACGGGGATGTCAAGACGAGGGCCTGCCGCAGAGAACATTTTCGAGACGCGCTTGCCCGTCTGCAGCTCATGCCAGAAGTGTTGGCTTTAGGAGCCTATCAAATGAATTTCGTATGGGCTATCTCATTTAAGATGAAAAAGGAAAGTAGAAGCTGCTGTCCACGGCAGCGTAAAGCGCGAAGGGCGGGCGATGTTTGTCGACTGACCCACGCTGCTGCCACTCTACTGGCTGCTGCACACCACACCGGAGGAGGTCCTGCGAGCAGCGTTGACCCCCTTCGGAGCAGTGACCGAGGTGCCAAGAAAAAAAATTTGCTCGCCATCGCTATTCTGCGAAAGTGGATGCCCAGCGAAGCTGTTAGAAAACCACTGAAATGTCATCGATGGGGATGCGGAACGTTTCATTGTTCTGGATAGTCTCGGCACGACACCATTGTTGAGCGTTGCGATTTTGCACTCTTCGATGCTCATCTTATTCACGGTGCTCTTCGGGAGTCTTAACTTTGCGTGGTCTACCCATAGCGGTCTTGCAATGAACTAATTGTGTTGCTAGGCAGGTCTCCTTTTTATATATGAAGTTTCGTGACGTCACTCACTGCTTTATATGCTGCCGCTGCTGCACCTTACCCACGGGAGCAGCTCATGCAACGCAATCTTTACTGGAATACACACGCGGGAAGAATGAATGTGCCTTGTATTGTTCACAGGTGCCTTACCATCGATGATGTGGTTTTTACGCTTATTTTTGTGCTTTTATTTATTGAGATGAATATTGAGCTGTATGTTGTCTGCCTGATTCCAAAGGAGATATGGACTTGTTTGGGTTCAATTTTTTTTTAGCTGACAGACACGAAAATCCCGACCAAGTTGTGGATAGCAGCTTCACTGTAAATGACGTGTTGCCGGATGCAGTAACCGGGGGTCACACTTAGGACTGGTGTCCTCATGTCTGAAACTTGGCGTTACCACAGAAGACCTCCCGCATCAACTTCGTGTCGGCGAGGACCATGCATGCACTTGTTTTAGTGCCTGGTGGAGTACCGCGCTGCCTCCGTTGTTACGGCACCGGACCTATACGGCGCGAGTGCCGCATTCCACGTTGCGGGATCCGTCGTCACTTCGGCCCCGAAAATAGCCAGTGAGTGCGAAGTTATACAAACGTGACAGGGTTTGGCAAGAGCGACGTCATAAACGAGCACCTAATGGGCCAAGCTGACGCGGAGAACACAGCTGAGCAGGGCGCGGTCCTGCCAAACTCTGACGAAGCGCTAGCCCCTACGAGCAATGACAATTCATGATTAATGTTATTTGCGCACCACTTCCCTTCCTACCTATAAACCCAGTTCAAAGTTTTCGCTTGTGTCTGTCGTCTCGCATTCCTCGTTCCAAGTGATGACAAATAACACTAATCAGGAATTTTAATCAATTGGCCCAAACCAGTACCCTTCTGAGCGATGTCAAAGCGCAGGAGGAAGAAGTCAGCAGACAACATGATACAGAAGCCGGCGACATAAAGTTGCAAAGAGGTGAGGCTGTGCGGGGGACCGCCGTGGAGACCACAGACGACAGATCTGGAATCGTCGGTTGCAGCGCAGAGTCGTCAAATAGCGGCAACTCAGCCACCGTCTCAAAAGGACAACGCGACGAAAGCGTGGAAAATTATAGAAAAGCAGACCGGAGCGCAGCTGAAGGGCAGCCTGCTAAGGCTACCACCTCTCGTCGGCGTTACCCGCCGTGGTTGCTCAGTGGCTATGGTGTTGGGTTGCTGTGCACGGAGGTCGCGGGATCGAATCTCGTCCACGGCGGCCGCATTAGGGAGGTGAAATGCGAAAACACTCGTGTACTTAGATTTAGGTGCACGTTAAAGAACCCCAGGTGGTCCAAATTTCCGGAGTCCTCCACTACGGCGTGCCTCATAATCAGAAAGTGGTTTTGGCACGTAAAACCCCATAAGATAATTTTTTTTTTCGTCGGCGTTGGCTGAAGCCCAAAGTTAACGCGCCACCGGACGAGAGCACGATGCCAGCAGTGCCCCCGCCTTAGACTGCTGCGGCAGTAAAGCACGAATTGAGGTTGGACGTTGTGGGGCTTCGGGCTAACGTGCCCGGACCCGGCTAGCTAAGGTCTAAGGAGACACACAAGGAAGATACGAGGGCTTCGACTAGTGTGGCGGAGCCATTCAACGGTATCGTCCAGTCCAGGTACGTTAACACTAAACCTGCATCAGTTACGAGACAGCCCGCCGGTCCCACAGCTTTCTAAAGGTGGCTTCATAATAGGAACGCTGAATGTGCATGGTCTCTCGACGAGGAAGCGGCTGGCTGAGGTTAAACGGTGTTTAATTGGCCATGACATTTATATTCTTGCAGTTCAGGAAACAAAAATTGAAAGTGAGGTACAGACGAATAGAATGGTCAAAATGTTTAAATCAAATTACAAGCTTTGTGCTTGTCATCCTCATGGCAAGTCCGGCGTGAGACTCCGTATTATTGATGGGAGGGTAGTGGCGTTCGAGGATGGCCGATTGGTTGTGTGTAACTTAACTTGCGATGAATACCCTGGACAATAATGGGTAGTTACACCCCGAACAAAGCAAATTGCCCATCTTCATAAATTGTCATAGGAGGTATCTTATATTAGGTGATCTTTTCTGTGTAAATTTGCCCCAGGACACCCCTTAAGATGTGTTGATGCAAGACAAGATTGCGGAAACGCTCAGTTGCACTGTTCGAGAGTATGACCTTGTTGATGTGGGTGATTTACCGCGTCAAAACCAAGTAATATTCACCCATACTCAAAGGCAGAGCCACGTAAGGCTCGATAGGGCGCACGTGCCGTTGGAACTGGCGCCGACTTGTAATCACTACGCTATTCGTTAGCACAGTTTAGTGGTGTTCGCAATCGGTCTGAAAGTGAAGCCGTCCCGTTTTAACAGGAAGCTGCGGAAGCTCAATGAAAAGCGGCTACAGCACCAAAGATTCGTCAGCGAAGTAACGGGAAAAAATTTAAGAATTGCGTGTGAGAGAAACGAGAAAATGGTTCTATGCGTGGCACGAATTCAAAAGCAAGGTGGAAACTATAGCTATTCAAAGGGCGCGTGTATTAAGCCATCAGGCTGACCAGCGTGAAAAAGCACAGAACTGTAGGCTGAAGTATCTTTTCGATGTTGAAAGCGCAGTCCTTGGGCATTTTACAAGTGAAATCAAAGAAACAAAACAAAAGCTGGAAGCAACTGAGACTGAAGCAAACGAAGGAGCGGTGATAAGATCACGCGCCGATCGCTTCTGGTCAGGTATTCGGGGATATTCAGGCATTCGGGGACGAAAAGAGATGTGCGACAAACAAAGAAATTGCATAAATTTGCTATCACGGCGTTCTTTCATGTGATCAAGAAACCATTCCAGGGGCCTTTGAAGAACGATATTGCAATCTGTTTAACAACAAAGTTGAAGTGGATGAAAGAGTTCAAGGCACGTTCTTCCGGTCATTCCAGTACTGCAGGACGAAGTAAACATGGGACTCGAGAGTCTTATAAGTATTCAAGAGTTAGAAAGAGCATTTGATGAGCTCACTACGGCAAAGGCTCCAGAGTCCGACGGCCTAGGTTCTAGCTTCAAATTTTCCAAGCCTCATATTACGGAAATACTCTTACACCATCATAACTGAAGCATACGAATTTAAACGGCTGCCTCGTCATTCAGGTCCACCCATATCGTCCTGATATCCAAGACCGATGAGCCCGCCAAGTTGCAGTCGGTCGAAGCATACCGACCAAGAAGGTGTACATGAAGGTCCTGGCCAAAAAGCTTCAGTCAGTTATTACATCTGCAGCTAGGCCACATCACACATGTGGCGTGAAGGGAAGTACGATATTAACCAACATCCACACAGCGAGAAGCGTTCTCGAGTGCTGTGACATAACTTCCGGACAAGTGGTAATGGTCTATTTAGACCTCGACAAAGCCTTCGATTAGGTGACCCACACATTGTTGTTCAGTCTGCTTGAACACATCAACTCCGGAAAATTACTGAAGAAGGGATTCATATGGCATATGCAAACTGCAGTACAAAGCTCATAATTAACAACAAGCTGAGTAATAGTATACGGGTTCGGCCGAGCGTGCGTCAGGGATGCCCGGCCTCACCGTTGCTTTTCGCCATATTTCTAGAGCCACTCTCTCTAAAGTGTTGAACAACGAGAAATTCAATGAATTCCTACTGCATGTGCACTAAGTTAATATAATCTTATATGCTGACGATATCAGCATCTCTTGTGGCGATCAAGACAGCATTGTTGAGACCATGAAAGATGCAAAAATGTTCTGTAAACTTACTGTAGTGCCATAAGCCGGCAGAAAAGTATCGGTTTCTGGCACGGAGAATTTACCATTATAAGTGTCATTTTCTCCCTTCTGATTAACGAAAAATAGCCGTTGTGTTCTATTCATATCCACGAAAAAAAGAAACTACGCTAGGGGTGCGCCCCGTCTGGAAAAACCAACACTAAAAGAGCAAAGAAAAGGCTCATTGTATCTTTACTGTTCCTTTAGCCATTAAAAACCGCATATCATCGTCATATTTATTTTTTGGAACATGTTTACTATTCGCAGTCGCAATCGAAAAACGCGCCGCAATGATTCACCGCTTCAAACGGCAACAACACCGCTACCACGCAATCTGGCCATTTAATATTTTGACAGGAGAAAGAATTATGGACATTTTTCTTTCTCTACTCGCCCGCTGCACGGCACGTACATTTTACAACAACTGCTAGGGAAACAAAAAGAAGAGGGGGGGGGGGACATTTTCTTGAAAAGACACGGAAAGAGGAGGTGAGCGGAGGCAGAAAACACGATGCAATACTGGTTACCTTTGATTGCTGGGAAAGCAGTTAAAGGCACTTGCCAGAGAGTTGGCGCACCTGTCTCTCTTATAGACCGGAATTTCCAGTGTCACTTGGCGACCTCCATGTAATTGGTATGACGATGACAATTATTATTATTATTATTAATATCATTATGATGAATATAGTCAGAGGACTGCTGAAACGGAACGGACGGCAGCGGGCCACAGTGCGTACGCGAAAGTGTTGCAGCCGTCTTGTTGTAGCCAAACGCCGGTAAGTGTCTTCTTTAATGCGATCGCACTTCAGGCCACTCAAATGCACGACGGAGATAATTTAGCGAGAGCACCCTGCGGCACCATCTGCTTCCTATGCACCATCTACAGCGTCGTCTGCTTCATTGCAATTGGCCAAGTTTTTTTTTTTAACTGCGTAAGTATGCACACATATTTGAGGAGCTTGAGGTACTGTATGAAATTTATTAGACGACATATAATATGCTATACTTTGTCTTTTTCTTTAACACGAGTATCATATTTGTGCCACGCACCATACAGTGTGCTGCATTTTATTCTGATTAGTGATCTGGATCGTTATGTGCGTTCTGTACGACGATTGATATGAGTAAAATGAAGTTATTTTCTTCGTTTGGCATGCTGCACGCAGTCGCAGTTAGAGCTCCAGCTCATACGTGTTTATGTAAGACTGACACGGAGCAACTATGGGCAACATTCCGCATCGACGACGGACGCACTCGGTAACATAACCATTTAGTGGGCCCATGTATGCACGAGATAGTATAATTGCACTTTATATCGCCTTTGCAGACAGTTACAGGGGCTTTATTATTTTCTCCCTTGCAGTCAATAGAAAGCACAGAATAATTTGCCAATTCATGTACGACATCGCCGAACGGAGCTCAATCTTCGTTAGGAGCCACTCAACATGCTAGTCGTAAAGCGGAGTGTGAGCACCGCACTATTACGGCAGTTAAAACACCCATCGATTGCTCAGAAGATAAGAAAACCTTTAGAAATTCTGATAATTGTCTTCTAATGCGTGGGCATTGTT